>NW_012154840.1:6351942-6352850 GCF_000956105.1 Propithecus coquereli
TTCTCTTGAGTAAACACTTAAGCGTGAAATTTTCGACTTCTAGAATTTCCATTGGCCTATTTATTATAGCTTTTATTTGTCTGCTATTTGTTTATTTATTGTGAACATATTTTCCTTTATACAACTTTTGAGAATAGTTAAAGCAGCAGCTTTACAATTCTTGCCTGCCAGTTCCAAACCCTGGATCCACCTCCAAGTTGGTCTGTGTTGATTGTCTTTTCTTCCAAAAATGGGTCATGTGTTTCTATCTCATCGGATATCGAGTAACTTAAAATTGTTTGTTTAGATCATAAAGTAAATTTAGATGACAACATTGTGGGTATTATGTTATTAGGCAGTGCTGATGTTTTTGTTTTAGCAGGAAATTAACTTGGTTGTACTCAAACTGCATACTCCGTCTCTTGGGAAGCAGTTCAAATTTCAGTTCAGTTTATTTGGTCTTCATAAGGCTCCTCAGAGTCTGTCTTACACACGTGTTGTTCAGAGGGCAACCAGAGATTTGGGCAGAAATTATCCACAGAATTCAGAGTTTTCCCTCTAGGGCTGTCTCTGAAGTTTCTTCCTCACTTTAGGGCAGCTGCAGTCGCCCTAAACTCTGTCTTCTGGTTCTCCAAGCTAGAAAGACGAAGGATTCTTTTTATTACACCTTTATCCATCCAATATGGCTCAGAATGGGCCTGTCCTCTGGCTAATTACCATTAAAAAACAAAACCAAAAAAGACCAGGAAACTCACCCAAGTGCTAAAAATGACAGCAACTCCTCAGTGTTTTACTAAGAGAAACTAAAATATTTCTTAGCTTTGTCTCTGAGCTTTGAGACTGGCAGTGAAGAAAACAAACATTCCATGGTAATCTAAAAATTTTACTCTCAAACTTTCCATTTTACTTTCCTCGATTGATCTTGTCTC
>NW_012154840.1:6368270-6369320 GCF_000956105.1 Propithecus coquereli
GGGTTTGTTTCTGTGAGATGTATCCCAGACTCGGAGCTGAAGAAACTAGCTACTGGAAATGCCAAAGGCACAGGCAAACAAACAAAACAAAACGAGAAAAGCAAACTAACGAACCACCTCACAAAGGCCTGTTCCCTCTAGCCTAAGGAACAGAAAGGGGCAGCCTAGTAAGACAGAAAACGCTTTCACGGTAACTGCTCTACTCCAGCCGAACACCTCAAAAACCTTGTGGCCCAGTACCCACTCATGCCAGCAAAGGTCTAGAGGTCTAGTGGGGAGTGTAGCTTTCCACGCTCATGATCTCACTCATTGTGGAATCTAAAAGTGTCGCTCTTACAGAAGCAGAGAGTAGAATGGTGGTTACTAGAGGCTGGAGGTTGGGGGGATTGGGGAGATGTTGGTCAAAATTTGTCAAAATTTCAGTTAGACAGGAGGAATAAATTCAAGAGGTCTATTGTACCCCATGGTGAATATAGATAATAACAATATATTATGTACTTGAAATTTGCCAGGAGACTAGACATCAAGTGTTCTTACCACAGAAAAAGATAAGCATGCGAGGTACTGCATATGTTTATTAGCTTGATTTAGCCATTTCACAATGTATACTTACATCAAAACATCATCATGCTTATATGAAAATATCGTACACCATAAATACATATAATTTTTATTTGTCAATTTGAAGGGACAGAATAATAAAGAGAAAGTCTTCCAGGACATCAGGAAGTGAATTGAACTGAATCGAAATGGTTACGAAACAGATAGATCAAAGTTTGTGGGGCAAAGCTGAAGCATTGTTGAAAGGAAAATTTATACCATTAAGCACTTGCATTAGACAAAAGGAAAAGTATCAAAGCAGTAATCTAAGCTGTCACCTAAATAAACTAGAAAAAAGAAGAGCGAAAGAAACCCTAAGCGAGGGGCAGGAAGGGAATATGAAAGATAAGTACAATCATCCATGCAATGGAAAATAGAAAAACAATAGAGAAAATCGATGAAACAAAAATCGTTTTTTTTAAAAAAAAAATCAATAAAACTTACACATCT
>NW_012154840.1:6369370-6370960 GCF_000956105.1 Propithecus coquereli
AAACTGAGTAAAGTTGAAGGAGACAAAATCAACATACGAAAATCAATAGCATTTCTGTACACCACTACCGAACTAACTTTAAAAGGAAATCAAGAAAAAAAATCCCATTTATAACAGCTACGAAACATACCTACGAATAAATTTAGCCAAGAAAGATGAGAGAAATCGAACACACACACAAAATAGAAAGACATCCCATGCTTATGGATTGGAAGAATTAAAATTGTCAAAGCAACAATAATACTACCCAAAGCAATCTACAGAGTCAGTGCAACCCCTATGAAAATACCAATGACGTTCTCCACAGAAATGGAGAAAAACAATCCTAACATTCCTATTGGAACCACAAGAGGCCCTGAATAGGCAAAGCAATACTGAGCAAAATAACGAAGCTGGAGGCTTCACGCTACCTGACTTCAAAATATACCACAAAGGGATATTAACCAAATCAGCATGGTTTTGGTATACAAAGAGACACATAGACCCGTGGAACAGAATAGAGAACCCAGAAATAAATACACATGTTTACAGCCAAATGATTTTCAACAAAAGTGCCAGGGACATACACTGAAGAAAGAACACCGTCTTCAATAAATGGTGCTGAGAAAAGTGGATATCCATATGCAGAAGAATGAAGATAGACCCCTATCTCTCACCCTACACAAAAACCAGCTAAAAATAGATTAAACACTTAAGTGGGGGAACCCGAAACTCTTAAACTTCTAAAAGAAAACGTAGGGAAAATGCTTCAGGACATCGGTCTAGGTAAATATTTTATGGGTAAGACTACAAAAGCACAGGCGACAGAACCAAAAACAGAATAATGGGACTGTATTAAACCAAAAAGTTTCTGCACAGCAAAGGAAACAATCAACAGAGTGAAGAGACTACCTGTAGAATGGGAGACAATATTTACAAACCATTCAAGGGACCAAGGGACTGACAAGGGACTAAGATCCAGAGCATAAAAGGAACTCGAACAACTCCACGGCAAAACAACAAATAATCCAATTAAAAATGGGCAAAGGATGTGAATAGACATTTTTCAGAAGAACACATACAAATGGTCAACAAGTACGTGAAAGAAAAAATGCTCAACATCGCTAATCACCAGGGAAATGCAAATCAAAAGCACAATGAGATATCATCTCATCCCAGTCAGAATGCCTATTATCAAAAAGACAAAAAGATTAAGCGTCAGCAAGGATGTGGAGAAAGGGGATCTCTTATACATTGTTGGTCAGAATGTAAATTAGTACAGCCATCATGGGAAACAGTATGGAGGTTTCTCGAAACGCTAAAACTTGAACTACCATGTGATCTAGCAATCCCACGGCTAGGCATTCATCCAGAAGAGAGGGAATCAGCATATTGGAGAGGTATCCGCACCCCCTGGTTTATTGCAGCACTATTGACAATAGCCAAGATATGGAATCAACCTAAGTATCTCTCAACAGACGATTGGATAAAGAAAATGTGGTGTATATATACACAGTAGAATAGTATTCAGCTATGAAAGAGAATGAAACCCCGTCATTCGAGGCAACGTGGATGAACCTGGAGGATGTTATGTTAAGTGAAAGAAGTCAG
>NW_012154840.1:6374560-6375962 GCF_000956105.1 Propithecus coquereli
ACACTGTACTAGACAACAGGCCTAGGCTCTGGAAAAGTGTAATTGTCGTGGAAGATTTAAAAAATTGTCTGGGGGACCGTTCGTGATTAGAGGACGCTAAAGAGACATGACCACTGTATGCAATGTTTGATAGTTGATTGGATTGTTGATGCCCCAAGAAATCTCTCAAAAGGATAGTATTGGGACAACTGGGGAAATTTAAACATGGACTGTATATGGACGTAGATAATATTGCCACATCATCGTTACATTTCTTCAACGCGGTAGTGGTTCTCTGGTTGCATAGGAAGACACCCTAGTACTTAGGAGATACATGCCGAAGAAATTGGGTGAAGTGTTCTGAACTACTGAATGGTTAAGCAAGAAAAAAATATTGAGAGATAAAGCAATGGGATAATGTGAATCTAGGCAAAAGATTGTTCATTTGTATTACCCCTTCAACACTGTGTGTTTTCAAAATAAACAGTTGAGAAAAAAATGGATTTCTCCTATTTTAGCGTTGCACACTGAAATATTTACAAATCAAATAAGATAAATTAAGATATACAGGTTTTGTACTTTTTTGATATTTGCTTGAAAATAATCTGGAGGAGGGGGGAGGGGAGAGGATATGTATGAAATGAGATCGGCCGTGAGTGGTTAATGGTTGCAGATGGATAATCGGGGGTTTCTGATGCTATCCTCTCTTGTGCAGTGGTTCTCAAAGCGTGGTCCCCCCACCAGCGGCGTCAGCATCATCAGGGAATTTGTTAGAAAAGCAAACTCTGGGTTCCACTTAAAATCCTGTAATCTGAGAGTACAGATATGGCGCTCAGCAATCTGCGTTTCGCCAAGCTCTCTGCGTGATTCTGATGCAAGCTAATGTTCCAGTGTACATCTGTACACCGCTCAATGTACACAAATAATATGCCATGGCTAAGTTACCATTATCCCAGGAGAGGAACGCTGGTTTAACAGTAGAAAAAGTGTAGGCGGAAGGGGGCATGAAAGAGGTTTGTGTGTTGCTAATATATTTTGTTGCTTGCTCTAGAGGCTATTAATAATTGCGTGTGTGTGCTTAACTTTTTAAAAAAATCGTTAACGATTTTTGTACCTTTCTGATTATAAGTTAAACTTTGATAAAGGTTTTGGAAAAACCTATAAATGACAGTCATCGTATTCACAGATTAAACCAATAGAGCCCTGATCATTTCCTTGCAGGCACAAAAGAAAATTCAACATCTATTCACAATGTTTAAGGCAAACTTTTGAAATTAGGAATGAAAGGATACGTTCTTTAATCTGGTAAAGGGAAAGAAAGAGAGGAAGGAAGGGAAGGGAAAGGAAGGGAAGGGGAGGGAAGGGAAGGGAAGGGAAAGAAAGGGAAGAGAAGGGAAGGGAAGGGAAGGGAAGGGAAGGGAAG
>NW_012154840.1:6376012-6377526 GCF_000956105.1 Propithecus coquereli
ACTTACTGAATGAGTTTAATAACTATATTCATGAAACTTTTCATATAGTCTACTTTAGGAAGCTAAGCCCCTACGTTTTCAACAGGAATCATAGAGTGGAAAGAAGAAATAAGAGAAGCATCAGATTCTTGATTTAAATGACAACGAAATTCAGTTTTTGACCTAACAGCCAGATCCCTGTCTTGCGTCATAGGAACTAGTTTTTGTAGTATCTTTCATAAGTAGCTTAATTTTTTTTCTAAGAGATAGAAATAATTTCAAAATATCTGTGCCACGAGTTCAATTTTTCATGCTGCAAGCACGTCTTTGCAAATTGGAAAGTTTTTGGAGACAAAACGTCTCATGACTCACGTGATGCTAAAAATAAGGGAGTTGAGGTTTTCCAGATTTTGAATCAATTATTCTTCCACATTGGTAGGAAGGTCTTGTATTATAGGAGCATTTGCTTGGTGACCTAGTCGAAGGTCTTCTGTTCGTTCTAAAATATTATATATGGCCTCACAATTGTCTAACGTACATTCTGTAATTGAAATAACAATTTCTTTTTACCATGTCTCCGTCTAAAATGTGTGTGTGGGGTGTGTGTGTGTGTGTGTGTGTGTGTGTGTGTGTGTGTACAAGATCCAAGCCGTTTCGTAGATAGCCAAATTAACAGCCTCAGATCCCCTTGGTAGTTATCAAAAACCGCTTCTTTGTTGTTGCTGGCCAGTTAATTCTAATCTCAGGCAACTGATTTTGTCAATCTGTTTAGACTGTTAGAGGGAAAGTTCTTACGAAACTCGTCATGTTTTTGCTTCCATTTCGCTTACTTTTGTTCACTTTATTCTCTTTATATTTCTTTCAAAAAACAAATAAACAGCTTTTTCTGTTCTGCTGCAGCAAATGCAGCATGACAAACAACAACAAGGAGGAGGGGGGAGGGGAATGAGATGCTCTTTTTTACAGCAAAGTGCCCGTCAACAAAAGCAGAAATGGATGATAGAATTAGAAAATCACCATTTTTAAACCAACAAAGGAATGATCCAATCAGGCAAAAGCCCTGAATGGATATTAAAGCCAAGAGGTGAAATTTGGTTGGAGAACAGAGTATCCAAATGGTACCACAATATCATGCCACAGACTACTTATTAATTGCAAAGGGACAAAGATACCTTCACGATGGAGTAATCTGTCTGACACATGCCTTAAATCAGTGATTAAACTGATTAATACCAATAGCATCACCGATAACCAGACAAACTGGCCTTAGGAGCCTCCAGATGTGACATAATGTGAACTCCCCATCGCCTACTTAATATTCTTACCCCAAATGTTAAACATAAATCTAAACAAGAGGCAAAGATCAGGGAAACCCATATCGTGGGACACTGTACTAGACAACAGGCCTAGGCTCTGGAAAAGTGTAATTGTCGTGGAAGATTTAAAAAATTGTCTGGGGGACCGTTCGTGATTAGAGGACGCTAAAGAGACATGACCACTGTATGCAATGTTTGATAGTTGATTGGATTGTTGAT
>NW_012154840.1:6379426-6384743 GCF_000956105.1 Propithecus coquereli
GTAGTCCCAGCGACTCGGGAGGCTGAGGCAGGAGGATCGCTTGAGCCCAGGAGTTCGAGGCTGCAGTGAGCTAGGCTGACGCCACGGCACTCTAGCCTGGGCAACAGAGCCAGACTCTGCCTCAGGGGGGAAAAATTGCTTACACACAAAATATTTCACATCCAAAGGGAGACTGATGTGAGAAACAAGCCTTGAGGAGCTTGAAGCTCAACTTCACTGCAGGTGCTCCTGGCGGGCCCAGTGGGTCTCTTCACTGGGAGAAGCCACAGAGCAGGAGAAGCGACGGAGAGGCAAAGGGGGCGTGACCACAGCGCCCGCGCCGCGCGTCAGGGCCTCTCCAAGTTCATTGGTCGCCAGGCACCAGCGGTGGGAGGCGGAAGGCAGTGCTGCAGCTCATTGGCGTTTGCCGGAAGGGCGGCAAGGGGAGCTGAAGCGGGGTCTTCCCTCAGACCTCTTGTCTCAGCTGATTGATTCCAACCTGCTGGAGGCGGTGATAACCACGCGCTGGTATCAGGAATATGATCCTCATTTTCCACGCCTCGTATTTCCTCCCACCCTCCCGCTGCAGATCCCCAACACCTTCCCCTCTCCTCCACCTCAGCAGGGTGCCTCCCGCCACCCCCGCCCCCGGCTCCTGATGTCCCATTCCACCCCTAGCCCTCTCGGAACCCCTTTTGGGAGGACCCCTCGCCCCAGCCCCCTGAGCAACTGGCCTCTGGCCACTGGGACGGGACTCACGCGCCCGCTTTTCGTTCAGAGGTGGGGAGGTATCGAAAGCTTGGGCTTCCTGAGGAAGTGAGGCACTCGGAGGTGACGGGACCGGCCGTGTGTGTTGGTGATGGGAGGGGAGAGGGCGTGCTCAGGTACAACTTTTGAAGTGTGGAGAGGAGTATGGAAGATTTTTTTTTTTAATTCAGCATGTTATGGAGGTACAGATGATTAGGTTACGTACGGTGCCCTTACCCTCCCTCCCCCCCGCCAAGTCCGAGCTTCAAGTGTGTCCATTCCCCCGGAGGTGCGCATCGCACTCATTGTCTGTGCATATGCCCGTCTCCTCCTCCCCCTCCCCCTGCCCAGCATCCAATACGTGTTATTCTTATATGTGCACTTAAGAGTATGGAAGATTGTGGGGAGGCTGTGGAGGGAATGCCTGCTTTTGCGTGAAAGCAGAGAGGGCGCCTCGTTCCAGGAGAAAAATTCCTGCCCTCAGGAGTTGCCTGTTGGCTAGATGAGAGCGTGGCAGCCACAGGGGCCTCAACAGATATCTAGCGGCTGAAGGAAGAATCAAGGGAATGAATGGCGGGATGAGTGAAAATGATAACCGAAAGAGGGCCAGGGATCCAGGAGGACAATATGATTTCATGGGGTATGAAAGGGAAATCAGCTTAAAGAGGGAGCGAGAGGATAATTAAACTCAAGGTGCGGTGCAAGAAAAAAATCAGAATGGAATGTGAGGAGAAAACTGAATGTAGGGCATGGAAGAGACGAATAATGGAATTGAGCCGGGGGGGGGGGGCATAAAATCGCGTGTGGGGAGTGAGTGAATGCGGGAGGTTTGGAAGAGATTTGTTGAAGTGGATACCAGGAATAATAGCTGGGTTTGGCAGAGTACAGGGTGACACATGAGAAGGGAGTGTAGCAATTGTTGAAGGGGGCATGGGAGTGCATGTATGCGACTGAAAGTGGGCTCTGTGGTAGAGTGAAGGTAAGCAGGGAGAATGATGAATCGATTGAATGCGTCCGGGCCCCATGATGCTGAGAGTTTCTTGGGAGGAGGCTATGCATGAGTGGGGCTTCCTGGAAGGAGGCGACTTGAGCAAGGAGGTCAGGGTGAAGGTTGGAGAAAGCCACGGGAGAAGAAGGGAGGGGGCGATCTCATTCCAGCAGTGAGCAAGACAGAGAAGAAGAATCCAGCCACCTCAGATAGGGTTTTCCAAGGGCAGAGGAAGTACGTTGGGGGTAGGGGATCATGTGGCCATTCTGACCTCCGCTCCTGACCCTAGAATCATGGAACCCAAAGAAATACCTGCTGTGCCCTGCTGCCCCTCTGACTTCGAATGCACCACAGGGCGTGAGACTGGAGCCCCGTGGGGGATTGAACTTGGCCCCAGAAGAGCTATAGGTCGCTGTGACCGCTGCCACAACCATGGCATCACTACCCAAATCAGGGGCCACAAGCATTTCTGCCTCTTCCAGGCCTGCAAGTGTCACAATTGTGCCCTCTTCTCGTGAGTATGGTGTCTGAGACGGGGAGGGGTCAGGCCTCCTCTAAATGTGGCTAACCTCAGACCTGCAATCCCCCACTTTAGGGAGAACCACAGGATCTTCCCTGCTGTGAGTGCCTTGAAGAGGGAGCGGCGGGCTCGGCTAAAGAGGCAACTGGCTCGAGGACTGCTAAAGAGTATGGCTGTCCCTCTCAGAGCTCACGCCCGTGTGAAGAATTTGGCCGTGGAAGCAGGAGTCCTCAGTGAGTGTCTCTGGCCAGGGAGGGAGCCTGAGTTTGGGCGGAGGAAGCATGAAGCATGAGTAGTTCTCTCACCAGTCCTGTCACCAAAGTTCGGTGTGGCCTGGGGCGAGTTACTCCCTGGACCTTAACTTGCCCAAGTATAAAACATCATCAATGTTATCTACCAAGTGTTTGTCAGGCGGAGAGATCTGGGGGTTCGAAAAGGTCCACGGTGAGGTGAGACCTGAGACTAGGGGTGGGTAAAGAGGGGTGGGGCCTGCGGGAGGGACGGGGAAACGAAGGGCTCAGCAAAGCTGTCCCTGGTCTTTCACAGCTGGGAAGGAGAGCAACGTGCTGCAGCCTGAGGCCCACGTCCACACAACCCCCGGGGAGGTAAGGAGAGTCCGTGGCCAGCGGGGGAGGCTCCCACCCAGTCACTGCCCAGACCCCTTTCACTGTGCCCCAAAGACATGGGTTCCATCTGCGACCCTGCCACCAACTTGCCTTGTGACCTTGGGAAAAGTCACTTCCCCCTGGGCCTCAATTTCCCCAGTTGCAAAATGAAAGGTAAGACTGGCTGGTCCTCAAGGTCTTCAGAGCTCTGACGTTCTGGACTCCTGTCCTCATCCTGGAACATGCCCACACCTCCTCTTTCCATGGCTGGCCTGGAACCTGACTCCCACCTATGTTCTCTGCCTCTGCAGGAGGGCTCCCCAGGGGCTCTGCTGCTCGGCAAGCCCCCAGAACCTTTGTCTGTGCCCCGCACTCCAGCGACCTTGGAGCAGCAACTGATGGTTTCTCTTTCTGGGGAGCCCCACGGGCCCCCTGCCCTGCCCAGCACGTGAGTGGAGTGAGGACCATGGAACTGGCTGTGTCTTGTGTGCCCAACCTTGTGCTTGGTGCCATGGGAGACAGGAGGAGGAGAAGGGGGAGGAGAAGGAGGAGGAAACAGGGAAGGAGAAGGCAGCATCTAAGACTAGCAGGCAAGGATAGGGCTCTCCCAGCTTTGCCATTTCCTATTTGTGAGACTTTGGACGAGTGACTTTACACGTCCGAACCTCCATTTCCTTATGGGTGTACCGGGGACAATATTCTATACCTATAGCACTGGAAAGAGGACTGACGCAGGCCTGCCACATAGTAGGCCTCCAACAAATGAGGGTTGTTACTCCACATGAAGCAGATGGACGGGATAGAAGGTCCTGCTGACAGGTGGAGGCCATGATGGTGAAGGCCACAGAGGCCCAAGGGAAAGTGCAGAGGCCATTAGAGAAAGCTTCCTGGAGATGAGCCAGACTTGTCCTTCAAGACTCATGGGGATTGGGCAATACGGAGGCGAGAACCAGTCCCTGAACAGGGACAGCAGTCACATCTCTCCAGGTGCTTTGCGGATTAAAACACAGACACCTGTGCTTTCCCATCATCTTCACCGTTGCCCTGGGAGGAAAATGCTGGCAGGAATAAGTGTCTCGGGAAAGATATAGAAATAAGAGGTTTGGAAAAGAAAACAGGCCAAGCAGGAGAAGGGACTTGCCCCAGCTACAACGACTAACGGTCCAGCAGGCATTGGGATTTCCACATCCAGCTATTGCAAAATCCTGCCCCTCTCTCTGTCTACTGGTAGTACGTGTCTGTCGGAGGATTTAATCCCCTGGCCTCTCCTCTCCTTGTTTCTAGATGCTCAACTCTGATCCTCCAGCCCTGTGCCACCCTTGACCCTCTTCTACTGCAGCCACAGGTCCTGGGAAAGTAGTGGGGTCCAGAACCCTGGGAGGGGCGGAGCTTAGCGGACGGGAAGAGCAGAAGGCCCTGGGAGGCGGGGGGCTCGAGGGAACTGGGGGCTGAAGGGGCACTTGTCGCATTGGGAGGAGGTATGGTTTCCAGTGCCCATTCTCTCACGCCCTTTCCTTTGCAGGCCCCCAAAGCGTCGGACCAGGCTGCGATTTCTGCCTCCTTAGAGTGGCAGCGGAAGCTGGAGGCCGCCGAGGCTCTGCTGACCCTGAGAGACTCCTCCCAGGCCCCTTCTGACTCCACCTCCGTGAACCAGCCCTGCGTCCCACCAGGTAGCTTGCTCCTTGGAAGGAGAACATGAGGTGGGGATAATTGGGAACAGGGTGGCGGGGGGAGGGTGCCTCGTGGTAAGCAGGTTCTAACTGGGAAATCGGGGTCGGTAGGTTGCACTTCCGTGGGGCCAGGCACCCAAGCTCCTCAGTCCGACTCTTGAAATGGCAGTCGAGGGCTGTTCAGTGAATCTGCAGTTTATTGAGCTTTGCACTGAACAGCAAATGCCCGGTGCCCTGATGCCAAGAAACAAGGAAACTGAGGTCCCAAGAGTGGCAGGGACTTGCCTTAGAGCACGCAGCATCTCAAGTGGAGGAACCAGGTCTCCTGACTCCCAGCCCAGGGCTCTCTACCCAGACCCCTGCAGTCTGCTGCAGTCTGGGGACGACATACAGAGGTGGCAAGGGTCTGGTCTGGAAGGAGATCTGGTTCCTGCCTGCAGGGAGCTTCCGGTCTAAATGTGGAGCCTGGATGCCTTGGCAAGCAAGCTGTGTTTTCTGGCTAAATCTCAATGATGGAGGAGCTGTGAGGAGGGATAAACGCCTGGGGAAGCTCTGAGGGATGGCTAGGCATTCCTCGACCCAAGTGGTGGATGGGGCATGGTGTGTGAGTGAAGAAACACCCCTGGAGGGACTGCTGGGATAGAAGGGGACGAGGCTGGAGAGGCTACAAATCACGGAGGTCTGGCAGGCCAGGCTTAGGAGGCTAGACCAGCAAGTGTGGGTGGTGAGGAGCCAGGGAATGTGTCAGAGCTAGGGAGGAGAATTTTCAGAGACCCTGGGCTTGACAGAAAGAGATGTGGTGGTTGTG
>NW_012154840.1:6384793-6396849 GCF_000956105.1 Propithecus coquereli
CCAAGTCCGAGCTTCAAGTGTGTCCATTCCCCCGGAGGTGCGCATCGCACTCATTGTCTGTGCATATGCCCGTCTCCTCCTCCCCCTCCCCCTGCCCAGCATCCAATACGTGTTATTCTTATATGTGCACTTAAGAGTATGGAAGATTGTGGGGAGGCTGTGGAGGGAATGCCTGCTTTTGCGTGAAAGCAGAGAGGGCGCCTCGTTCCAGGAGAAAAATTCCTGCCCTCAGGAGTTGCCTGTTGGCTAGATGAGAGCGTGGCAGCCACAGGGGCCTCAACAGATATCTAGCGGCTGAAGGAAGAATCAAGGGAATGAATGGCGGGATGAGTGAAAATGATAACCGAAAGAGGGCCAGGGATCCAGGAGGACAATATGATTTCATGGGGTATGAAAGGGAAATCAGCTTAAAGAGGGAGCGAGAGGATAATTAAACTCAAGGTGCGGTGCAAGAAAAAAATCAGAATGGAATGTGAGGAGAAAACTGAATGTAGGGCATGGAAGAGACGAATAATGGAATTGAGCCGGGGGGGGGGGGCATAAAATCGCGTGTGGGGAGTGAGTGAATGCGGGAGGTTTGGAAGAGATTTGTTGAAGTGGATACCAGGAATAATAGCTGGGTTTGGCAGAGTACAGGGTGACACATGAGAAGGGAGTGTAGCAATTGTTGAAGGGGGCATGGGAGTGCATGTATGCGACTGAAAGTGGGCTCTGTGGTAGAGTGAAGGTAAGCAGGGAGAATGATGAATCGATTGAATGCGTCCGGGCCCCATGATGCTGAGAGTTTCTTGGGAGGAGGCTATGCATGAGTGGGGCTTCCTGGAAGGAGGCGACTTGAGCAAGGAGGTCAGGGTGAAGGTTGGAGAAAGCCACGGGAGAAGAAGGGAGGGGGCGATCTCATTCCAGCAGTGAGCAAGACAGAGAAGAAGAATCCAGCCACCTCAGATAGGGTTTTCCAAGGGCAGAGGAAGTACGTTGGGGGTAGGGGATCATGTGGCCATTCTGACCTCCGCTCCTGACCCTAGAACCATGGAACCCAAAGAAATACCTGCTGTGCCCTGCTGCCCCTCTGACTCCGAATGCACCACAGGGCGTGAGACTGGAGCCCCGTGGGGGATTGAACTTGGCCCCAGAAGAGCTATAGGTCGCTGTGACCGCTGCCACAACCATGGCATCACTACCCAAATCAGGGGCCACAAGCATTTCTGCCTCTTCCAGGCCTGCAAGTGTCACAATTGTGCCCTCTTCTCGTGAGTATGGTGTCTGAGACGGGGAGGGGTCAGGCCTCCTCTAAATGTGGCTAACCTCAGACCTGCAATCCCCCACTTTAGGGAGAACCACAGGATCTTCCCTGCTGTGAGTGCCTTGAAGAGGGAGCGGCGGGCTCGGCTAAAGAGGCAACTGGCTCGAGGACTGCTAAAGAGTATGGCTGTCCCTCTCAGAGCTCACGCCCGTGTGAAGAATTTGGCCGTGGAAGCAGGAGTCCTCAGTGAGTGTCTCTGGCCAGGGAGGGAGCCTGAGTTTGGGCGGAGGAAGCATGAAGCATGAGTAGTTCTCTCACCAGTCCTGTCACCAAAGTTCGGTGTGGCCTGGGGCGAGTTACTCCCTGGACCTTAACTTGCCCAAGTATAAAACATCATCAATGTTATCTACCAAGTGTTTGTCAGGCGGAGAGATCTGGGGGTTCGAAAAGGTCCACGGTGAGGTGAGACCTGAGACTAGGGGTGGGTAAAGAGGGGTGGGGCCTGCGGGAGGGACGGGGAAACGAAGGGCTCAGCAAAGCTGTCCCTGGTCTTTCACAGCTGGGAAGGAGAGCAACGTGCTGCAGCCTGAGGCCCACGTCCACACAACCCCCGGGGAGGTAAGGAGAGTCCGTGGCCAGCGGGGGAGGCTCCCACCCAGTCACTGCCCAGACCCCTTTCACTGTGCCCCAAAGACATGGGTTCCATCTGCGACCCTGCCACCAACTTGCCTTGTGACCTTGGGAAAAGTCACTTCCCCCTGGGCCTCAATTTCCCCAGTTGCAAAATGAAAGGTAAGACTGGCTGGTCCTCAAGGTCCTCAGAGCTCTGACGTTCTGGACTCCTGTCCTCATCCTGGAACATGCCCACACCTCCTCTTTCCATGGCTGGCCTGGAACCTGACTCCCACCTATGTTCTCTGCCTCTGCAGGAGGGCTCCCCAGGGGCTCTGCTGCTCGGCAAGCCCCCAGAACCTTTGTCTGTGCCCCGCACTCCAGCGACCTTGGAGCAGCAACTGATGGTTTCTCTTTCTGGGGAGCCCCACGGGCCCCCTGCCCTGCCCAGCACGTGAGTGGAGTGAGGACCATGGAACTGGCTGTGTCTTGTGTGCCCAACCTTGTGCTTGGTGCCATGGGAGACAGGAGGAGGAGAAGGGGGAGGAGAAGGAGGAGGAAACAGGGAAGGAGAAGGCAGCATCTAAGACTAGCAGGCAAGGATAGGGCTCTCCCAGCTTTGCCATTTCCTATTTGTGAGACTTTGGACGAGTGACTTTACACGTCCGAACCTCCATTTCCTTATGGGTGTACCGGGGACAATATTCTATACCTATAGCACTGGAAAGAGGACTGACGCAGGCCTGCCACATAGTAGGCCTCCAACAAATGAGGGTTGTTACTCCACATGAAGCAGATGGACGGGATAGAAGGTCCTGCTGACAGGTGGAGGCCATGATGGTGAAGGCCACAGAGGCCCAAGGGAAAGTGCAGAGGCCATTAGAGAAAGCTTCCTGGAGATGAGCCAGACTTGTCCTTCAAGACTCATGGGGATTGGGCAATACGGAGGCGAGAACCAGTCCCTGAACAGGGACAGCAGTCACATCTCTCCAGGTGCTTTGCGGATTAAAACACAGACACCTGTGCTTTCCCATCATCTTCACCGTTGCCCTGGGAGGAAAATGCTGGCAGGAATAAGTGTCTCGGGAAAGATATAGAAATAAGAGGTTTGGAAAAGAAAACAGGCCAAGCAGGAGAAGGGACTTGCCCCAGCTACAACGACTAACGGTCCAGCAGGCATTGGGATTTCCACATCCAGCTATTGCAAAATCCTGCCCCTCTCTCTGTCTACTGGTAGTACGTGTCTGTCGGAGGATTTAATCCCCTGGCCTCTCCTCTCCTTGTTTCTAGATGCTCAACTCTGATCCTCCAGCCCTGTGCCACCCTTGACCCTCTTCTACTGCAGCCACAGGTCCTGGGAAAGTAGTGGGGTCCAGAACCCTGGGAGGGGCGGAGCTTAGCGGACGGGAAGAGCAGAAGGCCCTGGGAGGCGGGGGGCTCGAGGGAACTGGGGGCTGAAGGGGCACTTGTCGCATTGGGAGGAGGTATGGTTTCCAGTGCCCATTCTCTCACGCCCTTTCCTTTGCAGGCCCCCAAAGCGTCGGACCAGGCTGCGATTTCTGCCTCCTTAGAGTGGCAGCGGAAGCTGGAGGCCGCCGAGGCTCTGCTGACCCTGAGAGACTCCTCCCAGGCCCCTTCTGACTCCACCTCCGTGAACCAGCCCTGCGTCCCACCAGGTAGCTTGCTCCTTGGAAGGAGAACATGAGGTGGGGATAATTGGGAACAGGGTGGCGGGGGGAGGGTGCCTCGTGGTAAGCAGGTTCTAACTGGGAAATCGGGGTCGGTAGGTTGCACTTCCGTGGGGCCAGGCACCCAAGCTCCTCAGTCCGACTCTTGAAATGGCAGTCGAGGGCTGTTCAGTGAATCTGCAGTTTATTGAGCTTTGCACTGAACAGCAAATGCCCGGTGCCCTGATGCCAAGAAACAAGGAAACTGAGGTCCCAAGAGTGGCAGGGACTTGCCTTAGAGCACGCAGCATCTCAAGTGGAGGAACCAGGTCTCCTGACTCCCAGCCCAGGGCTCTCTACCCAGACCCCTGCAGTCTGCTGCAGTCTGGGGACGACATACAGAGGTGGCAAGGGTCTGGTCTGGAAGGAGATCTGGTTCCTGCCTGCAGGGAGCTTCCGGTCTAAATGTGGAGCCTGGATGCCTTGGCAAGCAAGCTGTGTTTTCTGGCTAAATCTCAATGATGGAGGAGCCGTGAGGAGGGATAAACGCCTGGGGAAGCTCTGAGGGATGGCTAGGCATTCCTCGACCCAAGTGGTGGATGGGGCATGGTGTGTGAGTGAAGAAACACCCCTGGAGGGACTGCTGGGATAGAAGGGGACGAGGCTGGAGAGGCTACAAATCACGGAGGTCTGGCAGGCCAGGCTTAGGAGGCTAGACCAGCAAGTGTGGGTGGTGAGGAGCCAGGGAATGTTTCAGAGCTAGGGAGGAGAATTTTCAGAGACCCTGGGCTTGACAGAAAGAGATGTGGTGGTTGTGATGGAGGGATGGTGGGGGCGGGGGGTGGAGGCAAGCCTGAAGACGGGGAAAATCAGAGAGGAAGAGGTCCGTACAGTAGTCCAGGTGACAAACTTTGGTTGGGTGGGACACACAAAAAAGGGGAGAGCTGGGAGCGGACGTGGATGTGACCTGGCTCTGGCCCCTTCCTTTCTGTCTACAGCTCCTGCTGGAGATAAAGGACTCCAGCCTCCCAGCCCCTCTCTCCGCCCCAGGCCAGCCAGCTCTGTCTCGCTGCCTATTGGACATCTGGGCTGCATCTCCCTCTTGAGCTAGGAGCCCAGAGGAGGAGGCCTCAGTAGAGCACTGCCTATTTGGAATCCTGTTTCTGAATGTGCAAAATGGTTAATGTTCAAAATGCTTAACATCTTTTTTTAAGCCTTCAGGTGTTTTATAAGCTTTCAGACCCTTTTTATTATATGGGGCAATTCCTTGGCTGAGGGTGGATATTCTCGTACCTCTATCCCTTACTCCTTTGGATGCTGGGGCCTTTTTATGTCTCCTATCATAGCAGGATTGTGCAATCTAAGTTGATCAGTCTCTAAATGGGGTTCTGTGTGAATTCATATGCCAGAGTTTTTATTTGTCTTGTGATTGCAGACATACCTGTGCACTCATGTACGTATCCATGCATGTGGAAACATAAGAATGTTTTCACTTTGTCTCTAGGTCTGTGTGCGTGAACAAATAATAAACCCTTGTTGTTGTAAGGCACTGTGATATATGGGTTGTTTGTTACCACGGTATGACCCAGTAAGACTATAGACTATCCTGACTGTAACGGACTTGTTCAATTCATGTCTCAAAGTGAGAATCACCCCGCTCAATAACTGGGATTTCTTCTTAACGTGGCTACAGAAGAAAATGGTAGAGGAAAAAGAGTAGGATATTCATTCATTGAGCAGTTAAGTACCTACCCTCTGCCTGGCATGGACCGTTTTCAGTCGTCCAGAGGGCCACAAGTTGCAACACCTACAGGATCAAGCAGATCGTGTAAACGAGTAGAGCAGGCCCGATGGGCTCTGGCCAAAGTGACAGTGCGTGCTCTCCCTAAGGCGGCAGCTGGTGCTTGGCTCAACTGTTGCCATGCAGGAATGTGGGCTCGCGGTTGCCAAAGCGACTGGCTTTCAGAGAAGATGGGATTCCAGATCTCTATGTAAGATTACCCAACTTATAAACCTTGGCTCAGGTTCCTTTTCGAAGCCCCATATGTGGGCCAAACCAAACATCAATGAAGGATAATTTTGGTGAATGGAATGCCAGTTTTATTGTAGTCCAATGTGAACTTTACAGTGGGGGAAACTGAGGCCAGTCAGGACAAGAAGAATCAAAAAAGGGGGGAACTGAATTAGACTCAGATCTTACTTTGGAAGGACCCATGAAATATGAGGAAGAGTCACTACCTTTTATTTATTCCGCGTCACCATACTAAGCACATACAGCCTCGCAACGACTCTGCAAGCTGAGCATTATCATTGCCATTTTACCTATGAGGAAATGCACTCAAAGAGTGAGAGTGACTTGCAAAAGTGTTTTGGGGGAAATTTTTAGCCAAAGATCAGGGAAAATTCCCTTGTCTTTACCAGGCCCTGAATTAGCTAATAGTTAACTTTTTTATAAAACACTGAATAAAAGGTTTAAAACTTGATGTACCAGACATCAGTCAGAAGGGTTTTTTCTTACTCAAGGTGGTGATCAATCAGATCTTTCTTACCTGCACTGGTTTCTCAGTCCTCCGTTGATGTTGTAGACAAATGAAGAACTGGAGACCCTCAGCAGGCAGAGAGAGCTCAATTGTACATGCCTGGATATGGACTCCTTCCCATGCTGTCATCTCCTTCCTTCCTTCCCTCCCTCTATGCTACCCAAGGTGATCGATTGTGATGACATCCAGTTACAAATTGTCATTTCCTTTTTGAGGCCTTGAGGAGTCAGGATTCTTATATTCTCAATCTGATGGCAGAGAGCAAGACTGAAGCCCATCTCATGCCTTCCTTCCTTCCCTGGTTTGGTACTTGAATAAATGATTCCTCTTCTCCCAGTAACAGATGAACACATCCACACATTCCTGGAGGAAGGAAGCAGTGGTACCTGGAAAAGGACTAATACCTTGCTATGCAATTGTGTTCTAGGCACACCACAGTTCCACAGCTGAGTTGGGTAAAAGAGGAAAGATATTTTGCTTAAAGGATGTAGCATGAGAGAGGGAGGTAAAAAGAAATAAAGAGATGGATGTTGGGGGAAGGAGTGAGACCCTTTTCCCTGGGTCCTTTCATTTTTCTGATGCCCACTGCCATTTCCACGCAGGGCTTTTCAGACCTGACACTGGCGCCAGACACACACACGCACACACACACACACACACACACACACACACATACACACGTTGTTCTGTAACTTTTCCAAAAGTCTCATAATGATGTATTTTTGGCATATTAAGACATCTTTGAAAATGTTAAATATCAAACCTCTTTGCGTACTTCCCTTTGTCACGTACTACCTCAGCTCACAGATTTAAAACATCACTGTATAGAGTACTGTGAGTTAGGTCTTGACTCTTGTATGTTATATTACGACATTGGTTAGATCTGAGCATATCCACCACATCGGAGCATCTGTAGAGTGGATCAGTTTCAACCAGGAGTGTGTAGCTAAAGGTTTAACAACTGGATCTCGGGGTGGGGGTTGGGGAGGGAGTTTGGAGGAAATGCCCCAAGTTGTCACATTTGCTGATTTCCAGATACCAACTTGACATCAATGAATGCAGAGTTGGGAAGAGGTGTGTTTTCACTATTCAGGTACAATAAATGTCAATAACCACAAGAACACACATAATAGCAAAATTTGGAAAATTAATTAGGGATCGATGATTTTTGAGCACGTGGTGTGTCTGTTTTCAGTGTAATGAATGTGATTGTTAGTTTATGTAATTTAGTTTTCAATAATGGCTGTATTTAATAACTGGCTCACAAAAGCCCTGAAAATCTAACAGTCAGCTCTCATGCTCCAGTAAGGGCCAGCTCAAGCCTCCCACTGCTTTCCACCCTTGCCCAGAAAGACTCCTCTTCCAAAGTAGATCCTGCTAACGCTGCAGGGCCATAATGGACTGCTACTGCTGGTTTCTGACCAAGGAGAGCCTAAAGTGTGTGTTAAAGTGTTATTTTTTAATAAAAAATGGAAAGAGCTGGGACAAGTATCGAGCAGAAAGAACAGTCAAAACCATTTGTGTGGGAATGTGCATTCTTGGAGGGGGCCAAAGTTGGGTAGAGGTGAGTGGTAGGGACATCAGAATAAGCAAAGCCTACACAGCGCTGTATTCCACAGATTTCTTAAAGGCTAAAGGAATGGGGGCAACTGGTGTTACCTAGCCATTGGACCTGTATCTCTCAGTAGAGAGATGGACGTTTATTGTACTCTTTCCTCCTGCTTAGATAAATGCTGCATAATCTACATAAACTTCTCCAACTTGCCTTTTTTTAACCTAAAAATATATCCTTGAGTCTGCTTGCTCACCAAGGTGAGAACAGAGTTATTTCAGGGAATGGATGTACTGACCACACTATAATGCATCTCGTAAAGCCACGGGTATAAAAAATGTTTCCAAAAGCACTGCTTGCTCCCCATGTTGAGAACTGTGTCATTTCAGTGGACGGGTGTGGTAGCCACAATGTAATACATGTAGCAGAGTGGTTAAAGACACGTGAATAAAATCAGTTACTAAAAGTGAAACAAAAAATCCTTGAGATCACTCCATAGTGCTCTGTAGCGACATCCCTCATTCCTCTCCACAGCTAGAGAGTGCTGGAGTGGACCTACCGTATTTCACTCACCCGGTCTTCTATTAATGGACACTTTGGTTGTTTCTATTCTTGCTGTTACAAATATGGCTGCAATGAATAGGTGTGTGACATAGCCTTGGGTAATTTTTATCACTATATCTTTGGGATTGATTCCTAGGGCATGCTAATGCTGCTTAAAAGGTAAAACCACAAGTTATCTTGCTCATTACTGTCAAATCCCTCTTCAGAAAACATGTACCATTTACCTTTCTCCCTATCAATATCTGAGAGAGGAAGTTTTCACAGAGTCTCACCAGTACTCTTACGAGATTTTTAAATTTTCCCATCTGGCAGGTGATAAATGATATATTAGTGTATATTTTAACCTGCATTTCCCTTGATATGTGCAAGGTTGCACATCTTTTTCATATGGTTAAGAGCCTTTCCTGTTTTCTCTTCTTCTTATGTACTATTAGTTTATATTTTTGGCCCAGTTTCTACAGGGAATCTGGCCTTTTCTTTTTCCCCCAAAACAGTTCTTTGTATCTTAGGGATGTATTAGGACAGTTACCTTTTTCTTATGATATAAGTTGCAAATATTTTTTCCTGTTTGTCATGAATATTTTTACCTTGTTGATGGCATTTTGTTTCATTGTTTTTGCCATGCAAAAGCATTTTATGTTTATTTAGTCAACACAGACACACACAGAGCACTTCAGCAATGATAGCAGAATACAAATTTTGCTCAAGTGCACACAGAACATTGTCCAGGAATGACCACATATTGGGACACAAAACAAGTCTTAACAAATTCATGAGGCTTTAAATCATACGAAGTAGCTTTTCTGATCACAGTGGAATAAATCTAGAAAAACTTGAAAATTCGCAGAGATGTGAAAATTCAGCAACACAATCTTATACAACCAATGGGTCAAAGAAGATGTTGCAAGGAAGATGTTGTAAGATGTTGCAACTTACAAAATACTTTGAGACAAACGAAAATGAAAACATACGTAGCAAAACGTATGGAATGCAGCAAAAGCCATGGTAAGGGGCAAGTTTATAGCTGTAAAAGCATACACAAAGAAAGGAAAGATTTCAAATCAATGAATTAACTTTACACCTCAAGAAACTGGGTAAAGAAGGACAATCTAAATTGAAAGCTATGGAACGGAAGGAAATAACAGAGATTAGAGTTAAGAAAAATGAATTGTGGAATAGAAAAACAATAGGAAAAAAAAATCAGTGAAGATAAGAGTTGTTTGTTGGAAAAGATGAACAAAAATTGACAATCCCCTGGTTATGTTAACAGGAAAAGAGACAAAGGACCCAAATAACTAAAATCGGAAACCAAAGTGTGGCATTACAACCAATGCCAGAGGAATAAAAATGATTATAAGAGAATACTATGAACAATTGTATGCCAACAAATTAGATAACCTTGGAGAAATGGATAAATTCCTAGCAAAACTGAACCTGTCAAGATTGAATCACGAAGAAGAAGAAAATCTAAACAGACCAGGTAGGGAGATTGAGTCAATAATCAAAAACCTTCCAACAAAGGAAAGCCCAGAAGCAGATGGCTTCACTGGATAATTCCAGCAAACATTTACAGAAGAATTAACACCACTCCTTTTGAAACTCTTCCGAAACATTGAAGAGGAGGGAAAACTTCCAAGCTCATTCTATGAGGCCAGCATTACCCTGATGCCAATGCTAGACAAAGACACTACAAGAAAAGAAAACTACAGAGCAATATTCCTGGTAAATACTGATGCAAAAATCTTCAGCAAAATACTAGCACATGGAATTCAACAGCACTTTAGAAGGATTACACACCAGGACCAAGGGGGACATATTCCTGGAATACAAGGATGGTTCAATGTACAAAAATCAATGTAATACACCACATTAACACAATGAAGGACAAAAACCACACGATCATCTCAATCGATGCAGAAAAGGCATTTGACAAGACTCAACACATTTCCACGATGCAATCGCTCAACAAACTAAGAATAGAAGGAAACTACCTCGGCATAATAAAAGCGGTGTATGAAAATTCCAGAGCTAACGTTACATTCAATGGCAAAAGAATGAATGCTTTTCCTATAAGATCAGGAAAAAGGCAAGCTGCCCGTCCTCACTACTTCTACTCAACATAGTACTGGAAGTCCTAGCCAGAGCAATTAGGCCAGAAAAAGAAAAAAAGGTGGGGGAGGGGCGGCATTCAAATTAGAAGGGAAGATGTAAAATTAACGCTGTTCACAGATGATTTGATCTCCTATGTAGAAAACCCTCAAGATTCTACAAAGCCGTAACTGTTTGAAGAAATCAAATCCAGCAAAGGTGCAGGATACAAAATCAACACACAGAAATCAACTACATTCCCATACACTAACAATGATCAATCCAAAAATGATATTGTGAAAACACTTCCATATACAAATAGCATCAAAAACAATAAACGTTATTTGGGTGATGGAAGCACTAAAAGCCCAGACTTCGCTAGTGCACAGTATAGCTATGTAACAAAATTGCACTTGTACCCCTTAATTTATGCAAATAAAAAATGATAAAATAGTTAGGAAAAAACCTAAGCAAAATGGTGAAAGACAAGTACACTGAAAACTACAAAACATTGCTGAAAAAAAATTAAAGAAGACACACAAAAAAGGGAAGACATCCCGTGTCCGTGGACCGGAAGACTTAATACGGTCAGGCTGTCCATACTACCCAAAGCAATCCACAAATTCAGTGAAGTTCCTATCAATATTCCAATGGCATTATTATTACTTTTTGTCAAAAGAGCAAAACTTATCCTCAAAATCTTATGGAATCTCAAGGGACCCTAAATAGCCAAAAACGATCTTGAAAAACAAGAACATATTTGGAGGACTCACACTTCCTGATTTTGAAACGTATTATTATGCAAAGTCATAATAATCACAACAGTCTGGCACAGGGACAAATAGACCAAAGGAATAAAATAGAGAGCTCAGAAATAAACCGTCACCTATATGGTCAAATGATCTTTGACAAGGGTGCCGAGTCCACTTAATGGGGAAAGAACAATCTCTTCAACAAATGGTGTTGGGAAAACCGGATATCCACATGCATAAGAATGAAGTTGGACCCTTACTTTACACCATACATAAAATCTTACTTCAAATGGATTAAAGACCCAAACGTAAGTCCTAAAAGTATAAAACTCCTAGAAGTAAACATAGGGGTAAATCGCAAGACATTGGACTTGGCAATGATTTCTTGGATATAAGACCAAAAGCACAGGCAACGAAAGCAAAAATAAGCAAATGGGAGGGACTACATCAAACTTCAAAACTTTTGTGCATCGAAGGACGCGTGTACAGAGTGAAAGGGCAACCTACATAATGGGAGGAAATATTTGCAAATCACATACCTGATAAGGGGTTAATATCAAGAAGATATAAAAACTCCTGCAACTCAACAACGAAAAATTTCTAACATGATCAAAAAAAGGGAAAAGGAACTTCTCTCCAAAGATGATATGCAAACGGCCCAGAAATACAGGATAAGATGCTCAACGCCACTAATCACCAGAGTTAAAGGATGGTACAGTGACTTTCCAAATCCCCTGTACTTTACTGATAACATCACTTACTAGCATGGTATTTGTGCCACATTTACTGAACCAATTTTGATATATTTACAGCTACAAATTTTAATCACTCTGCTAGCAAACCCTGGATTTATTTCAAACTGAGAAGGACAAATTCGCATTGTTTCCAAATGTAAGGACGTTTAAAAAATGATCATTTTAATACGTAATGAAAACAAAGAGTAATAAAGAGAATAATATATGTAACACTACGCTATGTGGGTTAAAATACACACATTTCAGATAACAATGCCCATTTTGCAAGAACACATCCAAAAAA
>NW_012154841.1:0-15054 GCF_000956105.1 Propithecus coquereli
GGGGACTTGCTCGGGGTCACACAGTGAGTCAGCGGGAGCCAGACGCCGGTCCGGGCAGCGATGCCTGAGAGCCCGTGCTCATAACCTGGCAGCCTGCGCCCCTCGACACGCACGGGGTCCCTCGGGGCAGGGTCTCAAACACGTCAGGTGGGCCAGGCTTGATGTCTCAGAACGTCTTCCTTCCACCAGACAGGACGTGTCTGACCAGAACGTAAGCTGCACAAGGGTGGGGACGGCAGGCCGGCCCCGCACAGTGCTCCTGGGGTCAGACCGCCACAGCATGCACCGCAGCTCACCCTGGACCGCGGAGTCGCCCTCCACGAGTGGACGTACCAGTCATGCCACCTGCTGACAGGCACTGGGGTAGACCAGCCTCTGAGGGTCACGAGTAAAGCCAGCACGCACGTTCACGTGTGGGTCTCTGTGTGGACACGAGCTTCCACGCAAGAATCTGTCTCATGGTGACAACTGTTCCTGGTATCATAAAGTGGCCGGTCCCTGGTCCATCACCTGAATCTCCGGACTAGAAGATCTTTGCACAGAGTCCCCGGGGAGCCCACACCCACCCTCTCAGCAGCACTTCTCACGGCCCTGGTGCCACCCACACTCACTCCGCCTGGGACCCTGGAATCTCAGGTCCAGCTTGACCCAGAGCTCAAAGTCTCCAGGGCGAACCGACCCTCAAAAAGGGCACACGGAGCCAGCCAAGTGCCGGACTCGGTGGGGGCTGGCTGCTGCCTTCGAGCTCAATTCTGGCGGCCAGACCGCCACCTGCTCCATGGCCCACACCCCTGCCCGGGCCACCCGCAGGCACTGAGACAGTGTCCGACCAGCTACCCACCGGCTCCCTGGCACCTTGCCATGTGTTTCCGTGCTGCCACTGCCTGGGTCAGCAGTCTCCACCCCTGGAAGCCTGAGATACAGGATCGAAACACCTGGCTCCATCGCCTACCGGGGACCAGGCCGCACCCTGAGGAACGCAGGCTGTTCCTCAATGTCAGCCCATCGCACGTGGGAGACTCTCCTACACGGTGCCCCACACAGACTGCCTGGACCCCGCCGTGTCTCTGGCCAGCGTTGTTCCTGCTCACAGACCTCCCCAGGCGCCCAGTCCCACCTCCCAGCGCCCAGCCCTCCGACCTCCCTGTGAGGACGTGCGTGCGCCTGACCACACGGCCCTTCAACAGCGGTGGGCAGAGGCCGCCACCCCGCACACAGGCGAGGGGGAGGATGGGGCTGGGCCCCCCCCCCCGCCGGCCATGCCTGCCCCATCTCCGCTCCAAAGGCCTCCAGGCTGTCCCAGCAGGAAAGGGTCGGCGAGGGCCCCAGACTCAGTGGCCCCCAAAATCATTTGCTCATACACCCTCTAAAGCAATGTTTGAAAAATCATGTACCCCAATGTTAAGCTCACTTCTACATTTCTAAACCTAAGTTCAAATATGCAAGGGCTGTAGATTCTGGCATATTGCAAGTTTTGACTTTTTCAAGCACAGCTTTATTCTTTAAATACAGCCAATGGGATCTAAATGCCGCTGGTCTGACAGCCGGCGGCGGCACGGGAAAGAAGCTCTTCTCAACAGCTGGGGGTTACTTCGTCCCGTTTGCTCCCCGGATTTGAAGCTGCTCTGCGGGGTTTGTCCTCACGTAACATACCGGAGTCTCTTTTGTTTGATATTATGCTTGAAAGTCTTTATTGTTTACCCTAGCCTAATATTCTGCAATGAAAATATGTATGGACGTTTAAAATTAACTCGTATACTTCTTATGCACAGGCTTTGAATTAAAAATCCTCTGAGCTGCTTCACGACGTCCCTCCTGAACATTCCAGCTGCCTCCTAAGGATAAGGACACTCTAGCGACCACAATACCATGATCATTGACACGAAATTTAATATCGATATAAGAATATTATCAAATATCTCATCCGTATTCCAACTGCACCCATTGCCCCCCCAACGACCCTCATAGCCTTCCCCACGCAAGGCCCCGTGGAGACCACACGCACTGGGCTGGAGGGGTGTCTTTATTGCCTTTAACCGAGGCCCCCTCCCCGGCTGTCCGGGCCTGACGGTCGTGCAGAGTCCCAGGCAAACGCGTGCAGCCTGCCCACGGCCCGCATCCGTGTGTGTTCCCACAAGTAACTGGCTCAGCATCTCCGGCCAAGGATGCGCTGCAGGGTCCATCGGGCACTTCCTGCCACATCCCATCGGGGCACTTAATGCCACTTTACGGCTGATGCAAGAGCCATCACTTGGTGAAGGTGGCGCCACCGGATGACTCCAGACGTCAGCGCGCAGTCTGGGGAGAGAACCTGAGACGGTGCTGACACCGCCCCGGCACCCCTCACCCCACGGTGGCGGCCGACACACAGCCAGTGCCAGCAAGATGCCAGCCTTCGCCGCCGTGAAGTTGGCCGCGCCTGTTCTGAGCCACGGCGACGCCTTCGGCCGGAGCTGTAGGAAACCGTGTCCGCCCGCGAGGCGTGGCCAGCACAGAAGCGAACGCGACGTTTCACACAGGCGGCGACACATGGCCCGGCTTCGAGTGCCGCTGAGCGCCTGTGCGCGCTCTCAGAAACGCGACACGCCCTAATCCATTCCGGCATGAGAGACTCTGCCTGATAACATAAATCACGGAGCACAGACAGGTCCGAGGGGCTCCTCCGTCCGCCGCCCACAGGGGCAGCCGCTACTGGTCCTTCGCCTCCGAAAGCTCTATCGCGCCTCTCGGCAAGACATTGCCACACTTTATTTTTAACTTCAACCTTCTGTGATTCGCCATTTTCCTTCCACCCTGTTTCTAGAGTCCGTCACGGTGTCACGTGCTGCCGTCACTCACTTGCACTGCTGGACGGACGCCCCACAGTGTGTCCCGGCATCCTCTAAGGACAAACGGACGATGGCCGTGGTCTCTGCCAAAGCGCACGGAAGTGCTGCTGGGGCCAGCGCCCGAGGGTCCTGTGGGGAATGTCCGAGGGGTAGAATCTGGGGATGGGGGGGGCCTGTCTGAGCGTCTCTGCGTGGCAGTAACCTGTACCCAGAGGGATTTCACCGACGTCCACTGCCGCCGCCAGCACGCAAGACTGGTGTAAAGCGGCATCACGTGGCGGTCTTAATTTTCATTTTCCTAACTGCCATGATGTCGTAGTGATGCCAATATTGTGGGTACTTGGGGTCTCAATCTCCCTGTGTCCCAGACGGGGAAAGTAGGGACCAGAGACACCGGAGCCACACTCTCGGCCGAAAAGCCGCACCCTTGTGTGTTGGGCACGAGAGGATGGGGGCTCCGCGGATGGGGCTCCCCTGAGAAGAGCCTGGAGCCCGCTCTGCACTGCTCGCGACACGCCGACCGCGTCGGCCGCTGTGCAGCCCCGCGCCCTGCAAGGCCTCAGAGAGCACCCAGGACAGAGGAGCCGCACAGGTGGGACCTGCAGGCAGGCAGCCCCCATGCAACCTCTGGGGCGTGGACGCCCAGCAGCTGGTGGGCAGCACGCCGGCCACGGTGCACGGGCGCCTTTCCGCTGATGCTCAGACGCCACCGGGATGGCCAGGAAACCTGAGCGGGTTCCTAAGTCCCTTCGTGAGGCTATGAGGTCACACTGCCCCAGGAGCCTGGCGCCAGCTCATCCGGGGACCCGAGGGCGGGTGGCTGCTACCTCCTGGCTTTCTTGCGGCCCTTCATGAGTTGCGAAGACACCCAACACCTTCTCGGGTGGGGGGCAAAGGTGAGGGACGGTACTGCCTTTGCCTGGGCAGGGACACAGGACTCCTGCCACTTGGAGGGGCACAGGCCAGGCAGCAGGGGAACGTCACAGAGCGAAGCATCAACGCTCAGCACAGCCGGGAACAGAAACCAGCCCAGCGTCTTTACGGCCACCCCTCTGGGGAATTGCCGGACTTCCCAGTGGGGAGGAAAGACTGGATCCCAACAACAAGACCCTCCACCCATCCGTCCCACCCACCAAGAAGCCAGCTCTGCCATTCTGTCCCACTAGGGGCTTTGGCTGCTAATTCAAAGGAAAAGTGTGGGGCTCGCTATGACAGGTGCCACGGGAGTGTGGCACTGGCCACGCCCACTTTCAACTCTTGTTATGGGTGAGTTGAGTCCCCTTGAAAAATAACCCCCAGGACCTCAGAACACAGCCGCATGTGGAGACAGAGCCTAAAGTGGTAAGTTAAATGAAGTCATCAGGGTGGGCCAGGACCCCATCTGACAGGTGTCCTTATACAAAGGGACAACCATGTGAAAACACAGCCAGGGACAGAGGTCTCAGGAGGGACAACCTTGACCTTGGACTTCTGGCCTCCAGGGCCGTGATAACTCCCTGTATTTACGCTGCGGACTGTGGCACCGTGTTGCAATGGCCCGAGCAGACTCGCACGCCTCTTAACAGACATCCAGACTCCTCGTTTCCAGATCCTGTAATTCCAGATACGTACAGGCCCTTCCCACGCCTGCCATACACGCGGTCTGCTGCCCAGGCCCCTCATCCCCCACCTGTCCCAGGGGCATCACGGCACCTAGGGACGCTCCCTGCTGCCGCTGTCCCCGTCTCCTCTTCCTGTTCCCTGCTCCCAACCTTTGCAAGACGGTCTCGGTCCCAACCCTGCCCTCCCCACGCCATCTGCCGTGCCTGCCAGGCTCCCTGCTCCTTTGCCCCATGAGGAGCTGCTTCGGCTTTCCCTGCACGCAGGGATGGCTGTTCCGTTTACGGGAGGGGCCATCCTCCCGTCCACGCACTTTTCGTGCTGCTGCCAACAGTGTCGAGAAACAGTGCCACGATGGGGAAACAGTGCCAGGTCGGAAAGGTAGCCCCGTCTTCCCAAAACACCACCGCGGGCCACTCAGCGGGCATCCACTCCACGTGAGGGCAGGAGCTGAGCGGGGCCAAGAAGAAGGTGCAGCCCTGCCCGTGATCTGAGCCAATGCGCCTTCCCAAACCTCTGCAGCCTCACTCTGCCCTGCCCAGGGGCTTGCTCAGGGCAAGGCCAGCTTCCAGCAGACAGTGGCTGGTGAAGGGAAAAGACGTTTAAATACGCCAGAAGTGCGTCATTGTTGATGTTCTATATAGAACATCGGGATAAAAAGAACTTTTGCATTACAGGATAAAAGCACCTTGAATTACAGGATAAAAAGAACTTTTTAGTCATATAGGATTTCAATGATTCAAATTCAAGTCCATAATGACGGAGAACTGAGAAGTAAACTGTCACCTTCCCTCCTCCTTTCTGCCCCCCTCCCACCCACCACCTCCCACTGCCCAGCACGCACTGAGGGTGTCCGAAGGCAAACACAGCACTCGCGGCAGACTCTGCAGCCCCGTCATCGGTCCTCCTCGAAACACCCACGGACGCATGTGAGTGGGGGTTTCTGAGCCAGCAGCTCATCGCAGGTCCCCGTGCAGGAGGGGGCGGGGCGGTGCCCGGAGGCAGGCATGCTGCCCACAGCAGCGCCGGAGCAGAACAAGCCTGGGGCTGTAGGCGGCAGCACCCGGTGGCGGCCCCTCGGGGCAGGTCCTCAGACGCCCGTAGCTCTCAGTGACATCACGAGTGAGAACACGGGCGCGAGTGTTGCGGGCCTGACCGCGTCAGAATGCCGAGGGCCACGTCACACTCACCATGCTGTGTGAGAAGTCTGGGAACCAGGGAAGGTGGTTTTAAGAGTTCAACTAAAATTTTAGATGAAACAAACACAATTCTGTTTTTGAGGTTTAAAGGGAAAACTTCAGTTCTCAGATAAATCTACTTACAGAGACTACTTTATCTTTCAAACAAGCCTGAAAAATATGAAATATTTATTTGCCAGTCCAACCTTGCCAGCATTTGGAATTAGCAACAGGTCTAAAAACTGGAAAGGATGCGGCGAAGCCATCACTGTGCGCAGAGGACAGGTGTGCGTCCCCGAGACCCACGAGAACCCATCGTACCCAAATCGCTTCCGCGACAGGAAGAGACGACAGTAATGTGGAAAGGAATAAAACACAACACACAGAATCCAACAGCCTCCAAATCAGTCGGAAGAGACCAAGGCAACTGAGGAGTTTCCTTCCCTCTCACTTAACAGTTGCAGGTCGCCAGCGGCTCTGCCCCACAGGGTCATTTAAGGCCCAGGCTCTGGAAGCTCCACCGTCATCAGCGCGAGGGAGCTCTGGGTGCTGCTCTCGGGTGGGAGGGGGGATCGGAAGTGCAGGGCCGGGGCCGTCCTCCCCAGCCAGCGAGGCCACGCCTGCGGCCCACGCGAGCACTTGGAGACGGGGAAGGCGAGGACGTACAGTCCCCATGTGTCCAAGAGCCAGGGGAGAGCGGCCCAGAGGACCACACTGACACAAGACACACGAAAACAGGAGGTAAAATGAAGGAGAAGGCCCCATGCAAGTTTGCATAAAAAGGAAAAATATCCAATCCCAAACTACAGAAGAAAAAGGCCTATACGAGGAGACCACATAAAGACACTACAGCAGGACTGAGCAAACAGAAAAACCCTGTGTGTCCAGGGCCCCACCACGCCTCCCCGCACACGCCCTGGGCCTGGCAGGGCTCCTCCGTCGAGACGTGGGGGCTGCTCCCTGTCCTAAAGCCTGGCTGGCTTCAGGGCTCACCCCATGAATGCGGTGGGAGCAGCCTTCGGAGACCTCGCAGCATCCCTTACGCTCTCCTGGGCATTGAACGAGGCGGCATGGGCCAGGCTGCAGGCAGGTGGGCCCGCATGGAGCAGAAATAGACCTTCCGAGCTGAGGACGCCCAGACAGCAGCCCCCGGGGCAGGCTGCCAGCCACCCACAGCCACACGAGCGACCCCAGTGGAACCAACAGAAGAACCAACGTGCTGAGCCCAACCAATTGCTGATCCGTAGAACTGTGAGCCCCCAAATGGTGGTGTTTTAAACTGCTACATTTTGAGGTGGTTTGTTAGATAGTAATACATAAACCATTTATAAATATAAATGAATCCTAATTAAAATACCAAAAGTTCCCTTCCTCTCAAACTGACATGCTGATTCTGCAGTTCATACAGAAAAATAAACAGGTAAAAAAACCCAAGAAAACCATGAAAAAGAACAAGGAAATAGCCCTATAAGATAGTACAACACCTATGAAGCCTCAGTAATTAGAACAGTGCAGAGCTGGCATATCAACAGACACACAGACCAATGAGACGGACTGAAGAGTTGACAGTCCACGCCCTAAGAGAAGCTGTCCACGATCCTTTGGCATCTAGAGCGGTCACTGCTGGAGGCTTGGATCCTGCGTGCACTGAGCACTGGCTACAGGCTAAGCAACAACACATCTCACACGATGCATTCCATGTTCTTTTTTCTTTAAATTTTATAATTTAAAGAAAATAGAGACAGGGTCTCGCTATGTTGCCCAGGCTTATCTCAACTCCTGGGCTCAAAGAATCCTTCTGCCTCACCCTTTCAAATTGCAGGATTACAGGCGTGAGCCACTGCACCAGCCCCATTCAGATATTGTTAAAATAAATAAAATACAAAACTAACTTAAAACCATTACTAGACTCATGAGAATCTTTTAGCATTATGTATTTTTCTCAAGCAATATTTAAAAAGACACAATTAAATGACATACCTAAAACCACTCCTTCTGCCATTGATAACAGAACTCTGCTTCTGCAGCACACAGATCACTGTGCGCTACCTGCCTGACGCCACCCCCACTGCTGGTGACGGAGCCCTGCGACTGGAGCTGGGCACAGCCCAGGCCTGAGCCGTGAAGATAACCCCGGCCCCTCTCCGAGGCTGACCCAGGGATGGGCAGGGGCCAAGCGCAGCCAGGGAGATGTTGGGGAGGCACATGGAGGCCCTCCAAGGAGGCTTTCGCCTTCCGGAGACGAGACAAACACCGCTTTGCTTTCTTCCTCCCTGAGTGAGGAAGGGCTGTGTGAAGGTGCAGCAGCCACCTTGGGAGCACGAAGCCACGAGCCTGAGGACAGACCAGCGTCCTAGGTCCTGCTGGGGCCTGAAGCCCGGATACCCCTTTGGGAGGCAGGGAGAACAAGGGCTGCTGGTGTGGAAATCACTATTTCTGTGACCTGCAGCCCTTTCACCACCATCAGCTGTCGCTGTCCGTCTTGCAGGCCTAGCACATGACCCCGAGGGCTCCGTCAGTGTTCGCATGGCCCGTGGGCGCTATACGTACATTTGTGACAAACGGCAGTGCGGCTTCCTGGTCCATGTGTCATTATGAGCTGCCTCAGTTAAAAGTTTCCTGAAAGAACAATGTCACAGGACAGCCCATGTGGCACTTTACCAAAAACCCACCTAATAATCAAAACCCTGTCGGACACCAGTCACATGCTGGGAGCAGCCGGACCCACCAGAAGGAAGTGACTTTGGACTCGGTGGAAAGGAAACTGCTGATATTTCCAGATCTCATTGGAGATGCCAAGGGCATCATCCCAGCAAGTAGAGGTCAACAAGCAACTCCGCCTGGGCCGCCTGGCAGACCGCGGAGGGAGCCCAGCACAGCCGGCACCGGCCCGAGGCCTGACCGCATGGATCAAGGGGCCCTGGTGCCCCCAGGCCACTTCCCGAGGAGGTGAGAAGCCCCCACCAGGTGTGTCTCAGAAGTGAATGGGGCCGCAGACCAAGGACAAGGGTCTTGGTGCCACTCCCCCAGGTCCGTTTGCCACCAGGTCTTTCCACCATCTAAACTAAGTCCTGGTGGAAGTAGACCCGGAGAGGGAGGGGCTGGTGCTGGGCAGAGAGGGGACAGTGGGGGCGTGGGACGGACCCTAAGGACAGAGCGGGCCTGGTGTCGCCGAGCCAGAAGGAACTCTAGGGTCCCCCTCGCCTACCCCAATTCTCTGAGCTCCAGAATCTTCCGTGTTCTGCAGGTTGTTGTGATGGGTACCCTGGCCTGAGGAGTGGCGATGTTGGTGCAGGAGGTGGAGGGATGTGAAAAGCTCGCAGAGCCTGATGACTGCACAATAGGCCTGTGACAAGTCTGTGGCCTGCAGGGCAGAGCAGGCGCCCCCTGAGCCAGAGCGCTGCCAGGGCAGGAGGGCCCTCTGCAGGCTGGCAGGTTTGTGGGGACCACTCTCCAAGGCACACGCATGTACACGCACACGTGCCTTCACGTACATGCACATGCACACACACATAGGTGCATTTGTGTACACACGTGCGCACACAGTGCAGTCATGCACACGCACATGTACACATGCACATTAACATACGTGCACTTGCACGTGTATTCACACCCACACGTACACATGTGCAGCCACGTGCACACATATACATGTGCACTCACATACATGTATGCACACATAAACGTATATTTACGCACACATGTGCACAAACGTAAACACACATATTTACATATACATGTATTTACGTACATACATGCACACACGTGCCTTCACGTACACACACACACACACACACACAAAACGGTCGCAGCTGAGTTCGCTGGGATGAAATTTTCTTGCAACGAGCTGCACACTGCAGTAATGACTCACTCTTAGAGAAACAGACGGGCGTCTGCTGTACAATTATTCGTTAAACTGGTCGCTGATGCTTCATGCGCTTTTCATTACATTTCACAATTTTAAAAACTGCGTAGGAGGTGGAGCTCCAGTCCCCTCGGGATGCAGAGACCTCGCCCCTCCCGCCCTCACAGCAAGAACAAAGCCGGACAAACCGTAAGTTCACGAGTCACTTCATCCCGTCAGAGATCTGAGGTTGCGGGACAGCCACCTGACCACAGCCTGGCGAGGAGGGCCTGCCGGGGGACAGGGTAGAGCTCTCGTTTCCTGGGGACAGGTGTGGGGTCACCACTGGTGACAGGAGCTGAAGCTCCCCGAGACCTGGCAGAGGCCCCTGTGGCTAGGACAGAGTGAAGGCCGGAGCCTGGGGACCCACCCTCCTGCGGGCTCCCCCAGGACCCCACGTGCCCTCCCCAGGTGGCACAGGGACACGAGAGAACACACGTGTCGTGAACGAAAAGCGCACAGACCTTAAAGGACAACCGTGTACTCATTGTTTACAAAGACAAAAATGTTGTCACATTTGCCAGTAAAAGGCATCACGATCCACACATTCACAAGAGAGGTTTGAAAGAAGGCAGAGATTGGAAATGGAGTAAACAAGTGGGTTTCCACATAGCCGCCCTTGGCCCGGAGCAGTACGGGGGCACTGAGGAGCGTCACCTTACGGGGCCCAGTGGTGACCCCACAACCAGTGCCCCCGGAGGGCAGCTCGCTGGCGGGGGAGGCTCGGAAGAGCCCAGACTTATCCTGAGTCACAGAGCTGGGCTACGTGTCACTCGGCAGCCTATCTGAGCATCCTGTCTGGACACACACCCAGAGAATCTCAGCTATACAAATGTTTTGAAGTAAGAGAGAGTTTTTAAAAGATTAATCAGTCCAATAAAAGACGCGCTACGTGGAAAACGTGATGAAGATTCTCCCCAGCGAATGCAGTAACGCGTGTTTTCTTTGGGCGACGGCTGCTGACAAGCGCACGGCGTACTGTGGGTCCCCGGCAGCCACGCAGAGCCCCTGAGCCGGCCTGCATTTCCGCTGTGTCGCCATCGTCCCCAGACTGCAAGAGGGACCGGCACACTACTCAGGAGCCCACGCGCCCAGGCACCGCCCCTCCCCACTTTGTCCCCAGGGTTCCGTGGCCTGGTCCCAACGAGCCAATGAGAGCAAGGCAACCAGCAGCCGTCTCCCGGCCCTGGAGTCCTGGGAAAGGCTCAGCCGCAACCCCAGCACCCTTCGGTGTTACAGCAAGTGTTACAGCGACCGGTCCCAAAGGAATAACCGAGCAGCATGCAGAGAGCTGGAGAGTCAGCATTTAATCTCGCCGGCGGGCCCAGAGGACACTTGTCTCCAAATTCTGAGCACCGTTTCCTTATTTTTGCCAGGTTTTATACTTTTTTGGGGGTTAGACATATCCAATAGCATACAAGCATAAATGGTTAACCAATCAGTAATAGGATTCAAAAGATAGTCAATTAGCAGCAATTTTTACAAGCAATATAGTTACAACAGGCTTACAACTTTGCTTAACTGTTTTGTGGTTTTAGCTGACAGGTGCATAATTCTACTTAGCTGCCTTTGTGGTTTTACGCGGAATTAGCATTGAAATTTCCCCAACACCGGGACACCTTTCGGGGCACCCTGGCGCCAGCTGCCCTGCACAGCCAGGGGGCCCTGAGCCCGAGGAGACCACACGCCCCACTCCCCCACCTCCTCCCTCGCTCCCAGCTCCGGAGCTAAGGCACGATTTATGAACAAACATGCAAACCACACGCCTAAATCTTTCCTCATTTTATCTCCTCGAACAATGAATTTAATCCCTTCTTGTGCTCCCTCTTTCCCTCTGCTTTCCCCAGTCCCAAAAAGTTAAACCCAACTGAAGTTTTGTTCTGCGATTCATCCCCGATAACCCCCCTCCACAGCGGCCATGGGCCACGGCGCCCCGAGGATGCCGCCGCGTGTCTGTGTGACCCACCTGGCCATCCGCCTCCGACGTGGGCATGTCACCTCGTATCTGAGACCAAGCCTCACTTTCTGTGCTTCCTGGGAACAACCCTCCCTCTGGCTCCCCTTCCAGCCAGCGCTACGTGGGGAGGACGGGTCAGTGGTGCCATGTGCCCGCAGAGCGGCTCTGTGCCTGTTCCCACAGCCTCCCTCCTGACTGGCATGAGGGACCCCACACCCACGGTGGCTGCTGCCCTGCCCACCCTCCAGGAACAACCAGGGTAGGAGGCTGGCAAGGCAGGGCCCTGGGCTATGTGGGCATCTCACCTTGCCTTTTCTCTTTCCTGCTGTCCCCTCTCTGGAGTCCTGGCAACCAGAGCCCATGACTGCGTGGAACTCGTGGCCTCCAGCCCAACCACAATGCAAGGGGATGTAGCCAGCCACCCCCTGGAGCCCCAAAATAGCCATCACCCTAGAGAGGCAAGGGCCAGCCCGCCCCCCCTCCCTGCTTGGCCTGTGTCTCTGAGCGGTAGAGGGAGCAGACTGGGTGTGACCCTGGGACACGGGTCCTGCCAAGTGGGTGAAACGTCAAGGCCCTGGCGTGCCGCGGTGCTGAAGCTCATTTTCATACTTGGCCGCGAGTGGGAGCGGTGGATGGAGAGGTGCTGCCGGAAAGTGGAAACTGTCCAGACTCCGCCGGACCCTCGAGTCCCCGAGCAGCTCAGGGGAACCCCCCCCCCCCGCGGTCACTCACCACCCCGTCTGGGCGGGGAAGGTCAGGCGCGGCAAGAGGGCGGCAACAGCAAGATTCGCGCAGAAAGCACTCGCTCTCTCCCTGCCCTCTCGCGCTTGATTCCAAGACCTTGCTGAAAACACCTTTCTGCCTTCGCTAAACGCGGTGATAAGCTGCAGCCGCTGCCGCGCCCTAAACCAAAGACTCGTCCTGCCCTTACGCTACCCCGAGCGGGTTCCGTCTGGGAGCCCGTGTCAGGGAAACGAGGGGAGGCGGGGCCGGAAGCTGCGGGGGTTATCCGCACCAATCCCGGGAGAGGAAGATAAATTCGTGCTCATCTTTCTACGCTGCTGGGAAGCAGAGCTAATGACAAGCACCCTGCCTGTACTAGGACTGGTTTTCTCTTGAGGGTTTGTCACGTCGAGCCCAGGAGGGTGGGCGCTGTCAGCGACCACCGTGCATCCGGAGCTTAACCAGTGCCTGGCATACAGTAGGCAATCAATAAAGCCTTGTGGCGGAAGGAGGGAGGAAAGACGTCCTGGCCTGCAGTAGAAAATGCTGTCCCAGGGTGACCATGGCCCAGATGGACGAGGCGCTGTGGGACGGACAGACGTCCCCTCTTCCTCCACTGAGGCAGGCGGGAAGGTTGGGGCTGACGCGACGGTTTTCTCTTCACGGCCACAGCCGGCTGGAGATACGGAGCAGAGGTCCCGCCAGGCCCCCGGTGACCCCGCCACCCTCCGCCCACTAAGCGAGCAGCCAAAGGGGGCCAGAGAGGAGACCCAGCCTGACCGCCGGTGGGCCTGGCTACGGGCCCGGCCGTCTAGCTGCCTCTCGCAGATGTTGCTCAGCATCCCGGGCCACGGCTACCCTCCCCCCCGAGCAGTGTTCACAAGATCAAGGAGAAGCCCAACTACTTCCTCTCTTCCTGCTGTGGCCCGAATCCTACGGAGAACCCCATACTCAGAGCGTCCCACGCGGGACACCGATGGCCACGGGGCAGCGGTGTCCAGGGAGAACTGCAAGACTGTGGCCCCTGGAGGCACCTCCCGAGGCTCCCTGTGCATGGGCGGAGTGAATGGAGGGGCTTCGAGAGCCCCTGTGACATACCCACTGAGCCCCGGGGCGGTGCCGGGAGGGTGCGCGGCAGGTACCGGGCCTTCCTTCCTGTTTCCAGGGGCCTGGCTGAGGTCGCCTTGGACCCACAGTGCTGCCAACGCGGAATCTCCCTTACCGTGGGCCCAGCAGCCAACTCGAGGCTCAGCGTCTCTGCACCCCCAACATCCACCCACGGGGCCCTCCTGGTCATACTGCATCACAACTGAACGGCACCGGGTGCGCCAGCCCAGCTCTGAGGACACCCCATAGTCTGCAAATACCATCAACGATTCACTTTCTTAAGATCTAAGGACCAGAAACGAGACTTCTTGGAAAATCTTCAGATAGTGAAGATGGCGCAGCCAGTCTCTCCCGCCTGGGTGACAGACTAGGTCCAGACGATCCTTCCTAAGCCAATCGTTAAAGCTGATTCAGGTCTCACGGCCAGCAAGCAAAGGTGCAATTTTCCCAACAAATCATATTAATAGAGCTCTGATCCTTTTAAGCATTTGTAAAACTGCACAGTTCAGCCACTAATCCCAAGAGATGATTTGATACAAGAAGGTCTCATGGAAACGTGAGTCTGGGAAATTCCTCAGGCTCTGCCCAGTCCCGAAGGTGGCACTACAGATACATGCGCCTATGAAGGCTCTGAGAAGTCCTGCAGCAGGGAAATCGGTCTAACCAGCTCCTTTCTCAACTTGTGTGTTCAATGAAGCAGTGTCTCTAATTTGTGAGTTTCACTAGCTCAGACCCACCCTCCCTCGACAGTCTACATTACAGAAGTTTTCGGTGTTCACACACACACACATGCACACACGTGTGCTTCATGCTGAAGGGCGGGGCTGAAATCCGATTCTTGGATGTGGTTAGGAATCACCAACGTCACGAACAGCTACTGTTATAATTTCAAATCAGATTTTTGGTACTGATTTGTTTTCTCAAAACAGACTACACTGTGACTAAGATGACGTGGAACCTTAGCAACACCCCTTCTGCAACCGTGCCGGAGGGCGGCGTTATCTGGGCGGGCCCCACAGACAAGCTGCTGAATTGTCTTTCTCCTGTTAACATATTTCTTAGCAGTAGGATTTCTTTTTTCTCTAAAAATAGGGAAAACGCCTAAGCCGATGTAGCGAACAGCTTTAGCAATAGGTCATTAACCTGTTAAATGTTTAAGCCCACCCGCCTGCTGCCACCACAGCGGCCTCCAGCCGGGAGGGCCCCACCCAGGGAGGCTGCCCAGGGGGCCGTGGTAGCCACACGCCCCCGTGCCGGGGCCATCCTGGCCTGCGCCGTGGTCCCGTCACGCTCACAGGTGTCCTGGGGCTTGTGACCAAGCGAGTGTTCACTTCCTGGGCCTCACCGACACCTGCTGCCCCCGACTCGCAGAGGCCCAAGAGCCTCTCACAAGGGACAGGAGTCTCTTTGCCGCGCCTCCCGCAATCCCACGTGCGGGCTTGTCCTCCACTTCCGTGTGTCTCTCTGCAACCCGTCCCCGTCCTCCACAACCTGGAGCCGAGGGCGAGACCTGTGGCCTCCGCCCGCGCCTGCAGTGACCCTGCCGGCCACAGGACGACGAGCGTTAATCGGATCTGAGGAAGGGAAAGCGCCAGGTCGGAGAAGCCGGCCAAGCGCGAGCTGAGGAAACAAGATTAATCTGAGCGGACCCTCTGGAAGAGACGGAAGAACGTGAGGCTGTCACAGGGTTGGGGCCCTGGGACCTCTGTAGGGACCAGGCCGGCAGCAGGGTCCCCATTTTGCAGACAGAAACTGAAG
>NW_012154841.1:15104-31307 GCF_000956105.1 Propithecus coquereli
GGAAGAACGTGAGGCTGTCACAGGGTTGGGGCCCTGGGACCTCTGTAGGGACCAGGCCGGCAGCAGGGTCCCCATTTTGCAGACAGAAACTGAAGGCCGGAGGCGCAGACGCCATCTCATCACGGCCTGGGGGCAGGGCGGAGCGGGCCGAGTCTAGGCCCTATGTCAGCGTGGTAGGTGGCACCCGTCAGCTCTCAACCGCAGCGAAAAGAGCTGGCGGGGACTCCGGTCACCAACCATGGGCAGAGTCGCAGTGACCACCGCAAACCGGCTGTCAGTGATGGGAACAAGAGAACAGCATCACTTTGACAGAAGCTACCCATTCTCTGCTCAGTTTACAGACCACCTAAATCGGCCGCCGCAGCACCCACCGCGGGGGACGCGGGACGGCACGAAGCGCGAGCGGGAAGGCAGGAGCGCGTCTGTGCGCGGCAGGCGCCCCCCTTCCTGGACCGTGCCCAGCACCCATGGGCGCAACGCCTCTGGGCTGTGCGGGAACATGACCCACGAGGGGCGGCACACGCTCCCGCTGCCCCCCTGCGCGCCACCTCCCAGCAGGTCCCCACACGAGGGCGGGGGGATTCGGAGCTGGAAGTGGGGAGCCCACGGCGAGAGCCCCAGAACCGCCCGGTGCCCAGCCCAGGCCTCGCTCACCAGTAGAAGTAATAGGCCAGGGCCACGGCCAGCAGGCCCACGCAGACGCCCGAGAACAGGCAGGCCGAGTAGTTGTTCAGCATCTTGGCCGGTCCCGCGCGCTCCTGGAGGCCGGCGAGGAGAGACTGCAGGGAGCAGGTGTCCGCCGCGGGGAAGAATATGCAGACTCAGCGAGCGGGATTAGGGCCAGGCCTGAGCGCCCCGTCTGGGGGGGCCGTGGCCACCCAAAGCCTCTGCCTGCAGAGGGAGGGAGACAGGCACCCCCGTGCCCCTGCCTGGCCAGCAGCACCACCCACGCCACAGGGGCCAAGGTAAGGGACAGCAGAAACGCAACAGGAGCAGGACGTGAGGCGCTGGCCCTGCCTCCTGCCCACCACTGCGGGCTCTGCCGTCGGGGCACCGCTAATCCAATAAGCGGCTTTGGATGAAGCCGCTGTAAACAGGCAGAGTCATCGGGTGGCCGCGATGCAGGTCAGCAGGCCCCGCCCCAGCGCTGACCTCGGGCCTGGGGACCTGAGCGCCCGCACGTCCCTCCCCGCCCGTCAGAGGCTCGGGGCAGGCGTGGGGAGACCGCTGTGCTTGGCCTCAGGCTAGGAAGACTCTGCTAGTGATGGGCAAACCTCCCGCGCTTGGGCTGAGGCTCCAGCCTCGACAGAGAGGAGCCGCGGAGGCCGCACCCCATCCACACCCGCTCCAAACCCGAGAAACGCCGTGGACGGCTGTGCTCTGGGCACTGCCGCTTGGGGACCCCACACTTAAATAACTGTGGGAAGAGTCACCGCTTACACCCCAGGAAGCCCAAGCACGTGCCCCCTCGTCTCCCCAGTCTGAAACTTCTGCATCCGAAATGCAGGCATTAGAAGGCGGAGTAAAGAAAAGACGGCTAAGCTAGCGAGGTGCGACGACCAAATGCCCTGGGGAAACAGTGTCACCCCGCGAAGCCTCCCAGTGCAGAGGGCCCCAACAGACACCCGAGGGGGGAAAGGGGGACTTCGCTGTGGCGCCTGGACGAGGCCTCTTGCCACATGTTCCCTTCCAGGCCACGAGACCGTCCAAGAGGCTGCGTCGAGAAAACAAGAAACTCGTTTTTGCCAATGTGCCTAAAGGCCAAAGCACCTGCGAGATCTCCGCGAGTTTCAGGTCACGAGAGAACAGAAGGTCCCAGGGCAGACTCACGCACAAGCACGTCTTTGCGTGCAAACGTTACCGAGGCTGCCCTCTGGGTTTTCCTACTGCGTCTTCCGCTGCCGGCAGCTCCAGGTGCCCACCGATGTCCAGCTTTTATCCGCAGGCCATCCACCAGGGGACGCCGGCGGGGGCTGCAGCAGGTACTGGGACAGGGGAGGCGCCACCCCATCCCGGGACGTTTTCATCCAGGGGTGCCGCTGCCTCAGATCTGAGAACAGATGAAAACTGCAGATGCACCCCCTGGAAAATGCCCAACCCCCACCAAGCAGCGCTGCCCACCGGCTTCCCCAGTGAGGGGAGGACGCTCAGCTGGGCCGGCAGAGGCCCGGGTCCCAGCCCGGCGTGCCGTCGGCTCTCGAGGGCCGAGGGCTGTGCTGCCGTCCTCTCTCTGCTTCCATCTTAGTCCTTGCCCCTTTCGGCTACAGAGCCGGGGTCGCGGCAAGTCGTCTAATCTCCCAGACCCTCGGCTCCTCTTCTATGAAATGAGAGGGTTGACCCTGCCAGCTGCCCCCAGGGTGCCCAAACCCAAGGGCCTGGCGTGGCAGCATTTCCCACATGACCCTGGGTGGCAGGTCCTGGGTGACAGCCACGTGGGCTGTCATAAGGCTCCCACCAGAGCATCCTCCTGCCACTCTATCTATACTCTGGGGAGAAGGCCTGCCACTGTCCGTCCATGCAGTGCACCTGGCGCAGAGAGGCCACCGAGCGTCACCTTGCTGGCTAAGCTTTCCCATTCCTTAATCCCAGAGTGGCCGTGGGCGCTGCCGGCCCGAGGACAGGCTCCTGCACGGCTGCCTCAGCAACAAGCTCTGGATCCCGGGGGACACCTGGAAACGCAGGGCCAAGCTCCCTGCCACACCCAAATCACCGATTTTCTAACAACAGCGAAAGGAAAGTCCCTTCTCTCAGGGAGTTGCTCAGTTTTCTACGCCTGGATAATAAGCCACCCAAACGTCGAGCAGACCCGGCCCTAAGCCCTTTGGTGCGTCCCAGACCTGGGTTTGCAGCAAGGGTGCCGTGGGCCTGGCCTGGGCTCCCTCGGGTCCCACCAAGGGAGCAGGTGCCTGGCCCCGACACGGCAGAGGCCACCTGGCAGCTGCTGGATCAACCGCCAAGGCCGTGTCTCGCTACAAGTATTTGTGAGGACTTTTTGAGGCCCTGGTCAGCCCTGCCCTCCTGCAGAAAAGCTTCTACTCGCCAGCACCGGGCTCCTGGGCCCCCAGCTGGGCCCACCTCGGCTGCAGCCGCCGCCTGCACACGCATGGCCGCGCTCCCGCCTCCCTCCTCTGCTGGGGGCCCAGAGCTAGGCTTGCTTCTTTGGGGGTGTCCTGGGCCTGCCCTGTGCCCCTCAAGGCCCAGACCCGAGCCCTGCAGCGTTACGGCGACCGACGCCCCCGCAGCGACGCACGCCAGCACGACACGCCCTCTGCGGCTTCTCCGCATTCCCAGAGCCAGCCGGCGCTCCCACTCCTCAGGGCCCTCGGGTCAGAAGTCCCCTCTACGCGGCCCCTGTGTCCCTGCCGCGGGAAGGCACCTGCGTGTGCTCACCCCGTGCCGGGCTCTCCTGCCCCACCACCCAGAAGTCACCCGCCCACCGCACCGTGGGCCCCCCCTGCCCAAGTCCCACCGTCCTCCTCCGAGTCCCGCCAGCTGCCCACAGCACCTCCTTCTCTGTGCTGCGTCTCCAGCTCGTCCCCCAGTGACACCGCAGGCTCCCAGAAGAGCGGTTCTTTTCTCTCAGGCCCTGCACGCTCCCCAACGCAGCAACGAACCCGCACGCCGAACCGTGTCCTAGGAGAGGCCCCGCTGCCCGACGCCCCAGGGAGGTGGCGCAGCCACGCAGCCCGGGACAGCAAGCCAACGACCCAGAGACCTGCGGAGCCTCTGTGGCCTCTTAAGTCGCCACTCCTGAGCATGGACGCAGCCGAGGGAAGCAAGGACTGGCGTCCCTACCCCACGGTCCCCGCGAGCTGGGGACAGCACGCCGCGGTGCGCCCACTGCATGTCTGCTCGCCAGCGCGCCAGGTCGCAAAGCCTCACAACCGTCCTCCAAGGACGAGCAACCTCGGGCCGGCACACGCGCTCTAAGGTGCCTGCTTCTGTGACGTGGCAGCTGTAATGACGGAAAGAAACGCCGCTCGCCGGGGCAGCCCTGCCCGCGCCAGGCCCTCCGTCCTGGCGGGCAGGCAAATCAGGCCCTCGAGCTGCCTGAGCAGGGCCTCCTGCCGTTCAGGCCTCCAACGTTAGAAACTGGCTAATCTCTCCTGCCCAGGGTCTTCCCTGCCCCGTGGACACCTGCCTCGGTGACTCGCTGACCTTGCCTCGGAGCGTTTGCGAGGCTTTCCGGTCCCACCCCCCTCCCCGCTCGCAGCCCGTCTCAGTCTCCTCCTTGCCGGGAGACACCCCTTCCCCCCACCCTGCCCATCGCCGCCGAGGGTGTGTGCCGAGGTCCCGAACCTCCTGGGCCACGGTGTTTCCTTTGACTCTGGTCTCACCCACAGGTCAGTCTCACGGCCACAGCGCCCTCCCCTCTGCCTTCCTCCTGTCTCATACATCACTGCTCAGACCCTGGTCCCCACGGCGTGGCCAGAGTGACTTGTCTACAGCACGAGCCTGGCCACGGCCAGCCCCAGACCACGACTGCCTTCCCCGTTCCCGCCCAGGTCCTCACCTCCAGTGGGGCCACCTGAGCCTCTCAGCCTGGCCAACCCCTCGCCCTCACGCCCCCCAGGCTGGACCTGCCCAGGGCTCCTCGGGCACCAACTCCCCCACCGGGGCCAGCGCCCCGTGGCCCTGGAGGCCGTGGCACCCCTTGCTGTGCTGGGTTTCAGGCCGCATCTGTCTGCCCCGGACTACAGGCTCCAAGCGCACAGCCCACGGCTTAGCATCGGTCTGTCCGTGCGCACGGGAGGTTCTCAGCAGGGTGGGATGGCGCGTAAGCGAACAGCCCGCACGCGGGCGCCGAGGGAGGCCGGATCTGCACGCCCCGCTCCACGGCCGGCTCCTCACTGCTCAAGCGCAGCCATCTCGACGACGCCGCTCCACAGAGCCCCTTCCCCACCCCACACTGTCCCTCCCGCGTCCGCGGCTGCCAGCGTGACTAGCGGTGGCACAGAGAGCTCGGTGGCACCCGTGTCACCTGGGGCGTCTACTGTTTTGATTCTAACCCCAGCACTCTCCCTGCTTCCAAGCTGTGCCTCAGTTTCCTCAACTGTAGAGTGGGAATAACAACATACCTACGTCAACAGGTTGTGGCGAAGCTGAAAAGCCCACCACGGCGTAGAATAACGCCTGACACGCAGGTGCCCAAAAACAGTCAGCAGTGATGACGACATCGGCGCTAGTCCCAAATCCTTCCCTGTGGAGGGACAGACGGGCAGAGATGCTCAGCCACATAAAACAAAAGCAAAAGTACACAAATGGCACCACATCGAACCAAAAAGGTCTGCACAGCAAAGGGAACCACAGAGCACAGAGACGACACGCAGAAAAAAGACGTGGGAGAGAACGTTTGCACACCACACGTCTGGCAAAGGACAAACCTCCACAACGTACAAGAAACTCAAACTCAACAGCAAGAGAATGCAAAACTCGGTTTAGAAATGAGTGAAGGACCGGAGAAGACATTTCTTAAACGAAGACATGCAGGTACGTGAAAAATGCTCATCGCCAGTCGTCAGGGAGATGGAAATTAAAACCACCTCGAAACACCACTCACACCTGTCAGAAAGGCTGTTACCAAAAAGGCAGGTGGAGGAGACAGTGTGGCTGGGACTGGAGGAGAGGGAGCCCCCACGCTGCCGGGACGCAAATTCGCAGGACCATCGTGGAAACCAGTACGGAGGTTCCCAAAACACGAAAACGAGAAACATCCACGGCCCAGCAGCCCCACCGCTGGGTACACGTGGAAGGCTCCGGAACCGGAACGCCGCAGAGACGTCTGCTCCCCCGCCTTTGGGGCAGCACCGTGTACAGCAGCCAAGACGCGGAACCAACCCAATGCCCAACGCCGGATAAGGAAAATGTTGTATGCGGACAACGGAGTATTACTCAGCCATCAAAAAGGAAGGCCTGGGCGTGTGACAGCAGATAGAACTGGGGGAGACGGCGCTCAGGACGTGATCCCGCGCAGGAAGACAAAGACCACAGTCTCACATTAGAACGTAAAAGGCCGACCTCACAGAACAGAGGGCGACGGGCGGTGGCGGCGGCTGGGGTGGGGACCCTGGGGGGACGGGGAGAGGATGCTGGTCAAAGGGAGAAAGCCTCAGATCGGAGCAGTGAGTTTCGGTGACCTATCGCACCGCACGGTAACCACAGGTAACAACAACGTATCGTGTGTTTTAAAATCGTGAACAGAGTAGATTTTTAACGTTCTCACAACAAAAAAATAAGTTGGTGAAATTACATATTAATTAGCTCAATTTAACCTTTCTACAATGTATCCTTAGATCGAAATATCACATTGTACCCCACCAATACACACGATTATTGCTTGTCAATTAAGAACAAATGAATAAACACCTGACATTCTGCTCCAGGTTGAGAGCTCTCTGCCTCCACATCCCTTTCCTAAGCTGATTTGAGCATACGACACGAGAAAACGTCACAGGGGCCAGGTGCAGTGGCTCACGCCTGTAACCCCAGCACTTTGGGAGGCTGAGGCAGGAGGATCACAGGAGCCCAGGACTTTGAGACCAGCCTGGGTGACAGAGTGAGAACCTCTCTCTACAAAAAACGAAAAAATTAGCCCGGTGTGGTAGTACATGCGTGTAGTCTCAGCTACTCAGGAGGCTGAGGCTGGAGGATCGCTTGAGCCCAGGAGTTGGAGGCTGCAGTGAGCTGTGATGATGCCACGGCACTCCAGCCTGGGTGACAGAGTGAGACCCTGTCTCAAAAAAAAAACTGTCACAGGAATATAGTCTCTCTAGATTATTTCCCTGGACCCGAAAAATTAATGATTTATACAGAAATAATAAATGAGAAGAACAGGAAGTATACTGACAAAATTTCCTGGAAGTTTCCTCAGAGCAGCAACATAAAACAGGACGGTTTTAGAGCTTCAATACAACCTTTCTTTAGGCTGGACAAATCCCATGAAATTTCCACATTCCTTTCTTATGCAGCGAAGTGAGAGAAACTCAAGGTGCGATTAACTTTTTCTACCCAACCGGCGGTGGGTGGCTCCGTGGCCATCAGACACGGGCACACGCGGTAAGGACGCTCTGCTGCCGGCATGCGGTGCTTGAGGGTGACGCCCCCAGTGCCCGGCCCTGAGGACAGTGGTGCTGCCCAGTCGTGCTGCCCACTGAGGGCCCCGCACTGGGTCCCTGTGAGCGTCAGACGCTCATTCACCCCAGACCTGGAGCACCCACGTACCCCTGGCCCATGAAATTCACAAGGGGCAGTGACAAAAACCAGCCAGCCCATTTGGCTATAAAATATAAAACGTAACAGGGGACAGAATGTGCGGGAAGGAGGCAACACATACCCGCGGACAGGGCGGCAGGGCACCCTGGGTCTCTGCTGCCGGCGGCCGGCAGGACATGAGCAAGCCTATTGCTGGCGACCGCGGCAGCCTGCAGTGGGCCTCCTCCCGCTTCCACGCGGGGAGGGTGAGGTCACACGGGCAGGGGCTCGTCAGCCCCCTCGGTTTGTCAGCAAGCCCTGGACGCTGGCCAGACGCGGCACGGCCCCCCTGCCCCGCCCCACATAAACGAGCACCCAGCATTCCCGCCACCCTCATCTCATGCCCCGGGGCCACCCCCAACTGTGCTGTGGCCTCCGAGCTACCGGGCGGGCCTGCTGGTCACAGCCCCTCAGAGGCCGGGGGAGCCGGCAGGTAAGAAGGTGCGCGGGCCCTGCTGAGGTCACACTGGTGACGGGCACCTCACACGGATGATTCACTGGTGACCCCACGGCTCTGCTCTGGGGGTGCTACTGCCAGCCAGAGAGTGCCTGGCCGGGACCGCAGGGTAATCGGCAGACGCAGGCCGAGCTGGCCTCTGGGTGCTCCCCCCACCACGCGGGCTGGCTCTGCCCCAAGGCCCCCACAAGTAAATCTGCCTCATTTCCAGCCCCAGGGGTGTCCCCAGGAGCAGCATCCCGACTTCGGTTGGCCTCAGACTCTCACAGTGAAGCTACAGTTAATAACCGTATTTCCACGCCTTCCTCACAGACGCTGCGTCAACTGGTGACAACCTGAACCCCACGAGACCCCAGAACTGTAGGACGACGGCTCCAGCTTCCAGGACGAAACGAACAACCCAAGTCCCTTCTCTGCACCACTGAGAAGACACCTTGGTTCCACGCAGCCCAGACCTCTTGCCGCATTTATCAGGTTAATGAGACGCTGGGAGCCTGCTGGGAGCGCCGCCTCCCCAGCCTGTGTCCGGATTTAGCTCAGCACTAAGGAGGGAGCAGGTGCTCACGTGGGCCCCGTGCCCTGCTCTGTCCTTGGTGAGGACCCGCATCCTCCACCCGCGCCCGCCACGCCTCCCTCCAGGCGCTGCCTCAGGAGGCAACTTTGCCCTCCCGACAGGAGACAGCGCCGTTTTGTTCCACTCGACCCAATTTGCCCCTCCACGTCTAGGCAAACGGATAAGCACACAAACAAAAATAGAAGCCCCACCGTGAGGAGGCGCCTCGCTCTGACTCGCTCTGGGGCGAACGCAGACACCATGGGGGCAGAGGCTCCGGGAACGAGGCCAGGGATCCCGAGGACTGGCTGATCGAGTGTCCTAACCCACATCGGGACACACGTGGCCGCAGGTTACCACGCAAACCAAACAAAGAGCAAACAGCCGAGGGCTGAGCCAGCGCCCAAGTCTCCAGAGCTTTGACGCGTGTTCGGAAACCTTCTGCGCCAGTTGCTGTTTGTGGGGCTGGCGGCTGCCCCATGGCGTAGGTCAAAGGCAGGCGGAGGTGAATATGTGCAGAGCACCTAGCGATGGTGGGTGTCCGGCCACCCGCAGAGGGGGCCTCCCTTGTGAAGGGCAGGCTCCGTCCTGAGACGCAGGGTCAGCGCGGCCAAGCCCCTGCGGGCGTCAGACCCAGCCGTCTGGCCTTTGGCACCTCAAGTGGGGATGACAAGGACGCACTCATTTTTCCAAGATGCTGCACTCCGAACTGGCCACTGCTTCCTGAATTCGCGGCCTTCTGCAGACAGTCGTAGGCACGTGGCAGCCACTGTTGAGGATGGCGTGAACATAGCCTCAAAGAACCCACCGGAACAACCTTGTGGTAACAGAGCCGAACGCAGTGCGGCTAAAAGAGTACCGGCGGGGACAGATTTCAGCTCACTGCGGAACAAAACCGCACAGCGAGTATCTGCACGTGGCCGGCAGACACGCGTGCACGCCCTTCTCAGGGACTCCCACGGCGTTTCTGGTAACTAGTACCACCAGCTTGAAGCTCAGCCCAGGAAAAACACTCCCACGTGGAAAGCAATTCTTAAACAAAACATAGTTTCAAACACGAAGTCTGTTTGAACAGTTACCACGATTCTTAAAATCCGTATGAATCAGCTTGCTTTGTTAAGCACTTGAACTAAAAATCACTATTAAAATTTGTATCAAACCCAAGACCAGGCAATTAGCCACAGCAACGCTGGAGCCCGTGGGACCAGCGGGAGCGGAGGCTTCTGTTCCCGGCAGGAGGGGCCCAGCCACCCCGGAGCTGTCTATTCCGTCTTCAAAACTCCGATGAAAGCTGCCCTCATTCAAGAAAGCAAAGGAACACACTGTCCAGCAAGTGCCTCTGAGCCCTTGAAACAGTCTCCCGAGAGCTGTGACCTGTGGGTGGCTGGTGCCACCCTGCGGCTCAGGGGGCAGAGGTTCCGTGCTCAGAGTCAGCTGTGAAAGGCCGCGATGCCGTGCGCATAGAGCCCTCCTGCAACGCTGACGGCGGTTAAAACAGAGTCGCGCTACGTGCCCGAAAGGCAGCTCTCCCCCAGCGTGAGCACCTGAGCCTCCCGAGCCCGCTGCCATTACGAGGGGACGAGAGCACAGGGGCCGGGGTTAAACGCAGGCTGAAGAGGGAGCTTTCCTGTGCTAACTTCTAGAATCAGGCCTGAATGGACCGGGAAGAAACTCAGCGTCACTCGCCCTGCAACGCGGAGATCGGGCCCCCGCGGCCTGCCCGCCCAGGTCTTCAGCTCCAACACGACAGGACAGGTGAAAACTCCCGCTTCTGCACTCCGTGGCATTTTGTTTTCTAAGATTGTGTGAAGTGATGAGAGTCTACAAATGAGTAGAGCCCAACACGCCGCGCCGCAGAACTCCCACGCCGGGCGGGGGCGGAGGCGCACGGCCGAGGGCACTCCCAGCCGCACCCCCCGCAGCTGCTGCGAAGCTTGGTCGACTCCTCCGAACGTCTGTGACTGTTCAGCGCGACCGTCACATACCGCAGTGCTGTGAGCTCCGCGGCTAAGGTTCTCTCTCAGCACTGCGACACCCCTGCGCGAAGGAGCAGCGCAGGAACGAGACCCCAGAGCGAGCACCTGGGGCAAAGCCGCCCCGCCCGTGAGCAGGGAGACCTGGGAAAGGTCACACCTGCGCCTCCACCGCTTGCCTGCAGGAAGGGATTACAGTCCCCACCTCACTGGGTCACGAGGATTAAATGAGTAAATCACGCGAAGTACTTAGACCGGGGCCTGGCCGGGGCGGCGCCATTACTGTCAACAGCATTTTTTCCTTCTTGCAAAACCAGCCGCAGACTATGTCCCTGCGCGATGTGTTAGGAAGTACGTAGCCACGCTCCCGCTGAGGACACCTGGATCCTACCTCTGTTTGACAATGATGCTGCGACGAGCATCCTCACACACGCATCCTCACGCCCTCGCTGGATGTTTCTATGAGACAGGGCTCCCCGGAAAGGTGGCTCGGTGGAAGTCTCTGTTTTCAAAAGCACTGTCACCTGGTCCTCAGACAGTCGCGACGGCCGGCGCCATTCCCCTCGTGCAGCAGGTCCTTTCCAGCCCACTCCAGCAGCTCCAGCAGTGGCCGGGCCCACGGGGCAGAAACACACTGTCCAGCAAGCGCCTCTGAGCCCTTGAAACAGTCTCCCGAGAGCTGTGACCTGCGGGTGGCCGGTGCCACCCTGCGGCTCAGGGGGCAGAGGTTCCGTGCTCAGAAGCCTCATTGGGAAAGCCTAATATACTGTATTCTGTATTATTATCATTATTACTATTTTTTAGAGACAGGATCCTGCTCTGTCGCCCAGGCTGGAATGCAGTAGTGTGATCGTAGCTCACTGCAGCCTCGAACCGCTGGGCTCAAGCAACCCTCCTGCCTCGGCCTCCCAAAGTGCAGGATTACAGGTGTGAGCCACAGTGCTAGGCCTGTATCTTATTTGTGAAAACAGGTGTGCGTTACTTTTATAACCTTGCACCTGCTCAGACACCGTGCTCCCTGCCCCGCCTCCCCGTGTCTCTGCCCTTCCCTGGTCAGACGTCCCACGGCCCAGAACACTGAGCCGCTGCTGGGAAACCTGGGTAAGGAAGCCCCGAATCCTCTGTTTCTGAAACTGTGGATGTGCTAGTTATTCTTACAATCTTTAGAAGCGACTGGAAACATGAAGCAGGCGTGAGAACAATCTCCGCTGAAAGGCTGCAAAGGCCGGGGGTGAAGGGTGACGCTGAGCGGGGAGCAGCCCTGCTGCAGGGACCCCACCCCACTGGCTGGGAGACTGGAGCATAAGACGAGGCCCTGGGGGGCCCCTCCAGGAACCCCGACTACGCGTGTAGTCCAAGAGGGGAGAACTCCTTAAAGCTACAGTAGAAACAATGTTCTTAAGACTAAACAGAACCTTCCAGAGAACATCGACATTCAATTTTAAAAGGATCTGAACCGAGGACAGCAGAAGGAAGGAGCCCCTCCCCAGCCTGGGGCACCCTAAGGCTGGAGGGAGGGGTGACCGGGGAGAGGTGGCCTGCGGCCCAGCTGCTCTCCCCTCCTGTCCCCTCCTGTCCCCTCCGGCCCCGTCAGATGAAGGGCCTTAATTCGAAAACCCAGCACCTCCCTGGGGCACCAGGCCTCCAGGTGACCTCGGGCCTCTCTCCTCCCCTACATATGTGTCCCCACAACACCGAGTTCTACGGGGTCACCCGCCAAAGTCCAGGGCCCCTGAGAAGGCAGGCGCCCCTCGCAGCAGCAGGCGTGGGAAGCAGTAGCATCGCAGGTGTCCCCGGACACCCTCCACGCCTGCACGGACGTGGATGAAACAGGACAAAAGGATGCACGGAGGCTTTTTGTTTTTTGCTTTTAATTTAGGGGTAAGTGGCTCAATGCAAGGGGTGTGAGGAAAGGCCGTGGCTGCCGAGGTCTGGAGACAGCGGCCAGCAGAGGTGAGGGGTGCTCGAGCAGCGTGCCCGGAACGCCCGTGGTCTGTCAGCTGTGTCCATACACCCCACAAGCAGCAGCTGCTCTGTGGAGGGGCAGACAGGGATGTCCTGGGAGAAGCTGCCTCTTACCCAGCGCCTCCGTCTACCTCGTGCTGCGACTGGGCATTGACAAAGAACAGAGACTCGTTTCTTACAGTTCTGGAGGTTGGGAAGTCCAAGGCCAAGGGGCCTGCGTGTGGCGAGGGCTTCCTGCTGCGTCATCCCATGGCGGGAGGAGGGAGGGCAAGAGAGCCCGCCGGCGGGGGCGGGGAGACTCGCAGCCGCCAGCCCTTCGTCCCCTGCAGAATCCATCGTGCAGCGGGGAGCCCTTGCCGCCCGACACTGTGGGGGGTTGTTTCCAGCACATGACTTTGGGGGATTCACTCAAACCACAGCACCCAGGGAGGCCCCCAGCTGCCATCCACCGTGACCCCTGCACCTCCTCGTGTCACTGCTGAAGGAAGAAAGGCTGGCCCAGAGCCGGCTGGTGGCAGAGTTGGGGGCAAAGTCCAGGCCCTCTGCTCTTTCCAGAAAATGCCCCGCTGCCCCAGCTGGGCTCCCAGGATATTGAATGAAAAGGGGCGAGCAGACGCCACCCAAGGACTGGCTGGGACTTGGATCCCGCTGCTGACATCGGACAAGGGGAATGTGGGAGGAGGGAGGGCCCCCCCGCTGGAGAAAGCGGGGTGCCCGCGTGGACTGTTCCGGCAGAAGCAGCCAGAGCGTGCGCAAGGCCCCAGGTTCCCAGCCACGGGGGACTCCGCCGCCCCACGCGCAGCCTCTGGAAGCGCTGTTCGGCCACTCCGCACTGCCTGCGTCACAGCCTCGCCTGCAGCTGTCCCGGCCCAGCCCTGGGACCTGCCAGGGGCAGCGGCACCACGGCCTTGTCCTTACACCTTGTGCTAGTCTGACAAAAAATGTCCCCGCAAATCCCTGACGTGAGCTGTGACCCCAGCAGGCTGGCTGCAAACACAAGGACCGCAGAGTCCCGTGCCAGTGACCGCAGCAGTCCTGGGCCCCACCCCCACACTCGACTGCGGGGTCTCCTCCTTCGTGAGCGCCCGCCTAATGCCGGGCCGCAGGAAGGCACCCTCCCGGGCTTTCTGTGCAGGGGAGCACGCCCCATGGAATTAGCTCAGCTCTTCCACCTTCCTGGGATGCCAGGCAACCAACCAGGAGCCTCTCTAGGGACCCTTGGGCCACCTGCACTCAACGAGATGTCCCCACTAACCCACGCGAATCCATCGCAGCCAGCCACAGGGAGCTCACTCCTCCTCTCCCCCAGATCTGGGGGATCCTAGCCTCCCATGCCCACTCAGGGTCCCTTTGGCCATGGGGCACCCTCAGCCCACCCTCTGGTGTTTGCCAGTCTAAGGGCTGGGCTGTGGCACCCCGTCTGGCTAACGGGCATCTTCCAACCACACGTCCAGCGCCCACGGGTCCTTCCGTCCTGTCGGGCACTGCGGCTCACCCCCACCCGTCCACTCAGCACTTGGCGGGCAGGTTGTGAGTGTGGTGGGGGGGCTGGCCCCCAGGCTCCCGCTCTCCTTCCTGGGACCCTCTGGCCTGCAGAGTGCCCACCTCTGACTCCCCTGTACCCCGGGGGAGCTCCCCGGCAGGGCAGGCTGGGGGTGCCACCGTGGCTGTGCCTGGGGCTCTGAGTCAGGAAGACGCGATGGCAGCTGGGCATTAGGCCACGTCCTTGGATGCGTCAGTGACGGAGCTGGCACATTTGACCCCCACCCTCCTGACGCTGCATTTACCTCCCCTTGTGCCGAGCCACACAGGAGAGGGGTGTCGCTTATCAGCCCTTTGACCTGCGACGGCTCCTGCTGCACAGCGCTGTGCTCCGAGCATCCTAAACACACGCACCCTGCCGTCCCTCCAGACTGCTCCGCAACAGGAATCTCACCGGGAGAAGCCTTGCCGTGCCCGCGGACCTTCTGCTCTGTCGCACCCGGGGCCGGGTTTCTCCACGTGACCCTGAACGTGGTCGGAGCCCTTCGAATCGCTTCGAGGGCGCCTCCCTTCCCTTGCGAGCAGCCGTCCGGCTGTCTGAGGCCAAAGAGCGCTGGGGCTCTTGCTGCGCCATGCAGCGGGGCTGCTGCGGCTCGGGCAGGGTCGGCAGCCAGCTGGCCCCTCGGCAGCACTGAGGGGCCACGTCCCTTCTGTCCACCCCAGTCCCCTCCCCCAGCTGTGTGTCCCCACCGGTGGCCGAGCTCTCGGACCCCTCAGCCCCAGCTCCAGACACAGCCCCAGTGCTTCCCGGGTGGGGCAGCCACTCCCTGACATGCCCCCCACCCATCCAGAACACTCACTGGCCCGGCCGCCGGGCGCTGTCACTGCCCCAGCGAGTTCACAGGGGCCGCGGGTCCCGACGCCACGCTCATCTCTGCGGCCGGGCGATTCGCTCAGCGCAGAGCGGCGGGAACACGCGCAGCAGAGAAGCAGACATGGCTCTCGCTACCACCGGGCTGAACCCTCTGGAAACGTGATAAACGGTGGACGCTAGCGATCGGCCATGTGAGGGAGACACCACCACCGGCCGGAGGAAACACGCACACGCAGACTCCGCCGTCGGAGGCCGGGTGTCTGTGAGTTCCTGCTGCCCTTCGCAGAAACCAGAGTTGACGGTCCCGCCGCACAGCAGAGCGGGCACGCGGCAGAGATGGTGGCGGCAGCCGACAGGCGCCCGGCACCCCACGGCGCTCCCACGTGCCTCAGCTGAGGCTCCCAAGGCCCTGGGGACCCTGCGTGGTGGGGGAGGCCGGGACCTGAGCTGGACACAGGGCCGTCAACCGTCCTCGGCCCAGAGGAAGTCACGGCCGGCCCTGCCCCACAGGCAGGCGCACGCTCTCCTTTCGGACCGCCTCCCCTCTCTGGCCTCCCCGTCCGACTCGTTAACCCCGGCAGCCTAAGCACAAGCGCTAAGCCAATTGTCCTCTCTCAAGGACGCACCTTAAGTAGGACGGCACGACCTCCGGAGGACGGCCAAAACAGCCACGCCTCGAGCCCGCGTCTGCGTTTCAGGCAAAGGTCTAAAGGGAACGATCCGTGGAGCGCCGTGCAAAGGGGAGACAGCAAGCCACGCGTGACAGCCGCCCATGCAATGGAAATGTTCTAGTAGCCACGTCAGAAAGGAGTGAAACGGTGAGGCTAACTGTACTTAGGTATTTATTTATTTACCTCCTTACTTACTTATTTTAGTAGAGACGGGGCCTCTCTGCTACCCAGGCTGCTCTCGAACTCCGGCCTTAAGCCATCCTTCCGCTGTGGCCTCCCAAAGTGCTACGAATGCAGGTGTGAGCCACCGCGCCTGGCCAAAATTACCTCTAAATAATGTGTTTTATCTAACCCAATGTATCCAAAATGTCACTTTTTCTTCCAAGTCTTTGAAACCCAATGTGCATTTTAACTCTCAGAGCCTCACACCTGGTCTTCCATGCTGGGCACGACTCTGTTCCAGTCACTCATGTGACATCTGGGGCAGACAAAGCTGTGACGGCCCTTGGAGGAGATGGCGCCAACCAGGGAAGCCGCGTGGTGACGGCCACTTGGCAGATCTCAAGGTCGGGCTGTCAGGCGGAGACAGACAAGGTGTAAAACCCGCTCACCCTTCCCTTTGCAGACGCGAGCCATGGGGACCCTGGCTAAAGAGGAGCAAACGCTCTCCTTGTGGGGACCGGGCAGGGGTGAGGGGTCCCGGCCACATGGCCGGGCCAAGCCCAAGGCCCACTCTCCTTCCCAGAGGCTTAGGGACAGCCCAGCCCAGCCCAGCCCAGGGGGCGCAGATGGCTGGAACTCCCATTTTCTCTCCCGCTGACTTCCACCCCAGAACTACTCGGGGTGCCCCAAAGTCAACCCGGGAAGCCAGAGAGTTCTGTTTGGGCGCAGCCTGCCCAGGTAGCCCACCCTTACCGGCCGGCTCCGCCAAACCCACAGAGCGGATCCCTGGGCGAAGCTTGTGGTAGCAGCAGAGG
>NW_012154841.1:32752-36628 GCF_000956105.1 Propithecus coquereli
GCTAGTTTTTTCTATATATTTTTAGTTGTCCAGCTAATTTCTTTCTATTTTTAGTAGAGACGGGGGTCTCACCCTTGCTCAGGCTGGTCTTGAACTCCTGACATCAAGCAATCCTCCCTCCTCAGCCTCCCAGAGTGCTAGGATTACAGGCGTGAGCTGCCGTGGTCTGGCCCTAACCAGCCCTTTCAATCACACCTGGGTTTACGCTAATGAGTGACGGCCTCAGGGTGGGCTGGTGGACGAAAGACCAGGAATTAGAGGTGGGAAGTTCCCACCCACCGCCAGGAAGCGGGTAAACACTCCTGGCAAGGACATCTGATGAGCTCCAGGGTAGGTGAGCTGACCCACGCGGGAGGCGGTGCACCCCAGCTCCACGGGGACAGAACCCCTGCACTCGAGACCCTTTCCGACCTTGCCCTGGGGCCCGCCATCTGGCTGCCATCTCTGTCCTTGGTAATAAACAGGTGAACACAAGCAAGTGTTTCCCTGAGTTCTGGGAGCCGCTCCAGCACATTATCAAGCCCAAGAGCAGCACTGCGGGAGCCCCAATTTGCTGCCACTCGGCCACGTGGGGCTGGAGATGGGCGTCTAAAGTGGGTGGTTTCGTGGGACCGGGCCCTCAGGTGCGGGATCTGACCGAACTCAGGGAGACGGTGTCGGACAGACTTGAGCTAGAGGACGCCCAGCTGGTGTCCACTGGAGAAGCGCTTGGCGTTGGGAAAACCCACGCGTGGTCACAGAAGGCTCTGCGTTGAGAGTGAGAGCACGGTGAGGAGAAAAGTGTGTGCTCCTTTTCGCAGGGGCCGGCTGGCACGTGTGAAACTGCACACCAAGATGCCGGCTAGCCCCGCGGCCCCGCAGGCGGAGGTGTGTGGGACGCACCTCCAGACCGCTGGCGCCCCCGCGCCCCGCGTCGATCCCGACGTCTAGTTCCTGGAGCACAGCGCAGGTCTACACTGCCGCCGTGCTGGTGGGAGCAGGTCTCCGAGCCCGAGCTCTCATCCACAGAGAGCCGTGAAGGCGCGCCCGGCGGGGGCCCATCCCCATCCTCCCCAAAAAGCCCAGGGCTCGCTGGTCTCTTCTCCTCACACCAGCGCAGACACCTGCAGCTGCCGCTGGTTTCTTAGGGAAACACGCTGTTCGCAAAGTCTAAAATCCCTCTGTGGGCGCAGGAGGAAAAAGCAGAGACTCACGGTGCTCTGTGCAGAGCCCTTCCCTGGGGACAGGCGCCCGGCACACAGGCCGAGGGCTGGCTCTGACCCCGCACCTGCTGCTGGCCCATCCCACGAGGAACAACCTCAGCCGAGGTCCCCGGCAGCACAGGCTGTCCCCGCTCACCCACGCTCACCCACGCTCACCCCGTCCTCACGACAGCCCTGTCCCCTGACCGGTGCTCTGCCTAGCACCTGACCCCAAGCTGCGGCCCTCAGCCACACGGCCCCCAGTGTGCACCTACACATATTGCTGATCTTTACAGATTCAAACAAAAACAGCAACATGAAAGCACCAGCCCCCAGCATTGACATGAAACCTTTGCCATAACTGCGTCAGAGCTTTGTTTTTTAAAAAAACGAGGCCCTGTACGTGTATGCACAGATACGTGTAGTGTGTGCACGTGAGTTCGCATGTGGTACAGCATGTATGTGTGCATGCACATGTGAGTGTGCGTGTGTAGTGTGTGTGCGTGTGTTGTGTGTGTAGTGTTGTACACGTGTGTGTATATGTGTGGTGTGTGCTGTGTATGCCTGTGTGAGTGTGTTTGTGCACACGAGTTCAACACCAACAGCAACTCTGAAGTCCAGGCCACCCGCACATCTGCCCACAGAGCAGGTGGCTCCAGCCCAGACTCCAGCCCTTGTCACAGGTCACAACCCGCCAGGACATGTGCCAAGTATCTCTGGGCCTCTCGCCGCGCAGGACACGTAACTCGCCACACCAGACACCTTCTCCGGGGAAAGCCTCCTCCTCGGCATGCCCTGTGCTCCAGCAGGGGTCCCCAGGCCGGTTTGTCTCCTTCGAGGAGCTGAGCAGGTTCCACGGCCGTCGCCTCAGGGCTCTGGGGGACTGGGCCTCCTTCTCACACTTGCCACCTGGCACCCCGGAGGACAGGGGCCTCCCCTGTCTTGTTCACGCTGCGTCCTCAGGGCTGAGAAGAGCCCCAGCAGATCCAGGAACAAATGTGCTACCGTGGGCTGCACCGTGTGTCTGAGTCTGTCTGTGGGACCGCCCCCTGCAACCGAGGCCCCCAGGTTATTCACCTCCGCCACGAAGGCCGAGCGGGGCGCGGCTGTGCCAGGCCCTCGCTGAATGCAGCATATTAAACCCCTCCACGCCGCCCCACCCTGGCTGGCTCCGGGAGAGGGAGCCAGAGCCCCTTCCTAGAGATAGCCCTGGGCGTCCCCGGGACCCAAGATCCAGGGTCTATCGCACCCACAAGCAAGATTCGACACCAGGCTCCGGACCCAGAGCTCAGCCAGGGAAATCCCAGACCGCAGTATTAATCTGCCTTCACTTCCGAGCTATTTTAATTCTCAAAGCATTAAACTGGCATGGTTCCTTGTAAGCAACGTGGCTTTGGAAAAGAGACAAGACACGCCACTGCTGCGGTATCTCTCCAGCAGGCCCGGCACCTCCTCAAGCGGTTGCTCGTCTCCCTACACATTTCACACACCACCGAGCAAACCCTCCCTCCTTGTCAGGAGTTTCAGCCCCTCGTGCCCAGATCACGGGATCAAGGATTTTAACCACCAGCTGCCATGCTAGAAAAAAAAACTTTTCCTTGGGACCACTGTGTTTTATTAGGAAAACAAAATGATCCTTCCGAATTTAATGAAAAATTTCTTATTTTGTATTGTTTTCTGTGCATGAGTTACACGCAACTTGAAAAATATTTCTCACGGCTCCCAAGGTGAAGAGCCGTGTGAGTTACATAAGCTTCACGAGGGCCTGGGCTCAAAACTAGTGTGACTTAAATACAACTCACATGGCAGTTAGTGTGTTAACTTCCAAAAAGGGGAACCTTTTCCATTATAAAAAATTTACCCCAAATAACGAAGCCCACATTACAACAATCTATCAAATATTTGCCAAAACTTCACAAAAACAGCACCAAGATGCAGAGAAATGAGTAGAAGAATGTCCGGCCACTCACGCCGACTGCCGGCTTCCCGGTGATCTCCGTGGATCCGTGGGATGCCCCCATACCCGCCCACCACGTGAGGGAACACGCCCACTCCCCAGACACCCAACCCGGCTCCCCTGCTATCTCCAAAGCGGGCTGACAAGAGGCTAATATCTTGTTAAGAAAATAATTAACCCAGAGACTCAGCAATGTGGAGCTAATTACTGATTAACAAAAGTGCAGCCATCAACTCCCTGCTTTTATCACTAATTAAGAGCAACTTGTCACAGGCACTGAGTAATGAAACTGTTCAAAGTTGCTCACGACCCAGTGAAGCCCCACGTCTCCGAGTGAAGGGAAAAGCAAACCGTCCTTTCCTTCTACTCTCGCATTCCACACTCAACGCAGAACGCCCCTGGTCACCAAACGTGTACTTTTTCCCCATACAAAGTATTCCCCAGCACAACCAACCAGCCAGCGGGGTGTCCTCCAACTCAATTCCGACACCGTCTGCCTGGAGAGAGCGTCAGGTCCCACAGGCTGGGGGCTCGGCCCCAGGAGACTGCCCCCACCTCAGGTGCCAATGGCCAGCTCCAGGCGAACCATTTCTACACTGTATTGTTACATGTGATGAAAATGGATTCTTTTTGATAATTGCAAGCATTCGGCACAAGGGTTGGATAAAGATGAAGCGCCGGCCGGGCGCAGTGGCTCACGTCTGTAATCCTAGCTCTCTGGGAGGCAGAGGCGGGCGG
>NW_012154841.1:37574-57086 GCF_000956105.1 Propithecus coquereli
GGGTGCCCTGCGCACTGCGGGATGTTGAGCAGCCTCCCTACTCTGCCCACCAGCTGCAGTAGTGCCTGCCCCCCACCAGCTGTGCCAACCACAGACATCTGACATTGCTAAATGTTTGCTGGGGGACACCCCAGCTGAGAACCACAATATTAAACTGATACAGCTCACAAAACCAAAGCTCTTTGGGGTCCTCAAATAATGTTTTTAAGAGTATAAAGACACCAAAGTTTAAAAACCACTGCTCTTTACTTATGCGAATGTAAAACTTCCTTTAAAAATATTATCGGGCCAGGCATGGTGGCTCACTCCTGTAATCCTAGCACTCTGGGAGGCGGAGGCAGGAGGCTCTCTTGAGGCCAGGAGTTTGAGATCAGCCTGGGCAAGAGCAAGACTCTGTTTCTACAAAAAAGCAAAAAACTAGCCAGGCGTGGTGCTGCGTGCCTGTAGTCCCAGCTACTTGGAAGGCTAAGACGGGAGGGTTGTTTGAGCCCAGGAATTTGAGTTTATAGCGCACTATGATCACACCACTGCATTCCAGTCTGGGCAACAGAGCAAGACCTCTATTCGGAAAAAAAAAAAAAAATCATCAAACAGAGTAACAGCACATTAAAAAGTCCGCACACGATGACCAAATGGGATTTGTTTCACGAGTGCAAGGACACTTTGCCATGAGGAAATTTTCTTCAGCAAGAATGCTGGACAGGTAATTTAACAAAATTCACCCCGGTTCCTGACAAAACCACTCCATAAAGCAGGAATCAATGTAAAATGTTATACATCCTCATTCTCTGCCTGCCCCCAGGTGACACTCTGACTGCCCCCCACCCAGAGGTGCCCGTCCTCCCCGCCCAGAGCCACCGCCCTGCCTTCCCGGAGGAGTACCGAGGCGTCGCAGCTGACGTCAGGAACAAGCAAACGCCCTCTATCCCAGGCCAGGCTTGGCAAGGCTGGAGACGGAACACGGACGTAAGTCTGTATTAGCCAGGCTTTCACCAAAACCTGTGGCCAAATGTGGTTTACCTCAGGACACAGGAATGGTTTACTATAGAAAATCAGAATGTAACTATTGACAATAAGAGATGAAAGGAGAAAAATGACATGATTATTTCATGCAGACTCACTTAGAGTCAGGAAGAGCAGATGCTGAAGTTCAAGGCCGTGCGGAACTGTGGAACAAGGACTTCCGTACGGAGGCCGCGACTCCTCAGAGGACTTGCAGCACCACGGGGCAAGGCGGGGCGAGGAGAGCAGTAAGACCAGGAAGAACGGAACACACTCTCAGCACCCGTACGGCACACACCGTCTGCACGGGAACCCACAGCGCCCGCTGCGGCGCTGCCGCCTCCTCCCCGGGCCTGCTCCGCGGCCGGCGCCCTTCCGCGGGAGAAATTCGTCTTCGCTTTGGAGGGACAAGGCAGAGAGGCCGAGTTCCACGCGGCCACATGGGCTGACATTCGCTCGAGTGCCAGGCCTGCCCTCGGCCTCAGTGACGTCCCCCCACGCTGCAGGCTGGACTGAAGGCACCAGCGGTCCCCTCCCGCTCGGTCACTCGTGTTCCTATGGATGCGTCTCCTGATTCGACTCTAGCAGAAGTGACGAGGAGAAGACGTACGGCGACGCCCAGAGTCGAGGACACGAGGACGGTGAGACACCTCCCAGGCTGCAGACGGCACTTCTCCCAGACGCCACCACCGCCAGCCACCCGGTTCCAGCAGAACCCTCCACACACAGCCAACCCAGCGCTGGACACTCCGGTGCCCCGCACCAGCAGCGCCAGGGGCAGCCTTCTCTGTGAATCACAGTCGCCACGGGGGGGCGCCAGGCAGACGGCGCCAGTGAGAGGAGACACGCGGTGCCGCTGCAGCGGCCTGGCGGCCAAGCGAGTTCAGACGGGCGCCACTGCCCAGCCTATTTCTGCCACCTGGCACTCTGGCGCACTGTAGGAAAGGCGCTTGCTGAGGGACGCGGGTGACCCAGGCAATAAAGTGCATGGAAATGTGTGAGCACACTGCCCTTCACCTGTGTTCCCATAGGAGGAACCCAGTGCGGAAAGTTCTAGATAACAGCCACTCCTGGGTGGAAAAGGAATCCATGGCCCAAGCCGCTGCCCACTGAGAGCCTCCTGTCACCCCTATGACCTTATCTACATCACCAGCCACAGAGACAGACGAGAGCTGGTTCCACGCCGGGCAGGAGGCACAGTTTGCCTCCCACCATGGTGGGTGCCTGGCCGGGCAGGGTCACTCAGAGACGGGTGCCGCCAGGGCCAGGGTCCAAGCTCTGCCCGGACCTGGCCTCTGCTGCACCTGTCTGGACAGGTCACCTCTGACCAGGCTGGCCCCTCAATACAAGACCCAGCATGCAGTTCTACAATGCTTCCTGGACCACACAAACACGTGTGGTCTCGAAAGCACACTTTGGTTCCAACAAAATGATAATCAGCTAACTGGGCTCTGAAACCATCAAACAGACATTTCTTATGATGCACACACGTGTGTGTATGTATGTATCTACACATGTGTATATGCGTGCTCTTTAGAACTGTGATCCCCAACCCCGGGCCTCATACCTGTACTGGTTCGTGGCCTGTTAGGACCCAGGCCACACAGCAGGAGTGAGCAGCGGGTGAGCGAGCAAAGCTTCGTCTGTGTTTACAGCCGCTCCCCATCACTCGCATCGCCACCTGAGCTCCGCCTCCTGTCAGATCTGCCTGCTTCCGTTTCCAACGTCCCATCTTTGTGAAGCAGGGTTTCTGCAGTGACAGCAACCACAACGAGATTACGGAGTAGACTGGACGTAAGCAACACACTTAGGGTGTCACTGTCTCCCATCACCCCCAGATGGGACCGTCTAGTTGCAGGAAAACAAGCTCAGGGCTCCCACTGATTCTGCATGATGGTGAGTTGTGTAATCATTTCATTATCTATTACCACGTAATAATAATTCAAATAAAGTACACAATAAATGTAATGTGCTTCAATCATCCCAAAACCATCCCCCTGCCCCAGTCCGTGGAAAACCGTCTTCCGTGAAACCGGTCCCTGGTGCCAAAAAGGTTGGGGACTGCTGTTTTAGTACACATAGATCTACTTCATGTACAAAAAGACATCCTTTTTAATGCATGTTCTAAAGCAGCGATCCCCACCTTTTTGGCACCAGGGACCGGTTTCACGGAAGACGGATTTCCACGGACTGGGGTGGAAGGATGGGTGGGAGGCGGAGCTCAGGCGTGATGAGAACCACGGGGAGCGGCTGTAAACACAGAGGAAGCTTCGCTCCCTCCCTGCCGCTCTCCTCCTGCTGTGCGGCCGGTTCCTAACAGGCCATGGGCCGGCACTGGGCTGCGGCCCGGGGGTGGGGACTGCAGCACCAAAAGACTTCTGAGACAAGTTAAAGTCAAGTTGCACAGATAGATGTCACGACACAGAAACACACTTTTGGAAACCAAGTATATGTATATACATGTTCTTACATGTTTACAAGCTCTGAAGGATAAACCATAAACCACTTTACCTCCAGGAAAAAGAGGGATTCGGGATGGAGTCAAAAATGCGTTTTTAATTGTGCGTTAGATTTGGTTTTGCCTTTAATTTTTATAAGCTTGTATTGTTTTTCATAATTAACATTTAAGTACTAAGAAAAGCATTAACTTGCTTGCATATTAAGCTCCAACCTTTTGTCTCCTGGGTGGTGGTTACAACAGTCCGACCAATTATCCTAAACACTAATAAGATTTGTTTCTTCTTCTAAGAACAAAGTTTCTCCTGCAGGAGATCCGCCTTCACCAGACACCAGCTGGCGGGTCAGAGTCTGAGCCCTGAGCCCGGCCTGGCTCTACACCGCCTTCTAGTGATGAAGGCAAGCCCCTCGCCCAACACACAGCAGAACTGTACGAGCTGCAGGGGGGTGCCGGAACCCCCTGGCCCACCAGGACCGCTGCACTGCACCGTTTCTCTTCTCTCCGCGGGGAGCACTGACCTCCGCTCTGCTAGCATCACCCCTCTCACTCTCCAGGCGGCCCCACTGCGGGACCTCAGACTGCCGGGCGATACCCACGGGCCACGACAGCGCTGAGTAACCCGTGGCCTCGTCCCCCTCCGGGGCATCTGTCACACATTGCTGCAGCACGGCGCCCACACGCAGGCCACGGGACCAGCCTGCACAAGCCCCCAGCATGTCGGGGCCTGAACACCTGCCCCCAGAAAAGGTTGGGAGCCCAAAGGGATGCCGTCCCCACTTGCCCCCATGCCCCAGGTCCCCGAGACGGGCAGGAGTCACAGTCCTGCAGGGTCCCCTCCCTCTAGAACTCCTGAGCGGTGGGACCCCAGCAACAGGTCACGCTACAGGTTTCAACCACGAAAGACCAAGACATCCCACCTTGCGTCACCCTTAGGGAGTGTCCCAGGTCTCCAAAGCCCCCAGTGCTGGTCACCCTGGGAGCAGCAACACACAGCACCAAGGCTTGTGGGTCACGCTCACCAAGAGGGGACCCAGGCCCCCACGGGGCACAGGCAGATTCGGCAGGACGGTGAACTGACCTCTGGGGTGAGGGCGGCCCCTCTGCCCTCCCTCCCGGCCCCTCCTGCTGCAGAGGACAACAGCCCCATCCAAGGCTGCCGGGGAGCCACGGCCAACCCAGAGGTTGGGAAGCCAGGCTCTCAAAGGACAGGCAAGGAAGAAGAGAAAAGACCCGAAATAAACACACCGGAAAGGCACCGGCTAGACAGCATTACCTGAGAGAGACTAAAGCTGGCTTTAAAACCCTCTTAAAACATGCAGGAAAGACCAGGGGCAAACGAGAATGAGCTAAAGCTGCAAGGAGAGTTGAGTAGCAGAGATGACCTGGTCCACCGCTTGTCAGTGCAGGGCCACAGCGCACGGCGCCCCAAGATCCTTCTCAGAAGCCACCTGAGTGACTTCTAAGGAGTGGCCCAGTGGGACCCGGAGCACCCAGACCTGGAACCTTCTGTGAAGCCACAGGGATGAAGGCCCGTGCAGCCGAGGTCCCGTGGAGCTCCAGGCAGCAGCTGCTCACCCTAAGGGCTCGCTCAGGACACACGCAGTGTCTCCCAGCAGGGCGGGGAGCAGGACACACGCTGCCCTGGACCCAGCGGGGGCGTCTGGATGCCGCGTTGCCCGAAGGCAGCGTGAGCTTGTCCTGCGCCTGCAAAACGCAAACAACAGGAGTCACTTCACAGGGATGGAAGGGGTGCAACAACCAGGGACGTTTAAGGGGCTCAGCCCGGCCCGGGCCTGGCAGCTGGGCTCCTCCCACCGCCCCCACCTTCTCTCTGTCCGGCGAGAGCTGGGCTCTCTGAAATAGATGCCCCCGTGCCCACTCTACAGAGGGGGACACCAAGGCCCAGAGAAGCAAACGCCGTGTGGGAATCACGCAGTGAGTCATAAACCTCGGGCTCCAGGGACCGCCTGTCCTGCGTTCCACCCCCGTCACAGGCCGCCTTCTCCGGCAGGTTCTGCTGCCCTTCCAGCCTGGGCGGTAGGGGCCTGCGCCCGGCGTTCAGGTCTGGCTGGCAGGCAGCCGTGTGTGAAGTCGGCTGCTGTTCCGCTGAGGATACGCACTCCCCGCGGTCCTCCGGGGGACTGGGGTGTGATCAGCCCCCATGTGGCTACCAGCTCTGGATGTCACCAAATTGCCCCCAAGCCCTGATACTTGGTGTTGTTAGATCACGACAAATAAAGATCACCACCGGCCCATACACCCTCTCGGAGATCTCAGTAAGCTCTGGGCCACGCCCACATCGTTTCCACGTTATTTAGGCTCTGGAGTTGGTCGGGTCTCCCAGCACGCTGGACTCAGAAGTGTCCCCACCTCAGAGGACGGCCGTCCCCTGCTATCCACTGCATTTGCCCAAGGGACCCCTCTGCTGCTCTGTCGCACAGGGCGGACACCCAACACGCCAGCGGGTACTGTCCCCGTGGTGTCGGCCTGCTGTGTTATAGAAGTCCGCACTTTCCCTTAGAGGAAACCAGACAAAACGGAAAATGCTAGCACTTACGCAGCTGACACGGCAGTTTCGCAGGGAACTTCCTGTTCGAGTATCACAGACACAGAGAAGCACATGAATCCTGAGCGACTCTGACCAGCACCGGATCAGGAGAGGGAATATCACCGGCCCCGGCGCTCGGGCCTCCCGTCCGCCGAGGTAAGCGCCCTGCCTGCTCTCGCGCCAGAGATCAGGGCTGCGTCTCTGAGCTGTGTGTAATGGCCACGCGGCATGTCTGCGGGTGCCCCGTCCCGAGGGTGGCTGTGCTGTGTGCGTTCTCGCACTGCGCCGCTGCACGGGACGAACATCCGACACGCATTCAGCCTTCCGCCTCCATGGAGCACACGGGCCCTGAGGAACAGGCTGCTCTGATGCTCTCGGGCCTGGCTGGGGGTTCGCCGGCGGGGGCTGCTGGTCACGGGCTGTGGGTTTGCTCAGCTTCAGACACTGCCCAGGGGTCTTCCTGAGTAACCGGCCCGGCGCAGCCACCGTGCGCGCGGCCCCCACTGCGCCACGTCCTCACCGACCTCGGCCGCATCCGTCTGTCCGTTTTCGCCACGCCAGTGACTGCGTAGTGATATGATACATGTGGTTTTAAATGTTTGTTTCTCTGATAACTAAGTTGTGCACCTTCTCAGATATTTATTAGATATTTGGACATCTTATGAGAGGTCCAGTTCAAGTCACGAATAAATATTTCGCTACATTTCGATATTAATGATCACTAGCGGGGGAGGGGGGCTGCGGCACAATATTGTCTGCTGAGCTTCGCCATATCTTTCCCATCTCTTAAGAGCGATGCCTGCGCATGCCTGACTCAAGCCACTCCGCTGTGTGACGACTGAGTTAGCCTGGCCGGCCTGGTTGACTCTGACTCGGGAATGGCGCTGCAGCCAGCACTCGCGCTAAAAGACAGTGTTTCCATCCTCCAGGCTCCTTCCCAATCCTCTTCCCCGCGCTTAGCTGTTACGGAACCCGGAAGTCCCCGTTCCCAGAAGGGGACCGAGGAGATCAGACCGATTCCCAACTTCATCCCCGAGACCCCCTTTCCAGAACAGGTCTGCCTCGTGACTGGAGAGCCTCGGCCCGCTTCTCCCCCAGAAACAAGTTGTCGTCAGTGCCACCTGCCTCCCTGTGCGGCAACAGAGCCGCACAGATCTGAAGGCTCTGGGTGCCACACGCGGGCCCTGCGGGCCACCCTCAGCCAGCCCTGACCGCAGTCCAACGACTGCCAGGCGAAAGTTAGAAGTGAAGGAAGACAGTGAGAGCTTAACTGTAGGACAGAATACGTTTTGATTGTCTTTTGCTTACAATAGTTTAACAGTCAAAACCATAAACGGTATCAAACAACAACGAGCAGCAACAGCAAATAGGCTGGTGCTGGTTCAGCACGTGGCAGACGAGATGCTCACCGTGGCGGGCAGTGGCTGCCACGTCCGCCAGCTCACCTTGTCAGTCGCCAAACAGGCTGCCACGATAAAACACTTAATTCCAAAGAGACAATGAACAGAGTCGTTTTATCTGAAAATTAAGGAGGTGTTTTGATACCCGGTTCACACGGTTAAGCAACGGCGTTTTACATAAGTCACGACTGCACGCGTGACAGCGCACGCCTGGGACCAGGGCGCACCAACCCTGCCCGTGTGTGTTCACCAAGCGCGGTTTTCAGCACACCTGGGTTGGGATCATGACACGGGAGGTTAACCCGCCTGCCTGCCACACCCTGGGGCTACAGGCGTCACTTGCAAACCTCCAAATGCGGAGACGGATTCGCTGTCTGTGGGCAGCAAGACAAAGACAGACGTCTCCCAGGTCCAAAGAAGCCACGAGGAAGACATCGGTGAAGGCTCGGTCACTGCGGAGGGGCCGTAGCTTAATCGCCGACCAGCAGCGGACCCCAGGAAGGAGGGTGGAACAGGAGACGTCAGCGTGGAACCTGAAAGGAGGGGTCCCCCAGCACAGAGAGAGACACCCCCGTGCCCTCCGCCAGGGCCTGGGCTTCCCAGCGGAGCCTCCCCCAGGGCGGGGCGCCCACAGCAGCGGCTGACCTCGGGCCACACGTCAGCCGCCCCAGTCAGACAGCTGCCCCCATCGGTCTCAGGGAGAGGGACAGGCTTCCAGGGCTGCTGACAGCCAGGCCAGCCCAGTGAGCCCACCCCGCCTGCGCCCAGCAGGTGCCCCGGCCCGAGGCTCAGCCCCGTGGGCTCTGCTCACCCCCTGCAGGAAGAGAACAGTTTCACCTCGGCTTTATCGGCTGGGTTTGGGACAAATGAGAAGTGACCCTAAGTAGCCTTTCGGCCACAAGGAAACGTTAAACTATATACCCCCCTAAGAAAAGTGGCCAACAAGGCATCAAGGCCCAGCTGGGCCCCCGAACGCCGGCCCCACGGGTGTCCTCGCCGGCTCAGCCGGAGACCGGTGGCATCCGCGTCTGCTGACAAAGCTGGGCCACGTCGCCGGCTCCCACGTGAGCGAACACACAGAGACACACACGGCGCCATGTGCCAGGCGTCCTGGCCCTCCTGACTTACCGAGGCAGGGGCAGCAGGGTCAGCGGGAACAGGCGTCCTCAGAGGTTCCGCCTTGGCCGGCCTGAAAGCAAAGGCACACGCGTGAACGCACCTGCCGGGGTGGCGAGACACGCACGTGACCCAGCGACATGCAGCCCCTTCAGCACCAGAAAGGCCGTGCTCAGGGAAACTACAGCCACGCGTTAACTGAACACGCCACCAACCCGGCAAACAGCGGACCACGGCCCACCAAGGGCACAGCCGACAGCTCCCGAGTGAACAAGCCCCGAGACGCCAGGGGGTGGCCCCAGCGAGACACCAGAGAGCCAGCCCGGCTCCTGCAGCTCTGCAACGCTGGAGGCGGCTGAACCCCGAGGCGCAGTGGGACAGCTCAGGCCGGGGCCCTTCCGGATGCCGGGCTCTCGGGCCAGCCTCGCCAGCCTCACCTGTGCCCCCGCCCTCCCCGGCCCCGCGTCCAGTCCAGCCCCCTCCAGCAGACCTTGACCGCCTGTGTCACAGGGCAAAGCCCAAGTTTGTTCACGTGTTCCAAGTTGTGGTAAAATATATATATGTGGCATAAAATTTGCCATTTTAATCATTTTTAAGTGCACGGTTCAGCGGCATTAAGCACGTTCATGCTGCTGCGCAGCCGTCACCACCATCATCTCCAGAACTTTCTCATCTTCCCAGACTGAAACTGCCCCCACGAAACACGAACTCCCCGGCCTGGCACCCGCCGTGCTGCTTCCCGTCCCTGTGGATTTGCCTACTCAGGGACCTCGCGCCAGTGGACTCGCACAGGATTTGTCCTTCGTGTCTGGCTCATCTCGCTGGGCGTGGCGTGCTCGGGGTGCGTCCGTGCGGCTGCGTGTCGGCGTTCCCTGGTCTCTCAAGGCTGAGTGACGCTCCACCGTGTGCAGGCCACGGACTGAGCCTGTGCCCACACTCACAGAGGAGAGCCCCACCCCCGCGTGACAGCATTTGGAGGGGGGGCCCTGGGAGCTGGCGAGGTCGCGTGGGAGGGGCCCTCGTGAGTGGGACGGGTGCGGATGAGAAGAGACCTGCGAGAGCTGCGACCTCGCTCTGCCCTGTGAGGACATAACCTGGAAGCAGACCTGCCAGGAAGCCCGGCTGCGAGCCTCGACATTGGACCTCCAGCCTCCGGAGCTGCGAGAAGTAGCTTCTGCTGTCTGAGCTGGCTGGTTTGTGGTTATTTTGTTGCAGCAGCCCACACTGACTCGAGACAATGTATGTATCACATTTTCTCCTGTATAAATCTTCGTTTTAGCTTTCATATTTAGGTCTATGATCCATTTTAAATTTTTTTTCCCTGAGACAGGGTCTTGCTCTGTCCCCTGGGCTGGAGTGCAGTGGCGTTATCACAGCTCACTGCAGCCTCAAACTCCTAGGCTCAAGCGATCCTCCTGCCTCAGCCTCCCGAGTAGCTGGGGCTACAAGGTGTGCACTGTGATGCCCAGCTAACTTTTCTAGTTTTACTAGAGACGGGGTCTCGCTCTTGCTCAGGCTGGTCCCAAACTCCTGAGCTCAAGCGATCCTCCCGCCTCGGCCTCCCAGAGTGCTGGGACTACCTCCCCAGTCTAAGTTTTTATAACAGATACAGGATGGAGTACGGTGAAGAGTCACTGCCTTTGAAGATGAGTGTCCCATATTGTCCTTTAGTACTTTCAAGATGTTCCCCGTTGTCTGAGGATTGTGTCGTTTCTGATGAGAAGTCTGTTCTAATTTTAATCTTTCTTCCTCTGTACACAATAGGGTTTTGCCTCTGGCTACTTTTGAATTTCCAGCAGTTTGATTATGACGTGCATTGGTGTGTTTTTCTTCATTTTTCTTCTGCCTGGCATTTGTTGAGGTTCTTGAATATGAGTTTTCGTCAAATTTGGAAGAATTCTAGCCATTTTCAAACATGTCCCACCACACGTGCCTCATCTCTGGAGATCAGTTTCACGTGTCATTCTGCTTGCCACGGTCCCACCAGCGCCCTGTCCGATTGTGTCTTTCTTTCCTCAGACGCCGCTGGTTTTTGTCCGTTTCATTTTACGAGCGCTGTGTCTTCAGTGTCTCTCCTGCAACGGCCAGACCACCATTCACCCCAGCCCGCGTGGCCTCCTCTCTAGAAAAATACCTGGGTCTTTTTCAGTATCTCCCATCTTCTCTGTATTTTTTTGTTTTGGTTTTTATTATTTACTTTAATTCTTATGAGCACATGATAGTTGTTTACCTTTCTAGGGCCCGTGTGACGCTCTGACGCAGGCACACGACGGGTACTGGTGTCCAGCTCCCCGGGCCTCTGTCATTTCCTCGTGTGAGGAGCACACCGGTTCCACCCTTCCAGTTATGTGAAGCACACACGCACTTCCTGTCGATGATGGCCACTTCGTTGTGCTCTCACACACTGTCCGTTCTAGCTAACTATCCAACTACATTTCTGCACCCGTCACCGACCCCTCCCCGAGACCCTTCCCAGCAGTTCTATTCCGGCCGTATTTTCTCTGCTACTGAACGCATGGAGCGTATCCCTAATAGCCACTTTAACATCCTTGTCCGCTAATTCCACCATCCGGGTAGATGTGAACCCACCGGGATCTGTTTCTAGTATTGACTTTCTCCTCTTCCGGATCACTCGCGTGCCAAGTAATTTTCGATTGGCTGCTGGACACTGTGCATCCGATGTCGGATGCTGGGTCCCCGAGTCCTCTGCCTGATGCTGCACTTTGTTCCGGGAACAGTCAGTTTAGAATCTGTTTGATCCTTTCAAGTCTTGCTCTTAAGCTTTGTTTGAGTCACGGCAGACATTCGCAGGACGCGACCAGACACGCTCTGAGTCGCGAGGTCTCACCATCTGGCAGCTGGGCACGGGGACGTACCCCAGCTCTGGGTGAACTCCAGGACTGTTCCTACTCCTCCCCACCTTGGCAGGACCGCACACACCCGCGCCGCCCAGCACTCAGCCAAAGGCTAGAGGGGACCCCTCAGCTCTGCACGGCTCTTTCTCTATGTAACTCCCTCCTCCCCGGGATTCTTCCCCACCAATTCCAGCCTTCCTGGAGGTCCACCAGGCATGGGCTCCCTCTCCCTGTGCCACAGCTAGCAACTCTGCCGTGGTAACACACCCCTCACCCGGCTCAGGGGCCACTGTCACCCAGGGGCTGGGATCTGTGGCTTCACAGGCGTTTGTTTGCTTTTCTGGTTGATTAAGGCAGGATGTGAAGTCTGGTTCCCATCATTCCATCATGGCTAGAAGTGGAAGCTGGAATCTTGCATTTTGAATTCAATTTTTCACTAATCCTAGGGCTTCTCTAATGGATCTGACCAGTATTCCCCATCCAAGAGGCCCTGACATAAATCTACAGCCGAACCTCAGGCTGGGTACAGTGGCTCATGCCTGTGATCCCAGCACTCTGGGAGGCCAAAGCGGGAGGATTGCTTGAGCCCAGGAGTTTGAGACCAGCCTGGGCAATATAGCGAGACTTCATCTCTACAAAAAATTTTAAAATTTGCCAGGCGTGGGCACCTGTAGTCCCAGCTACTCGGGAGGCTGAGGCAGGAGGATCGCTTGAGCGCAGGAGTTTGAGGTTGCAGTGAGCTATGATGACACCACTGCACTCCAGCCTGGCTGACAGAGCAAGGCCCCATCCCAATACAAAATTTGAAAATAAATAAAGCAGAATTTCAGCCGCCAGGAGAAGCCTGGCTACTGCAGAGCCATCAAAACCATCTCTTGAAAAGAACAGGAGCATTCACCGTCTTCTTTCTACTCCCGATCACTTACTCTCGATGAAAGTACCCCATTAAACGTACGCCCTGTAGTGTCAGATGTGACATTAGGACCGTCTGCCTGCCCACGTTGCGCTCGAATGCAGCCTGTGCTTAATTAGCTAATCAGCAAAACAACGAGGCCGTGTCCCGCAGAGGCGCCCGTGCCCATGCTGGGAACGCCCTCTCCCTCCGTCGCGTCTTCCTGGCGTCCCCAGCAAGGCTGCGCGTCCCTGGGCACGAATCGCTCGCCACTTTTTGCATGGAAAAGTTGAAGAATAGTACAACGAAAACCTGTCTACGAAAACCCAAATATTAACATTTTGCTGAATTCTCTTTACACAGACACGTGTGTGTGTGTACACCTGGGTTTTTATTCCTGAACCATGGGGGAGTCACTTCCAGACGTCACAGCGCTACGTCCCTCCCCCTCCCTGTGAGTCTCCCCGACAGCGGCTCGCTCGTCTGCGCAACCACATGCGACAGCTCACCAAGAACACAAGCGTCCCTGACGCCACCTGACAGCCGATCTGCGTTCCGACTTCCCCAACTGCCCCAGAGCGGCTTACGCCGCTAGTTTTCAAACCAGCTCCAACCAAGGTTCACACACCGCAAGGTCACGCTTCTTGGGGACCTTTCAATCCGGAACAGAGGCTGGCAGCCTTCTCCGTGACGGGCCGCGGGCCACCTGGCCTCCGTGGCACCTGCGCAGCTCCCACTGGCAGCACAAAGCAGCCGCGGGCGCTGGGAAGCGGGCGAGGCCTGTGCCGGCCAAACTCTCCTTCCACCCCCCAGGCGGTGCGTGGGTCAGGTCGGCCTGGGAGCTGCCCCCTTGCTCACCTGACCTGGAACAGTCTCTCCCCAGCCCGGCTGTCCCACGAGGACCTGTTGGAGAAGCTGGGCCAGCTCTCTGGTAGGATACCCCGTGCTCCAGGTGTGCACGGTCGCTTCCCAGGGGCCACCGTCAGCCAGCGCCCGCAGCCCGCTCTCTCCCCACCGCCGGAGGGCCGTGCTGGCTGCAGGGGAGCAGAGGCTGACACCGCGACACTATCACACTGTATGTCACACTATATACCATTAATTACACACTCCTGACAACAGCTCCAAGTCCCGTCACCCCCCGCGTGTCCTGCGTCTGCTGCTGGGCCACCAGCCGGGCCCAAGGCGCAGCTTCCACCCCAGCCCAAAGCACGCGCCCACGGGACCCCGCCCCGGCCCGCAAAGCCCCTCTCCTGTACCCGGGCTCCGACCCAGCAGCCCTCACTTTCCTGTCTCTCCTGAAAACACCTGCTCACCCCGCCCCGGGCAGGACGCCCCCCATCGGCGCCCTGCACACCTTCACCCGCGGCTCCCTGCCCACTCCCCGCACCCAGGGCTAGGCCTGGGCGACGCAGCCACCAAACAGGTGGCCTTTTTACCTCTACAGATCAGCCTACCTAAGAACATGGCGATCATAGCAGAGAAAGAAATTTTAATTGAAAGTTACTTATTCAAGAACAGGAGACCGACTAGGAACACACAAAACAGATGCAAATCTCTGCATCTTGACCAAGGCCTCGAAGGCGGCTGTGGGTGGACACCGTCCAGCCACCTGGGCTGTCTGCCCTGGGCCCACCGCGGGGTCCTGGGCGCCAGCAGGCTACAGCCGGCTGAAGGCGGTGGGGACACTGGGTGCTGCGGTGTCGGGAGAGACACAGGACTCTCCTGTCCTAGGCCTGGGCGGTGTAGACAGGCCCAGCAGCCATGGCTCCCCCACCGTGCTCCACCCCACTCGCCACTGGGCAGGGGCAAATCTATGTCTTCACCAAAACCAGCACTTCCGTTCAAACAGAATCTGTGGGGCACGACTGTCACATTTCTGCAGAAAAACTAAGGCATCACTGTCAACTCTGACTTGTCCAAGGTGAGGGGCAGAGATGAAGCCACAAGAGACGCGGCCTTGGGCTGCTGACACAGATTCAGCCCCTCGCCAAGGTCAAAGCCACAGACACCCCTCCTCCGCGTTCAGCACCAGACGCCCCAGCCTCGCTGTCCGGGGCCCGCCCGGGGCGTCAGGGAGCAGCAGGAAGCAGCGAGTCCGGGCTGCCGAGTCCAAGGACAGCAGGGTCTGCGTGAGCGGGGCCGCAGGCGGCACCAGGCGTGGCTGAGGCTCCTGTCATCTCAGGAGGGCAACGTGCTCGGCTGAGCAGAAAACAGGGCAAGAAAGAAGAGGGAATTCAGAAAGACCAGGGTCACCTCTCGTGTCACATCTCCCACCGGCGAGCTGCCGTCAAAGCCTTGCTCACCAGGAAAGGCAGCACCTGTGGCCACGAGGCAGAGGGGGCGGGAGACAGGAAGGCGAGGATGGGGGAGCGCAGGAGAGACGAGGGGACGGGGGCACGGCAGGGGCGAGACCCATGACCTGGCCCCAGCCCTGGAGGCTATGTGGGGACATCGTGAAGTGCCCTGCACTGAGGCAGGTGACGCATCCTTGGTGGCAGAGACAACCTCCTGGTCAGAAGGACCTCTCAGGAGACAGACGCCCACACCGTGGCAGAAGACCGAACCGCTGGTAAGGAGCAGACCCCAGGGCCCACCGCGCCCCACGGACGCTGCTGCCCAGAGCACGCGACGGAAGAGACTCGAGACCCAAGTCGGGCGGGACAACGAGGCCCGAATGTGGCACCCGCCAGGCCTGGCCCCGGCCACGTGGTCTGAGAGGGCTTCTCCCACCTCAGCCATGCAGGAAACTCCTGCTTTTAAACAGGTTTCCTGAAAATATAATCACAAGGTGTTAAAAACAAAATAAAAATTACCAGAACGTTATTAAGTACTTCCAATTTTCATTTCTTTCCATAAATTTGGAAGGAAAGGAAAAAACTGATCCCTTTCTGGAAGCAAATACATAATAAATGACAAAGTCAAAACAGTAATTACCATCACTTCATTTCAATGCTTCCTAAAAAGTTCATGCATTTATCCTCCACAAGTTCCCCTTGTCAGGAACGCCCAGCCCTGTGATCGAACCCCCAGCTTCGAGACAGATCTCTCTTGTGACGCAGTTCACGTGTGCAGCCTGTCCCACGTGTCCAGCTCGAGGCGCCCAGCACCGTCGCTAGCCGTGCGCGTCCGTGCTCCGGCAGACCCACGTGCATGGAAACAGAGAGTGACCGGCAAAATCACCGTCAGATCAGCCTGTCCCACCACCAGCGCCAGTGCGAACTTTGAAGTTTACTTTCAAAAGGCCACAGGCAGAGATGGGCCCCACCCACCACCCAGGGCAGCGTCGCTGAGGAGGCGCCGGCCCGCCTGGCAGTAAAGATGACAGGCCTGTCCCACTGAAGCTCTGAAACCAAACTCTCCGCGCTGGACAGGCTCACGGAGGCCCTTCCTCACCCTCCTCCAGGGACTCGCGTACCTGGGAGCAGCCTGAGGACAAGACCAGAGCAGGCCGCCCAGCAGCCTCAGCCGGCCCCTCTGACAGCCGTGCCAACGCCGCACACCGTGTGTGCAATGACTAGCAACCCTGCCGCTCCCAGACCGGCGGCTCTAAGGGTGAAGACAAGATGCTACTCTCAGATCTGCTGAGCCGTGAAATGATTCAGCAACAAGGAAATCAAAGGTTGGCGCAGGGACGCAGGGCTGACCTGGGAAGCCGTGGGCAGACACCGGCTCTGCGGATGCGAAGGGCTGGTGCCAGCGGATGGGGAAGCTGCTGTCCCGCAGCGGCCTCTACAGCGCCCCAGAAACGCCCCGGGTCAGCCGTGACGCCAGGCCGGGTCCTCTGCCCCATGCCACACCACCCTGTTCCTCAAAACCGTCACAGAGAAGGACAGCACCCACCTCTTCGCAGCTCCGCCCGCAGGGGAGCAGGGAGAAGCCCACGCACAGGGGCAGCGCCGGGGAGCAGCACAGCCAGACGCCCAGGCGCGGCGGCCGGATTCAGGACACACCGGTGTGGGCCGTGGTCCTGCTTCTAGGTTGCGCCCCCTTTTCAACGTGGAACTCACTGCTCTGAGACACCGTTTCCCGAGTGCGGTCGTCCCCAGGGCGGCCCAGCCAGCACTCACGCTGCACCAGCCACACTCCACGTCGCCGCTCCACACGCGCGGGGCGGGCGCAGCACGTGCACACGCCGCTGCACCAGCCACGGCACACGGGAGGCCTTTTCCATCTTCGCCAGCTGCCAGGGAGGAGCGGAGGACCTGGGGCGAACAGCCCAGAGAGGCGCACCCGCCCGGCCACGCTCCTGCCAGTCCAGCCGCCAAGCCCTTGGGCTGTCCCAGCACTTCCCCCGGCCAACCCGTCACCTGCTGTCCATGGTCACAGTTGCACTTAACAAACACGGTACGGCGTTGGATCACCCTTCCCGTGGTATCTCGCGGTGAGATATAGCGCATAAAATCTTAGCGTGCTGGATTTCAGAGCCAGAAAATAGGTGGAAATGAAAAATGATCGAGCACCTGTAACAGCGTCACCCTTGCAGATACTGCTGGCACGCATGGGCAGGCGTGCTGTGCAGAGGGCAAGCCGGCAACACGCATCCAACGTCTTTGAAACGTGGAGACCCTTTACTCAGCAATCTACTTATGCAATTTATCTTCGAGAAGTTAACTAGATCCAGAGCTTTGGGAGGCCAAGGCAGGAGGACTGCTTGAGCCCAGGTGTTTGAGACCAGCCTGGGCAACACAGCAAGACCTTGTCTCCACAAAAAAATTTTAAAAATTATCCAGGTGTGCTGACATGCACCTGTAGTCGCAGCTACTTGGGAGGCGAAGGAAGGAGGATCACTGGAGCACAGGAGTTCGAGGCTGCAGTGAGCTATGATCACACCCCTGCACTCCAGCCTGGGTGACAGAGTTAGGACCTGTCTCTAAAAGTAACATACACACAAAACGAAGTTAACCAGGAAAGAGCCGTATGAGGATATCCATCATAGTTACAACAGGAACAACAGAAACAACGTCAGGTGCACCGACAGGGCCGGCTGCGCCCACCTACATGCGCGCAGGGGGCCAGTGCAGTCCCCACGGTCTTTACTGACGACAAGCACAGAGGGAGGGGCAGCAGTGCAGTGTGAACTGGAGCAGCGGCTGCAGAGACAGCACCAGCGATGGGCCTCCATCTGTTTGTTGAGTGTGTGTGTGTGTGTGTGTGTGTGTGTCCGTCCTGACTCAGACTCAGCATGGGACGGCGTCTATAGCAAAGCGACAGCCAAGCTAAAGAATGAGTAAGAACTCCCCAGGCAAAGGGAGAAAGAATGTTCCAGAGAAAGGGTGTGCAAGGTCTGAGGCAGAGCGTGGTCACGGGAGCGGCGTGAAGATCAGGGAGGCGGGAGCACGAGGAAGAGGCGGTGGTGCCGTCGGCGGGAGTCTCTGCGGCAGCTGTGCAGCGGTGACAGGGACGGCGTTTGGGCTGCAGACGCAGGGCAGGGCAGGAATGCGCTGGAGCCGCACTGGAGCCACCCAAGTGCGGGCGACGGGACAGCCATGTGGGGGGCGAGGCTGGCGGGGGGGCTGCAGACACGGCACTCGGGGGTGGAATCGGCGAGGGTCAGGGAGCAACGGATGGGCCCGGGCAGGGGAGGGGGCGTGGACGGGCCTGGTGTTCTGCCCTGGACACCCGCGAGACAGGGAAGTGGGAGGGGTGGGATTGTGGGTCCCGGAAGGAGGACAGGGCTGCTCCCGCTGGACGGGCTTCCCAGGAACAGCACCACCTGGGACCCTCAGCAGTCCTCTGACCGTCACGGGCACACACCACGTGTGCTGCGTGTGCGGGGTCCTTCAGCCACCACACAAAAGTCACTTGAAGAAAACCAGGTGAATCGGGGACCTAGTCCGCCTATTCTGAAATAGTAGAAATCATCTCAGGCAGGATGGGTGATGGAGAAGGTGACCAAAAGTTAAGTTTTTTAAGGATAAAATCTAGAGTCGCGTTTTGCGGGGGTGTCCCAAACAACTTAAGTTAAAAGCACTCGACAATGATGTGCTGAGGACGGAGGGTCTCCCCAGCCTCCAACTCCCTGGAGCCCGCATGTCGTCTCCCCCAGGACAGCAGTCACGTCGGCACCCCCCCTCTGCGGCATTCCTCCCGTTCCGCGTTGCTCTACTCGTTGTGAGTGACACAGATTCACCTCCGCCGGCAGCAGTGTCTTCAGTCTCGGCTTTCCACTTGAGGATCACTTCCCTTCCTAGTCAATTACATCCTTAGAAGTCAGGAAATTAACCCAAAGTGGTTCTAGATCAGCCCGATTCCCAGGCTCCCTGCAGGAACGGCGCCTCTCCAGGGAGACTGGCTCCCTTCGAGCCTTGCGGAAGTCTACAAAGTTCACCCGAAACAAGCCCACAGTCCGAAATCACGCAGCACAGGAGAAACACGCTTCAGAGAGCGAGAGGCAGCAGAACGAGTGGTGGAATTCAACCCAAAAGAAATCCAAATTTTGGCGTTACATTTGCTGGTATTGTTGCTAGTATTTTGGTATCATTAGTTATAGTGTAGAAAATAAATATGTTTAGAGATAAAAGAGAAAATCAAAATAAGTGCAAGGAAAAGACCACCAAACAAGAGAAGAGACAGAATTTGGGGGAAAAAAATAAACAGAGAACTTTTAGGAGAGAAAAATATAATCATTAAAATGAAAATTGTAAAGAAAAGGTTAAGTAACAGATCAGACAGAGACGAAGATGAAACTGATAAACTGGAAGACAGAGCAGAGGAAATAACCCCGAATGCAGCACAGGAAGATGACAGGTAAGAAACACGAACAGAGTCTGAGAGGCGTGGAGCGCGGTGCGAGCCGAGCACAGGTGCCAGCAGTCCAGTCATCCCTCCGTCCACGGGGCCACGTCTGTGGATCCCACCACCTCTGGATCAAAGGCATTTGGGGGGAAAAATTCCACAAAGCTACAAAAAGCAAAACTTGAATTTGCCACATGGCAACTCAATTCTGAACATAGATGCAAAAAGTTCTAAACAAAATATTAACGAACCAACTACAACAGTGCAACAAACAAATAATATATCACGGCCTAGATAGGATAATTCCCAGAAAAGGAAATCTACCGTGTGAATCACCAAATTAACAGATAAAGGGAGAAAAGATCCTACGATCAGCTCAACACATGCAGGAAGTTTTGATAAAACTCAACATTAAGAAAAACATTCTCAGAAACGAGAACTTTTTTAACCTGAGAAGAGGCATCCACAAAAAAGTAAGCCTTCTCTTTTTTGGTAATTTCATGGTT
>NW_012154841.1:57136-65683 GCF_000956105.1 Propithecus coquereli
TTAAGAAAAACATTCTCAGAAACGAGAACTTTTTTAACCTGAGAAGAGGCATCCACAAAAAAGTAAGCCTTCTCTTTTTTGGTAATTTCATGGTTTTGAACAGGAAGCACAGTCCACGCAGTCGTGCTCCTTCCCTGCTCCCATCCCGCGCCCCGCAGAAGGGCCGCTCACTTCTCCAGTCTCCATGCGGCACGTCCTGGTTCCGGCACAGGAGAACGTGAGGACGTCCCCCCCGCCCGGCCCACACCTGCTGCTGCAAGGCCTGCGTCCTTCCCTGGCCGCGTTCCCTGGGGAGCCACCTCCTGACCAAACGTGCATCGCGCTCTGCTCTGTGGGCACCCCCGGGGCATCCAGCAGCGCCCTGTGGACAGGCCCCTGGCTGCTGCCAATGCTGACCCGCGCAGCCCTGCAAAGGTCCCATGTCACCATGAGGTGGCCCCGTACCTCCTTCCCCCCACCAGAGCCCCTGGGCAGAGCATTCCGACTCGAGGTCTGATCACCGGTTCGAAGGAGGGACGTGCTCCCTGTCCTCTCAGTCCCAACTTCAGTCGACAGTGTTGTTGGAGTTTACCGTTGCCCCTGAAAACGTGCCAAAACATCCACACCAGCCGGCAGGCTCCCGCTGCTCCCGTGTGTGACACAACACGGCTCACGCAGGTGTGTCCTCCTGACAGTGCCTGTCTCACCCAAAGACATCCGCACCCGTCTTCGCCCTGTGTCTGGGACCTGCGGGTAGCGCTGTGCTGAACGCCCTGTGTCTCTCGGGTGCCTGGCCACGGCGTGCGGACACTTTCCCAGAGGGGCGAGTACGAGCCACGTTCCCTGAGCTCTGGGCGGTCCCGCTGCCTGAGCCCACGTCCTGGAAGGACAGCCCAGCTGGATGCAAAGTCTCTGGTCACATTTTCTTCCCTTGGGACCCTTTCGGCTGCAGCTGGGGTCGGGGATTCCTGGGGAAGCGCGCAGGCCGCCTGCCCTTCTGTCCTTCTTGCCTAACCAGCTTGCTGTGCCCGGCTGGGCCAGTGTCCCCAGGGACACAGGGAGGATCCTCCCACACAGTCCGCTCTCCCGCAGTGGCGGCACAGCTTCCTGAGCCACCGTCCAGATGACTGCCGGCGCTGCCGACGGTGCGCCTGCTTTGGCTTCTAGTTGCGCACATTTGGCTTCTAAGGATACCTGCGTGGGACTGCTTTGCCTGTCTTCTGTGTCATAACTTTCTCCAACTCTGTCTTCAAAACTTGTTATTGGGCATCACACACAGGAAGAAGGACACATATCTTATGTGTGCAGCTTAGACTTTCACAAACCAAACACGCCCATGTAACCAACACCTAGATCAAGAAATGAGATGTGGCCAGTTTCCAGCGGCCCCGCACGCACCTCCCACCCCCGCCCCCGCCCCGCCGAGGGCCACCCCCCCAGCTCCCACAGCACGAGCGTGCGTCCTCCACAAACACGCTCAGGCAGACCACAAACACGCTCAGGCAGCCCGTTGGCATTGGTGTCCCCTTGTGCTCAGTGTTGGACTTGTGAGACTCACTTTCTGTCGCCTGTAGTTGCTACCTCATTCTTCTTTCCATCGCGGGACTCTACCATGAGTTACTCTGTCATTTTTTCTGGAGATGGCGTTCAGAAAGCTCCCAGGGTGTGACTCTGACAAACAGTGCCGCCTCCTGGGAAGCACACACCTCCCCAGGTGAGGCTGCCTCGCTGCCCTCCTACAGTGCCCGAAGCCGCCGTCCGCCCCACACTGCGCCAACGCTTGGTCCAGGCGGGCTCGTCACAGCTCAGCCATCCTGGCAGGGGCAGCCGGCAGGCCCCTGTGGTTCAGGTCTGCCTCTCCCTGACGGCTCATGAAGGTGAATCATGTTTTCATCTCCTTATTTTTGTTTCATTCTGTTTGCATTTCCCACCCATGACCTCCTCCTATGGCAGCGGAAGATTCAGGACTAAGCAGCCAGTTTGTACCAACAGCAGAAAGGGAGACACTACAGACATTTCCCTGAAACTGGGACCAAGACAAGGACACCCTGTTGTGCCTCCACTCAACGCTGTTCTGAAGCTTTGTGAAACAGGAAGGAAAATATTAATATTAAAGGTGTAAGGAAGAAACAAAGCCATCGCCATGAATGTCTATGTAGAAAATCCCCAAAACCTACAAACACATTTTAAGAAGTGGCAGGTGATTGGCTATTAAAACACTACCCAAAAGTCAACTGCATTTCTTTGTAACACCAGCTCGGAGTTAGAAATTTCAAAAATAAATTTTAAAACCACCATTTACAAAAGCAACAAAAATAATACGGGCACCTGGGAATAAACTTAAATACAGAGTGTAAGAAGGTGTGTGGACTGTTGTAAGGCTTCGTCAGAAGACACTTAAGATGACCCACGCAGAGTTAAGTGTGGAAAGCAAACTTAAAACTTCCACAAGAAAATGCAGAATACATTCGGGACCCAAGGGTTGGGAAGGACTTCTTAAAGCAACACTCAAAAGGCACTACCCATAAAAGAAAGGATAAATTATACATTCAGTTAAAAATATCTGTTCACAAAATTAAATGAAAAGACCCAACTGGGAAAAGTATCTGACACACACATTACAACAAACAATTAATATCCTGAACATAGAAGAAAAGATATAATATACGTAAAACTATATATATGAAAAAGACAGAGCCCAATAAGAAAATGGACGAAGGACACGAACAAGAATTTCTCTGGGACGAAACGCACAGGACCACGAAGACACGGAGAGGTTCAACTCCATCGGGCAGGGAAGTGTGCACCAGGCCACGCTGGCCACGGCTGGGCTACACTTTGTATCTACTCCCTTTGCAAAAACTAGTGACAGTTCCAAGTGACCGGCGTATGTGGACCAGCCTTACACGCGTTGGCAGCTGTAACTTGGTACTGTTCTGGGAAACAGCCCTCCCTGCAGGCCATCCACAGGACACTAGGGGCCCTACACACGGGTACCCAGGGACGGGGACACGGACATCCAGTGAACACAGATCAAGACTAGGAGTGCCTTCCGGTAAGTGCACGCACCCATTCTGAAAACGTTAGTTTTTGCAGGCTTTATCTTTACACAGATCTTATCAGGGTCTCCTACAGGCACTTAGCGACACACAGAGTTACTGTTTCCCAGCTGACGCCTGTTGTCTTGGTACTATTGCCTCCTTTCCTCCAAACATTGCGGGGAACCCTGTCCTGCCTCACACAGCATGGACAATTCTTTTGGTTTTTGTCTGCACACAAATTCTTGGGTTTTTGCCGTTCGTTTTTTGCTTCCCTTGCATGCATTTTGGAAACGCCTATGTTGTCCTTAATTAATCAGCTTAGTTACTTTATTTCAAGAAATAGACAAATATCGTAGAGCAGAGGTTGTAAAAATAATGGCCCACGGCTGAATTCAGGCAACATTTTCAGTTTGGCATGTGCGATTTGTTAAAAACTAATAAGCTGCAAATAAAAATCCAGGTTTCTGGCTTCTCTCTGAAGACCAAACAGCTAGTGACTCTGGTCCTGCACCCCGAGCCCGGGCCGTCAGCGGCTGGCGGTCAGGAGAGCAGCCCTCGGGAAAAGGCAGGGCCTCCCCTCCCGGTCTCACACCTGCATTTTCACTTCCCTGCCTGCCTGGCCCCCGATGGAATCTGTGTTTACAGTTTGCACGCGTAGCTTTGTTCACCAATAAAAAACATTTTATATTCAATAACTCACAAAAACTTAAAGAAAAGAAGTAAAAGGTAGAAAGCATTGGGCTCCGCGAAATGCAACGCTAGCCTGGAGCTAGAACTGAACCGCAGCCACAAACACATTTTCTAACAAACGTTCTAGAACTTAAGTTATAGTAGCACACTTCCTGATTTAGAAAACTGAAAATAACCTCTGTGCACTAAAGTAGGTGTGCTCTCCAAAATAAAAACAACAAAAAAATAAATGTGTGCGCTCTGATCTCCAGCATCCACTTGGAAACCGCCGGCTCCTCCAGCCTATCTCGCCAGCTCACCGGCCCATGACACAGGGCTGGGCCATGGCCGAGGGTGGCCTCTGCGACCACAGGCTTTTTCTAACACTAGTCCAAAATATCACCCGTATCGTGGGGTAACAGTTGGGACTGTTTTTACTGCGTGCTTCTGTTTTTGTGGATTATCAAAAGTCACTAAACTTTGTGTCTAAGGCCCGTGCGGAGCTTGGCTGCTCAGGCCTCCCTGCCAGAGAGAGCAGGCTTCCCTGTGGCAGGTGAGCCAGCAGGTGAGCTGACATCCTCCGCCTTTACCTGCCTTCAGGACTCCTGGGAGGGGCCACTCTGCAGGTCCTAAGGCTCACAGGCCCCTCTGGGGTGGATGCTGGCCCAGGACTGGCACTGGGCGGGTCTGAGGCCCGCTCCCTAGTCCCCACTTCTGCTCCCCAGTCCCCGCTTCCACCGCCTCCTTGCACAGGCGTCAGACCCGCCTCCACAGCTGAGCCCCTCCTGCTCGCCACCTTGTCCTCTGCAACGACCTAAGCCGACACAGTCTTCATTTAACAATTGGACTTCTGTCTTATTTTGGCAAAAATCATTGCTATTATACCGTATCTTGCAGGGTATACCAATTAATTTCTGGAGGGACATAAGGATGTGTCTCCCTAATAAAAGGCACATTTGTTCATTCAATCAATCCCTCCCATTAGACGAGGACAATGGCCTAAATCAGAAATCAATGCACGACGCGCTCACCCCCATCATCAGCACATTCCTTATATTGAAAGTCAATACACGGCGCTTCATCGTACTCCCACTGAGTGCGCGATGAAAACCTGAACTTACGTAAACTGAATTTGTCTTCTTCCTGATTCCACATCATACGCAGCACGTACCTGCTCCTACCACCTTTGGGGATTTCAGAGCCCCAGTCCAGCGAGCGCAGCACTCTGCAGTGAGAAGTTTTAGAATGAACTTCATGTGTGTGAAGCCGATGACTTAGTTTCTGTTTAGAAACGTAGACTTCCATACGCTGAGTTTCCTGAGCATCCAGGAACTTTGACAGAAAGAATGACACCTCTGGATTCGATCGGACCTTTGCCTGAAACCCAGATTCCCCAGCGGAGCCCCCGGCCACGCTCCCCGTCGGCTCCCACATCCGTGGCAGCTCAGGCCTGCGCGACGGGGCGAAGCGCTCTCCCCCCAGGCTGCGGGGTGGCCGTCATCGTCATTATAGCATAATACGTGAAGTGCAAATTATAGAGCAGGGCACAAATTCAACACGGGCACACGCTTCTAAAATGCTCAGGTCAGCAAGCAGGACGCGAGGCCCAGGCAGCAGCCCGTGTTCAGCGAGAGGCAGCAGGGCCGGCAAAGGGGGCTCCTGGTAGCGCTTGTTCCTGCGGCTCATTTTATAACTCATTACTGTTGCTGTTCGTCACAGATCTCACTCCCCACCTGCTTTCAGAAAGGAATCGAGACCATCTCCATCAATGACACATGGCCTCCCGGGTCACCTGGGGACGGGCCTTTGGGCTGCTGGCACTCTGTCCCACCACGAGCACCCAGCTTCAATTTTAGTCCTAAGTGACAACAAAAGCCCCAGCCAGGAGGGAGATTTCTGCCTGGCAGGTACCAAAGGACAGTATGTTGCTTTCAATTCACTACCGCTAACATCTAAAATGTATCCTTTCTGCAATCCTTCTACCTATGCTTGGGAAAAGATGTGGCCAATTAAACCCTAGAATCCATGTCCTCCAACGGCCAGGTACAGATTGGGCCCTGCAGTGAGAACTGACACCAGCTTCCACCATCAGCTGCTTCTCCACCTCAAAACTCAACACAGACCCGTCCCAAGGTTATCAGTGAGTCGTCTCCTGTACTTTGCTTGACAGCGATAATCAAAACATGGTGAATTATTCTAAATAACTATTAACAAATGAAAGACTATCAGAAGATGAACCACTAACGCATTTGCCTAAAACGCCGCCTTTTGAAATTAGTAACTCAGAACTAATCGTAAAGTTACTATGAAGCGGTTTTAGGAAGGACATACTGAGGCATACTCATTTCACTTCACAATTTGAAATAACTCATTTAAAACCCCAAACATTCTTTGGTCAACCAAAAGTAAAATCCTACTAAATTTCTGAGCAACTCTTTTACAAAATTCAGTCCAACCTTACAGCATCATAAATTTCTCAATGAGAAGACTGAGAAGCTAAAGAGCTCACATAAACAAGTCATTAAAAAGGAAGCAGCGGACGTAGCCAATCACGTCCCAAGCTTTGCGCTATAAATGTCAGTCAGCCACAACGTGCAACAGTAAAATCATCGCATTTTTACCGAGGCCAGAAAGGGAAGAAAAGCGTGGGGCAGAAGCCGAAGACTTTGCCAGGCGTGGTTCCGACGGTGGCAGGGGCCGACGCTCTGGTTCCATGCCCAAGCAAGGGGCTGCCCTGCAAGTCCAGGTAGGGCTAAGAGTCAGGCAAGGGGCGAGTGATTGCACAAGTCAGCCAGAGTCACCCGGTCAGGTAAGCGGGTCAGGTAAGCGCGCCTGGATGAGTCACTGACACCCCTGCCCCCAAAACCAGTAAATCTGGCTCTTCTGAAACACAACTTCTGTTTTCCTTCTCCCTGTTTATAAGAATTTCGACGTTTCCCACCTACCTTGGATTTGACCAGAGATAAAATATATGGGCTTTGGCACACTGACGGGTCTGGGGAAGTGGCGGCCCTGGGACCTAGGTGTAAATCCTCCCATGCCCATGTGGGCCACAACCTTCAGCTGGTCACTAACCTCTGTGTTCTCAGGCCACACCGGTTTACGAGGTCGAAGGGCAGATCAGAGGCAGCATATTTGCGTATTTAAACAGCTAATGTCTGTGTGAGCATCCACAGCCAATCGGCATCGGAAGCAGAAGGAAACATCACAGAACAGATCACTACCGTGGATGCTCTGCTTCTAACTTCCAAAGTAAAACAATAACTTTCGGTTTATTTCCCCGGCCCTGGCACACAGACGTGTGTACGGATGGGCACGGGGTGTAACCTCACCAGATGCACCGCACCCAGAGCGTGGGCCAGCCTGGGGCAGGGCAGCACACACCCTGCAGGCCGACTCCAGAACCCATACTCCTGGCACTTCCAGCATCTTCCTTCACCATCCTACCTTGCTGTTTTAACCCTGTCCTTGCTGGCAGCCCAACCTCCTGGCAGGTACACCCAGGTAGGGCCACACAGGCAGAGGAACAGCAGGCTCCCACCGGGCACAGAAGGCCCCCACACCCTCCAAGGCCAAGAGGGCCGGTACGCGGCATGTAGTGCTTTTTAAACAATGTAACCAAGGAGACTGGGAGTAAGGAGAGATGGATGCAGCGGTGAGTTGTAACAGACTAACTCTGGAGCTGGGCAGAGAAGTCATGACTGGAAAGCGGGAGGGGGCAGAGGGGAAGTGATCAAACTGGAGAAGGACCAACTCCCACCCAGCATCCCACCCAGCGTCCCACCCAGCCCTCGGAGGCCGCCCCAGTGAGGAGGATCCGCCTGCTCAGCTGCCGCTTAAAAAGATGTGGAATCTCCAGGCGTCCTTCCCACGACACGGGCCCACCGGGCTCCCACCTGGACTCGGGCTTCGGCTCCCGGGATGGTGTCCGCGGAGCACGGGCGGCCGCTGTGCGTCCTAGTCTGTCTCAAGGCCAACAGCCCACATTTTCCTTCCTGTGACACCATGGTATTTCCCGGGAAAACGAACCCAACTGTTCAAGCATTCTCTTAGACAAGACTTTTAATACTGTGCTTTAAAAAAAAAGGCCTGGAAAGCCATTTATGGAGGCATTTTTCCCTATTTCACTAAACTTCTCTGGAAGTTAAAACAGCCGTACGATTTTTCACCGTCGCTTCAAGTACTGATCATCCTCCTTTCCCAAGTACCCGGGGATGGGCTGTTCTCGGCACCCCGCGGCCCTGGGGAGGCGTCTTCCTGCGAAGGGCCCTTTGATCAGGATGACCCCGTCACCTGACCGAGCAGTGGAAATTCACAGTCGCCTGGTCGGGCCAGAGCCCGGCGGAGCCAGCGCGCCCGCAGCCCCCCCGCGGCCCGGCCGGCAGAAGCGAAACTCGCCCCCAGGCCTCGGCGCCTGGGGTCCCGGGTCCCGCGCGCCCGGAAACCCGCGGCCCGCGTGGCATGGGCTGGAGCGCAGAGGGGTCCCCGGCAAAGTCCTGGGGGAGAGGGGACGGGACGCCCCCGCCGGGGGCCCGGTCGCCCCGCGGCCCGGCGGTGCCCGCTCCCGGGCCTCCCCGGCCTCCCGCCGGCGCCACCGGGCTGCGGGCGGCGGACGGGCCGGCAAGGCCGCCGGGGAGGCCCCGCGCCGCGGACAGACCCTCCCGCAGCCCCTCCCTCCCGGCCCGCGCCCCCGAGCGCAGCCGGCCCGCGGCGGGGAGGGGCGACCGCGGGCGGCGGGGAAGGGGCGACCGCGGGCGCCGGAGGGGCTGCCCGGCTCGGGCGGGGGCCTCGCCGCTCACCTGCAGCCGCTGCCACCTGCGCGTCGCGCGGCGTCCCCGGCGGCCCCGCTCGCCGCTGC
>NW_012154841.1:66074-116123 GCF_000956105.1 Propithecus coquereli
GGGACACGCGGGGGCGGACAGGTGCGGGCGGAGCGGAGGGAGGGGGGCGCTTGGAGCTCGGCCCCGCGTGGGGGGTGCGGATCCGCTAACGGACAGACCCGGGCCACGGTGGGGGAGGGGAGCTGACCCGGCGGGTCCGGAGGGGCCGGTGGCGCGGGGATGAGCGGGGTCGCGGGGGCTGAATAGGGCGCTAGCCAGGGGGCCCGGAGGGGTCGGGGCAAACGGAGACGTGGGAGGGACGGGGGGCGCGATTGATTGTGGGGCGCCGGGCGGGCGGGGCGGAAGCCAGCAGGGCTTTGCTTGGACCCCCCACGTCCCCAGGGGTCCCTGGGGCACCGGGGTGTTTCCGGGGCGTGAGCTCCCCGCAGTCGGCCAGGGCCGGGTCGCTGCCCGGGGCGGGCCCGCGGTGGGCTCCGTCCTGCGAGCTCTCGTTTCAGACCCGCCTGCTGCGCCCTTTGACTTATTCATGGTTGGCACCGGCTGGCAGCACTGCATCGATATTCGACCCTGGAGGAAGGTTCCCTGAACTGGGCCGGGCCGTTGCCCTAGAGCGGGCCTGGCAAGCCGCCCCCCCTCGCCCGGGTCACTGACCGCTGTCCCCTCCTGGCCAAGGAGTCGTCAGAGCGCAGGGACAGAGGCCACCTGCGTTTCCCGCTCCCCACCTGGCAGGTGGCTGATCCTAGAAGCTGCTGGCAGGGGCGGCCAGGACAGGACCGCCGCGGGCTGGGTTCCCTTCCTCTCCCTGATACAACTGTGACCTGAGGCCTGCTCAGGTCCTCAGGTGCCAGCGGGACTCCCTGTGCTGCCACGTTTCGTTTGAAAACTATTTAAAATGCCAAGTGCCGGTGCTGTGTGCTGTGCTTCCTTTTAAGCCTCCTTAAATTATTTCAGAAAAAGTTAGAATAAAATAAAATAAGTAGGTGCACCTGTCCTATTCACAGTTCCTTTATTCTTGAAAAAGAAGTTATGATTTGCAAAGCTCATGGAAATTCCGTATTTCTAAAACCTTCCACCCTGCATTGCCGCTTCTCGTAATCACTGCCCCACATAGATTCCTCCCGGCGCCTGCAGGGTGCCCGGGTACAAAGACCTGCTGACTGACACGTTACCTGTAATTGCAAGGAGCCTGGAAATAACTAGAGACACCTGGTTAGATAAACTCAGAGCAGTCACTTAATATTTTCTATTTACAACATTTTTCAAAAACTTTAATGTGGTAATTCTATGTACACTGATGTGATATAATCTCCAAGACCTAGTAGATTAAAAATAAAAAATAGAAGATGCAGAGCTGAGCAATGGATATACGATAATCCACTTTATTAAAAAACAGCATATAAAGCAAAAAAACCCCACACACGACATATGCATATGCGTGTCCAGAAAGTTTCTGGAAAGATAAACATGAGACTTAACGACTGGGCAGGAGTAAGGAAATTTTATTGTATGCTAGGTAGCAATGTTTAGATTTATCAAAAGCACGCAGTTTACAATTATTCTTTAAAAACCAGTTGAAATGCACATCATCATTTACACATTTGATGACTCCTTAATCATTGCTTTGTGCTTTTAGATCAGCTCAAAATATTCTACTTGTAAAACTTCACCAATATCATCTGATCTTCGTGGATTAGAATCTGTGATCATTCAGACTTCAGCCGAGCAGGCTCTGCCCGGAAAACCGCAGAACGTATAAACAGAGTAAACATTTGCAGAGAACCTGGAAGTCGGCCAACACCCTTAACTACTTCCAGGGCTCTGTCGTGGGCGGGTGCTCAGATTGGCGAGATATGTGGTCATCGCCAGCGTTTATTGAGAGCTTTTATATGGGTGGATTATCTCACTTAGCAAAACAAGACGGTGAGGTAGAGGCTGGTGACATCCGTTTTCCATTTAAGGAGACAGGCGCAGCAAATACCCACCAGCCTACAGCAGGCAGCAGAGGCAAGCAGGCTGGCTCCAGGCCTGGCTCCGTCACATCGCAGTAGCTTCTCATGGCCCAGTAATGTTTTCTTAATAGAAGAGAAACGCAGTTCCCCAGCTTCCTAAATTACAAATCCTGGGGGAGGGCTGGATTCCGACCTCGAGTATTATTTGTCCGGAGGGGAGACGTCTGCAAGGAAGGTGTGTGTATGAGCGAGAACCTGCAGAGGAGCTCCTTGTTGGTTATTCGCTGCACTCCTCAGAATGTGAACCGAGCCTGAGAGGTGATCCCAAGGGCAAACGGCAGACCGCTGCCCACCGCAAGCCCAGAGGGGTCTGTCCGGTTCTGAGATGGCCTCATTGGAGAACCTCCCCATCCAGCCTTGCCTATGCCCAGGCACTCTGGTCTGGGCTCAAGGCGGGTCAGGGAGAGGACAGGCGGCAGCTGGCTGTGGGTAAGGCCCCCTGGAGCAGCTGGCCGTGGACATCAGGTCCGTGTGACTGCCAGGGGAGCTGAGATCCAAGGCTCGGTGCCAGCCTGTGACCTTGGACAAGGACATTAGCCCTTTGGTCTTAGTTTCTTTTTTCGTAAAACCAGGAGTTTCCCAGCCCCAGGCTGCCCCAATACCTACAAGTGTGCCAAGAGAGCTGCAGGCCCTGGGGGTAATTCAGGCATTTTTAAAAGCCTAAGGAAAACTATATTTATCCCATGTGTAAAAATTTACCCAAACTAAAGATAATAACTTTACTGGAAATACAGGAACTCCAGTGTGTGAACACTAATCTCAACTGGATAGATGTTAAATGTTTTTGCTTAATATGTAACAGGAAAACAAGGAAAACAATGGCAATTTTTCAGGAAACAAATTATTTTAAACATAGACTTCTACAGAGGCAAAAATTATAAACAGGGTTTTTCACAGCAAAGAGATTGGAAACCCCAGGATGCTGCAAGACCTCACCCATAGAAATGACGCGAGAAACTGAGTTCAGTCTGAGTCAGACAAGACTGTCGACGTCATCACCCCCCAGGGGGTCAGTGGAAAACACAAGAGAGACTCACATGGGAGCCCCCGGGGGAAGCCTGGCCTGTTCGGGGTGGAGGTCAAAGTCAAGGTCACAAGAGCAGGTGCAGCCAGTCCCCAAGCTGGGACGGATCTCAGCAGGTGAGGAAGCCATCTGCAGAGCAGAAGCCCTGGGTTCGAGTCCAGACTCCACCTCCTCTTGCAAAGTGGGGACTCCTGTACCTGCAAGTTTGTGGCGGCTCCGCTGTGGAGACGCGGCCCTTGGAAATCCAGGGTCTGGGCAGGTGAGAGCCTCGCAGCTGTTAGCAGTGGCTGCCACCAGCCATCGGCCTTCTCAGGGAGTCACACGGCAGAGTGGAGGGCAGGCAGCTGGGCCAGAGACCAGTCTGAGAGGCGACAGAGGTCCTGGCCAAGGGAGGGGCAGAGATAGGGAGACCAGAACAAGGCCGTAGGGCACAGGCTAAGATGGCGCCCCCCAGGCAGCCCCTGCCAGCCTGGGCAGGCGGGCGCTGGGTACACCAGCCCACGGCGGGGTGCTCCTAACGGCAGCCTTTGCTGGGAGCCTCGGTCTGAGGCTCCACCTGCCATCCCGCTCCCATCCCGTTACTTTTACGGGCGTTACAAAGCCCCCCAAGCTCCTTGCACCCTAACCCCACTCGGCGTCCATGGCTGGAGGCCCGCCTGACACGGGGGCCTGGAAAGGGAACCTTCACCCGCCCCTTGCTGAGAAACGCTGCGCCCGACTCCACGGACACTTTAGGTGTCAGAGCGCGAGCGTGTGTCTACAGGCCCCGCCACCGTGTCTTTAAATTAGTAACGGAGTTGGAGGCTGCCCTGGGCAGGCTTCTGTCCACAAGGAGGGGGACAGACCCACATCAACTCCCCAGCCACGGACGTCCTCTGAGGACATGCGCAGTTAACACCACCCCTCACAGGAAGGCCTGTCTGCCTCCCAGCCCCTCCCCACCCAGAGACACACCCAAGCAAAACTTTATTTATTTATTTCCTTATTTATTTATTTATTTTTAGAGACTGCGTCTTGCTCTGTCACCCAGGCTGGGGTGCAGGGGCATGATAATAGCTCACTACAGCCTCAAACTCCTGGCCTCAAGCAATCCTCCCGCCTGGGCCTCCCAAAGTGCTCTGATTGCAGACACGATCCACCACGCCCAGCCCCAAAATTTTAATTGCTTTTTTGCACAAATATTTTTTTCAAATTGTTCTCTGGGGTTTGAAAAATGTACATGCTGTTTCTAAACATTCACCTGTTCAGACTTGGTACGTTTGATGCACGTACAAGAACCCGAGCCCACCTCACAGACCCAATATGGGATGAATTCCCGAGCAGCAGGGAAGGAGTTAAAGCGCTGTTGTTGGTGGGTCGAAGAAGTGTCTGGAAAACAATTCCAGCTATGAGGGGAGGAGCACCCGCACGGTTTCCCTGGGAGGCTGCTCCTTAGGCTCGGAGGTAGGTCATGACACCATTTTACTGGGAGTAAAATATTCTGAAAACCCAAATACTCTGAATAACAGAAGAACAGTTGCTTCTGGGAAAAAGAGAGCCTCAGATAAGTGCACTGGGGCCACACCCTCTTGCCCCGGGCCACGTGCTGAGAACAGGCGGTGTGTCACTTCTGGGAAGCACTGGAGGAGTTTCAGGGCCCTTCCCTTCAGTTTCAGTTCCCATCTGATTAATTTCCCAATGTCGCTGGTCACCTCGTTACACTAAAAATAAGCCATTTTTTAGCATCAGGTTGGGCTGTGGTCCGGGCTGCGCCGCCCTGGGATGAGCCTGCTCGTGCCCCCTTCTCTCCAGGGCTGCATGCCCCAAGCCCCGCCGTGAACACAGCACAGCCAGGGGGGAAACGGCAGGAACTCTGCAGGACACGGCATTGGTGGGGAGGGGCAGCCGTGTGGCGGGGGTGGGGGGACTGTGAATTTGCAGTCCCTTTGGTGGCTCTGTTCGGGCAGGTCTCGCCAGATGGTCCCGAGCCCGGTTTCCCTATGGTCAAAGCGGGTGGTGGGCCCTGCCCGGCAAGGCTCACAGTGTCTGGGAGGGCCGGGCGAGTCCGCACACGGGAAAGCCACGTTAGGGGCTTCTCTGAACTCCTGCGCCTGAGCCGCTGTGACAAGGCCACCTCCTGGGGGACCTGCCCCACCCCCTCCTCCACAGGGGCCAACCTCACCCATCCACGGCACACCCCGTGGACCTCTGCGCCCTATCGCCCGGCCCGCTGTGGCTTTCTGTGTGTGGCCCGTACCCTGTACCCTGCAAAACCCCTCCCTCTCGGGCCGGGGCAGGAGCTGGTCCCTGGCGTGGCCCGAGCTGCCCGCAGCCCTCAGCAGCGCCTGTCTGCTCGGACAGACACAAAACAAGTTTTCGAGGTTGGCAGACTCACAGCCCCGTGCTTGGGGGAGGCCTCGGGGGTGGGCTCCGCAGGGACAGCACCTCTTGACTTGGCTCGTGTGTTGGATTCGTTCGCTAGGTAGGGCCGCGCGACAAGGGCACAGACAGGCGGCCTCCCAGCAGACTTTATTGGCTCACATCCTGCAGGCTGGAAGCCCGAGGTCGGGGTGCGGCAGGGCTGGTTCCTCCGGGGCCTCCGTCGCCTGGCAGTCGGTGTCTCTTCCCTGTGTCCTCATGGGTCATCCCTCTGTGGGTGTCTGTGTCCTCGCCTCTTCTTACGAGGACACCAGCCATGTCAGGTTAGGGCCCACCCTGCTGGCCTCGCCTTGCTTTGACCGCCTCGTGAAGACCCATCTGTAAATGCGGTCGCATTGTGCGGTTCTGGGGTCTGGGACTTCAGCATATGGCTTGGGGGGGCACGCCCCCCCTCGGCCCCAGCATGAGTGGCCTCTGTTTCTCTCCGTCCCTGCCTGTGAGAGACACGAATGACTTAGTGGTGCTGAAAGGCACCTTAAATAACATTGTCTTGCAGATGCAGAGCTGCCGGGAAGAGCCCCGAAAACGCGGCTGCCTGTGTGTGGGGGGCGGCAGGCTCTCGTGGGGAGGGGGCGCTGCCTGGCCAGGCCACCGCTGCAGCTGGGACTCGTGGGTTCGTCTACCTCTCGGGAGTGGACTCTAAGGGAACGTGGAGTCTGGTGGGAAAGAGGAGACGAGAACACAGTGAGGACAACTGGAGGTACAGGAGCGTCCTCTGGGCCGGGCGCGGTGGCTCACGCCTGCAACCCCAGCACTCTAGGAGGCCGAGGCTGGAGGATCGCTTGAGGCCAGGAGTTCGAGACCAGCCTGGGCCAGAGCAAGACCCGTCTCTACCAAAAATTAAAAAAAAAAAAAAAAGAGTGTTCCTCTGACACTGTCCATGGAACTGAGTTCAAGAGGGAGAGCTCCAGCCCCTCGCCAGCCCGACAGATCAGCGTGGGGCGAACAATGGTGATAATAATGATGATGATACGACAATCGCCCACCTTGGCGGCATGTGCTCCATGGGCAGCAGCATCCTAAGCGCTTTTACCTACCCTCCCAGCCACACTGTGAGGTGAGGCTATTGTTATTCCTGTTTTCAAGTGAGGCTAAGGAGACAGAGAGGCTAGGTAACCTGCCTGAGGTCACACAGCTGGGGTGTGTCAAAGCCTGGTCCCTTCATCTGCAGAGCTTGTTCACTCAACCCCGTGTAAATAATTTGAGTAAAATAGGAGGGCAGCCCACCCCACCCCGCCCCCAGTTGCAGCTGGCCGGGGACGCTTGCTTACGTGGGAAGTTTGGGCGCACTGCTCGGCAGGGACAGGAGCCTGCACCATCTCCGAGCTCCTCTCGCCCTCGGACTCCCGCGGACTCCGGCCCGGCGTGCGAGCGGGATGCCTGTGCCCGTGCAACGCCCGTCCTGTCCCTTTTCCTTCTTCCCCGGGGACCACACGCCTCCAGCTTCCTGCCGCAAGTCCCAGCGTCCCAGGTTGTGGCCTCGGTGTGTTGTTCCTCCCCCGGGGGGGGGGGGGGGGACATGGAGCCTGAATTCCTGACCCCCAGTGTCTCCTGAGGGCAAAGTGAGAGAGAACGTGAAGCACCTCCCCCGTCCCTGCCCGGGGACCCCAGTAAACACCAGCTTTCGCCTCCCGGGCCGGGGGCTGGGCTGGCGCTGCGGGACCGAGAGCGGGCTGTGCGCCCGCAGAGGAGACCCCCTCCTGGGTCCAGCAGGACCCTGAGGCGGGTGCAGCTGTCGCAGTAGGCACCGGCCCAGCCGGGACCCCACAAGTGCCAGACAGTCTATCACTGACGGGTAACACAGCGGCAGCCCGCCGAGAGCCAGGCCATTCGCAGCAACCCCGGCAGTAGTTATCCGATAACCTGGGTAATGCAGGGGTTGTGGCTTAAATGAAATCCAAACGTCTTTGCCCCGGTGCCAGTTTGGTGTGGATTCGCAAGATCGCCCCGTGGCCCAGCCGCCTCTGCACCAACAGCCCCCGGACCAGGGAGTGCAGTCTGCCCGGGGCGAGAAAACCCGCCCTGGTCCTCCACTCCGGCTCCTGCCCGGGCTCTGCAGCTGGACTTGCTCGGGGAGCGTCCTCCCCCGACCTCGCTCCACCACCCACTTCCCACGACGGGCGTTTGCCCTGGGTTTTCACTTTCCCTTGTCAGTAAAACAGGAGCTGTGTTTTCTGAGTGCCGGTGAAGCGTTTGCCAGTCGGCTAGCACCCTGACGCCCGCCACGCCCTTCCTTGCTGAGCCTGTTCCCAGACTCCGGACTGGGCCGCACCGGCAGCCTCTGGCTGAGGCCCTGCAGCCAGGTCCCTGCCACCCACCTGCCGCTCCCTGTCCCCATAAGGCATGTTGGGGGCACTCTATGCCACTTTTCCTCAAAAGTGGGCCTCCAGGTAACTGGCTGGCCTGCCCCCTCAGACGCCAGCCCCACCGCTCCACCTGGCACTGCCGTCTCCACGAAGAGCCCTGAAAATCCTCAGCTCCTCCTGCCAAGAGGCAGGATCTTCCTCCGCTGCCTCAGACCTGGCTGTTCTTGTGATTTTTGATTTGCTTTGGCCAATGGGACTGCGCAAAGGTAGCCATAACAGATGGCTGAAATGGTAAATATGATGTCATGTATATTTTACAGCAATTAAACATAAATGGGCCAGGCACGGTGGCTCACGCCTGTGATCCTAGCACTCTGGGAGGCCGAGGCAGGTGGATCGTTTGAGCTCAGGAGTTAGGGACCAGCCTGAACAAGAGCGAGACCCCGTCTCTACTAAAAATAGAAAGAAATTAATTGGACAACTAAAAACATATAGAAAAAATTAGCCGGGCATGGTGGCGCATGCCTGTAGTCCCAGCTACCGGGAAGGCTGAGGCAGGATGGCTTGAACCTGGGAGTTTGAGGTTGCTGTGAGCTAGGATGACACCACGGCACTCTAGCCTGGGCAACAGAGTAAGACTCTGTCTCAAAAAAAAAAAAAGTGGCTTTAAAAGCACTCGCATATTGGGGCTTGTTCTCTTGCTGCTTTTGGGAACCCTGCAGTCCCACCATGTGAGCAAGCCTAGCTACCCTGCTGGATGACAAGAGGCATAGCCACCCTGTCACCCAGGTGACTGCCAGCCAGCCACCAGGCAAGAGACAGAGATCCTGACCAGCAGCTGACTTCAGACTCCAGCCAAAACCAGCAGCAGAACTGCCCAGCTGGCACAGCCTAGTGGGCAACATACAGAATCATGGGCTAAATAAATGGGGTTTTCTTTGTTTTTTGTTTGCTTGTTTGAGACAGGGTCTGGCTCTGTTGCCCTGGCTCGAGTGCAGTGGCGTCATCATAGCTCACTGCAGCCTCCAACTCTTGGGCTCAGGGATCCTCCCACCCCAGCCTCCTAGGTAGCTGAGATTACAGGTATGCAGCACCATGCCCAGCTAATTTTTCTATTTTTTGCAGAGGCAGGTCTTACTATGTTGTCCAGACTGGTCTTGAACTCCTGGACTCAAGTGATGCTCCTGCCTTCACCTCCCAAAGTGCTAGGATTACAAGAATGAGCCACCGTGCCCGGCCTAAATAAATGGTTACTTTTAAGCCACTAAGTTTCGTGGTGGTTTGTTACATGCCTGTAGATAACTGATGCGCCAGCGAACTGTTCTCTCTGTGTCAGCTCACGCTGAGAGAAGACTCAGCACACTCTCCTTCCAAAACTGATAGGGAAGGTATAACTAATACCTTATGTTCCTGTGAGTAAAGAAATTGTCCCTGTTATTTCACAGCTGAGATGGACTGATATAATTCAAATTGCCTTAATGTTGTCTAACAAGAAATGAGACCAGAGGTGTTTGCTTAGCTTAGTTCCGCTGGGAGGCTGCTTGGATCACGGCTCTGAGAATTGCCATTTTGTAGAATATAACGTAGGGAGCATCCGACTGGATTCGATTTTCGGAACTTGCTGAACTGCATGACTCCTTTACAGTTTTGCATCAGAGGGGGAAAAACCGGGTGGGGGCCACGCCACAGGTGGGTTTCTATTTGCTGTATGACACGTGAGGGCCCCAGACTCCTGTCTGGCCCAGCTGTTCCCAGCCCCACCCCCGTCCCTGCAGCAGCTTTAGACGGAATCCTGGTCTGAGATGAGAGGTCAACTCCACCTGGCGCCTGCCCCTCGGAGGGCCTGTCCTAGCGTCGTGGGAGGGGCACAGAGTGCAAGGGAGGAGCAGGCAAGGAGAGGAGGGGAAGGGCCGGGACACCTGGTTGAATGGGCAGAGTGGGACAGCCGTGGAGGGCGGCCAAGGATGGACCAGGAGACACGGTATTGGGCAGAAAGGACAGCGCATGCGGCCGCATCTGAGTCACCCCGCCAGGCTGTCTGGCCTCTGCCCCGCCTACGCACACCCCCGTAGAGGGTGCAAGGGGCTTCCTCCGGTCGAAGCCCACACTCCGAATCCCTCCCTAGGCTGGGTCCTGCCACTCACTCTCAACTGCAGTCGTGCTCATAGCAGCAGCTGCTCTGCGCCGGGCACAAGCCTGTCCTGGGAACTGTGCCCCGCTCTTCCCGTCCGGGTGCTCTGGTCCACACCAGCCTAGGAGGGCGGCAACACTCTTCCCACGTCGCGGATGAGAGCCGCGGGCTAACGGAGGCCAACTCCTGTGTCTCTGGTCACGTAACCGAGAACGGATGCGAAGCTGCACTGTCAGTTCACACTATTCAGTGCAGGGGACGTGAAGACGGAGGAAACGCTTTCCGTCCTCAGGGGCCTTGGATGGAGGAGAGCAGGTCATGGGGCTGCGCTGCGGCTCCGAGGGACGCTCATTGACTTCGGAGCCCAGCCTGGCCTTCGGATCTAGGTCAGTGGCGGGTGGTCATTCCTGGCACCGCGGCCAGAGCCCAGGTTAAAACTTAAACCTACCGCCAGAAGGATGGTCACGCTGAGTGGTTTATCTCCCTGCACTTTGTCTAAAGATAAGCTCCCACCAGACTGATCTCCCTGCCGAGACTCGCCGGGTGTGTCTTGATGTTCTGTGACAAGCGCTGCAGGACATAATGGCACACCAGGATGGCCCCAGCACCCCAGCTTGAAACCAATCCCACCAGTCCGTTTCTGGGCATAAGTTACCGAGTGTCTCCCTCCATGCCTCCCGCCACCGCCTCCTGCCACCCCTTCCCGCCTGTCCCGGGAGCCGCCACCTGGGCCTCCCGCCGCCTGTGCGTCTGCGATTCAGCGTCCACCCTGCCGGCTGCTGCTGGCCTCATCTTTCTAGGGTGCAGGTCGAGTGAGGAACTCAAAAGCCTCAATCACCCTCTGCCTGGGGGCTGGTAGGTGAAGGCGCCCTGCCCTGGGAGCCGAGGCTGCCCAGCTCAGCTGGCCCCCGCTGGAGTTCTGAGAAGACAGACGCGGAGAATACACGCAGGGACGACCACGTGAGGACAGAGGCCGCATGCCAGCCAAGGAGAGAGGCCTCAGAGGACCCAGCCCCGCCGGTGCCTTGGTCCTGGACTCCAGCCTCCGCACCCAGACTGAAGCCCAGTCTGGATACTCTGTTACAGCCGCCCCAGGAAATGGGTGCGGTGCCGTTCTGTCCTGCCCTCCTCCAGAAACCCGCTCTCCTCCTCCCCCGTGGCGACACCTGTTCTCACGCCATCCCGCCAGTGCCCGCCTGGTGAGCCCCTCGTTTCCGCCGGGCGCGCACTCACCACGCACTCGCTAAGCTGGGCCCTGCGGGAGCCCTGGTGGGCAAGGCCAGATCGGAGTTTTGGGGGGCAGGGGCCAGGGTCAGCCCTGCGTGTTCCCATCGCCCACTCTTCGTAATCCTCGCTCTGTGACTCATGGTTACGAAGAGACCCCAAAAGTGCGCTCCCCAGCTAAAACGCGGCCTTCCCACTGTTCAAAATTCCAGCCAAATACTGATAATCAGGGCCCCAGCGTTTTGGATTTTGTCTTCATTTGCCCGGGTCCTGGGTTAATTTCCTCTTACTTTATGCACACGTTTTTTGTGTATTTTGTTGCAACTTAACTGCAAATTAATAGAGTAAATAAAATTACTGAGTGTTTGAAATACTCGAGAACTATTTCCAAGCAATTTAAACACAATCTTCTCACAGAAATTGAAATGCTAATTATAAATAATTATTATCCAAATCAACACCATCAGACTGGTCTGGGTTTCTGTTGGCGTCTGAAGTAAACAAACTGCATTCTCCAGACTTGGGCCAGGCAGGGGGTCTTGCCTCCGTCTCCCTGCTGCTCCGCAGGGGACCAAGACCCTGTGACTCAGCCCTTTTCACTAATAGGCAGGTCTCCTCCCTGCCCCTCCCCACGTCCTCCGCCCTCTGTCCTCTCTTCCATCCCACCTCCTGCAGGAATGCAATGTGTATGCCTTCGGAAACCAGTTCCCAAGACCTGCTGTAACCTGCGGCCAGGCCCTGGGGTTTGCATCCTGGCTTTGCAACTGACAGCTGTGTGTCCTTAGGCAGGTTGCTTAAGCTCTCTGTGCCTCAGTTCTCTCATTTCAAGTGGAGATGATAACAGCATCCCCGTCTTAGTACTGTTGTGAGGGTCAAGCGAAAGCACATTGCAGGGCCACACTAAGCGCCCGGCCTGGAGCAGGTGCACAGTGATGTCAGCAGCGTTGGTGGCACTCAGGGTGGGGCTGACGAACTTCTCCAACCACTCCTCCCCGCTCCGCTCAGTAGGAAAGACCGGGACTTACCGTTACGATTTAAGTGATTTGTGCTGTCATATTTACCTGTTCAACTCTAGAGAGCTTTGTTTCCAAAAATGCGGTCCCCAGACCAGACCGAGAGCAAGGCCCGGGCGTCCAAAACGCCAATTCCTGCACGTCACCCCAGGCCTGCTGACTCCGAGGCTCAGGGGAGGGGCCCAGACGCTGTGCTGTAGTAACCCCTCGGGGGATTCTGATGCCGGACAGGTTCAAGCCGTGGCTGCAAAGGATGTGTCTTAAAAAATAAATAGAAGTAAATTTGGCAACCTGAGTTGCAGGGTTGTGTAAGAAAATGAAATAAAAATTTCCGCCCTTTCTCTTCCTGTACCAAAGAGGATGATTTAATTGCAGGCTCTTGACCTTCTACTGTGATTTCTCAGTATTGCCCCAGATGGCCACCCTCAGTCCTGCTCTGACCCTGGGCCCCCAGCCAGGCCCGGTTTACCAGTGTCCTGTGGCTGCTGTGACCAAGTGCCACAGAATGGGCGGCTCAAACACCGAAAATGTATCGTCTCACGTTCTGGGGCCAGAAGTCCAAGACTGGGGTGTCGGCAGGGCCGGTTCCTTAGGGAGGCTCCGAGGGAGAACCCGTCCCAGACCTCTGCCCTGGCTTCTGACGCGCCGCATCTCTGGCATCCTCGGCTTGTAGAAGCGTCACTGTCTCTGCCTCCGCCTTCGCGGGGTGTTTTCCCTGCGTGCCTGTTTGTCACCGGGTCAGAGGCGCACCCCAGTCCAGGACGACCTTATTTTAACTGACTATATCCGCATGGGTCCTGTCTCCAAGTAGGGTCACATTCTGAGGCCCTGGGGGTTGAGACTTAAATACGAATCTCGGAGGCGAGGGATACAGCTCAACCGTAACACCCAGTGCTGTGGCCGGGTGACGCCGTCTCCCCCGGAATCCATGCTGAGCCGTAACCCCCAATGCGGCCGTGGTGAGAAGCGTGGCCTGCGGCAGGTGACTGGGTGCGGGGCGGGCCCTCCTGAGTGGGATGCGGCCTCTGGAAAGGCCCTTTGCCCCCCACCTCCCGCCAAGCGAGGGCGCCCTGCGAGAGACAAGGCGCCACGGCTGGAGCAGCCTCGGCCTGGGCCTCCCGTCCTCGCAACCGTGAACGCCAGTGTCTGTTCTGGTTAAATCAGCCGGTCTCCATCTTTGTTCACAGCAGCACAAACGGACCAAAGCGCCGGTGAAAGCCAACCTCGGGGCGCGTCCCTGGGCGAGCCCGCGCGGGCGCTCCGTGTTCTCTCGAGCGCGGCTTCCGGGCCTCTCATCTGTGGGGCGGACGAGGCTGGTGGTTCAGACCTGGCCCCGCGAGCTGCGTGTGAGGACCACGCGGGCTGACGGAGAACGGGCCTCATCTCCACATCAGCCCTCCCAGGCGGCCAGCCTGGCAGTGACCCGACCCCTGTCCCAGCCGTCCCCGCTGTGAGCGGGACCAGCGCGCCCGCCCACCCCGCCAGTGATCCCTCCTCAACGACCGCATCCCCCGGTGTCTCCCGGCCTAAAAGCTTCATGCAGCCTGTGCGGGTGTGGAAATCGATAGGAAAATGGTGTTTGTTTTCCAGAATTTAGGACGCAAACGGGTCACAGGCTGCCTCCAGTTAAGCACAACCATGGCTGCTTCCTGTCCGCTTTCCGAAACATCGTCTTTAAAGTCACTAATGCCACTTGCAGGATCGGACAGGGAACCAGGCATGGAGGTAACTCGCGTGCATTTTTCTATGGTTCCGCTCCGCCAGGTTTGAGGTTAAATTTTTTTTTAGTAAAGCAAAGAGGCCTTTGCCCTGCCCCGAGTGTGCGCGTTCACCTCACTGTGGACTCGGGCCTCGGAGGAAGCGGTTTCTGAAGCGGAGCGCGCGTGCCGCGGGTGGCTGTCCCGACGCCTGCCCAGGGTCAGACCTGCTCAGGCATCCGGACCGCGTCGGGTCAGGGCCCCCTGGTCCCGGCCGAGCCCTGTGCGTTCCACCTGGAGGTCTGTGTCAGGAGGAAGAGGCCAGCGTTGCAGGCTGGCAGGGGCGAGGGGCTAACTAAAGACCCTCACCCGTGACCAGGTGTGGTGCTCACACCTGTTAGCCCAGCACTGTGGGAGGCCAAGGCAGGAGAATTGCTTGAGGCCAGGAGTTTGAGACCAGCGAGAGTAACACAGTCAGACCCCGTCTCTACGAAAAACAGAATAATTAGCTGGGCGTGGTGGCGCGTGCCTATAGTCCTAGTTACTCGGGAGGCTGAGGCAGGAGGATGCTTGAGCCCAGGAGTTGGAGGTTACAGTGAGCTGTGATCCGGCCACTGCACTCCAGCCTGGGTGACAGAGCAAGATCCCGTCTCTAAAATAAAAGGTCCCTCACCCAGTGGTGCCTCCTCGGCGGTGGGTGCAGTTCCTCACCGAGGCCCACACTTGTCTCTGCTTCAAGTTGACCCTTTCCCTGTCCTCCCCCCACGTCTATTTCCAAACAAGGCCACAGCTGCAGAGACAGGGCTGGGGCTGCACATACCCTGCAACCCACAGCGTGTGATGAGCCACAGCTGGAGCTCAGGCCTGGGCTTCCTTACGGGGCACAGTCCCTACGCTCTCCAGCGATGGCAAACACCGCAGGGACACGAATCCAGGGTTATGGGGCTTGGGAGATAAGGGTCACTTATCAATTCCTCTGTTCCAGATCTCCTGGACACATATGCCTGGGGGAGGGGCTGGCCGGGGCTCAGCTGTCAGAGCCACCCGCACCCCGGCCCAGGTCCGGCCCCTCCCGGCTCCCTGGGGCCACCCTCCGCCTGGCTGCGGCCCTCTGACTCCTGCCCAGGTCCCTGCCTTGCTGAGGGCCACGTGTCCTGGCCAGAACCACGTCTTCCAGAGGCACGTCCTGTTTTCGGGTGTCCTAGGTCATCGTTAGACACAGATCATATCTGAAGACACACAACCCCAGGGGCCCTGGGAGGGACGGTCCTCAGGGAGCCCAGAGAGGCCCTTGGAGTTCCACGTGAATCTAACAGTAAGCGTCGTCTGGCTTCTGCAGCTGGTGATCTTCCTCTGAGAATCAAGGAAACCTACTGGATTTAGGTCCTCAGAGAGCGTAATGGCTCAGGAACCACACCGAGCAACAGACAAAACAGAAGCTCCTCGCTAGATCACACCTCCTCCCAAGAGACCCACCTATCCCTGTCGGGGGAGGGGGAGTCAGGGAGGTCATTGACCCTGGATTAAACCTGTTGGCTTCAGTGCACACGTCGCTTAATATTTGACATCTCGAATACTGTGCATGGAGTTGAACACAGAAAACCAAATATCTAAATGATATGTATCATATCGTCCCATTTATGGAAAAACTCAACCTGAAATGATGCTATATGTTCTTTATGGAGAAGTACATCTGTACAGAAATGCTCAGAGAAAGATCTGGAAGGATACACGTCAAGCTCCCAAATGTTGGAGAGAAAAGGGACCAGGGTTGGGGGCAATGAGAAGACCTCAGCCCTGATCTGTGAGCTTTCATTTTAAAATTTTTACAAGGAGAATAGATTTCTATACCACTTAGGTAACTAAATATTATTTTTTAAGAAAACTCATGGCATTTTCAAAAACAAGAACAATCCAACAAACATAAAACCAAAAAGAAAGAGTGTAAGATAAGGCATAGAAAGCATTTTTAGTAAAGAGACAGAAAAATCTGAGTTCGGATGACCGGCATTGAGTACGGCGGTACCTTCTCGGGCAGGTAGGGGAGAAGGCAGACACCGGCGCTTGCTCAGATTCGGGTTTCTAACAACAAAACGGAAACACATTTATCTAAAGAGAAAGTGCTTTTTTCTCCTGGAATTGAGCAGGCGGAACTCGTCGGCAGGTCGTGGGCCCTGAGGTGGCAGGTGACACTGCGGGTCTCAGTCCCTCCTGCCCCCACCCGGGGCTGGGACGCTCCTCCCTGGGCGAGCACCTCCCGCACCCGAGCCCTGTGACACGGGGCCAGCTGGGCACTGAGGGCGTCCCCAGCGGGGAGGAGAGGACCGGCGGCAGCTGAGCGCGGGGAGCTCAGGTGTGCCACCGCGGCTCTCCTGCGACGGGGGCAGCTCCCCACGTAAACGCACGGGACCCCGACAATGCGCAGGGAACCCTGACAACAACAGTTCTCGTGGCGCCAGGCCCCTGTGCTCCCTCAGTTCTCGCAGCCCCCCCGGGCGGACGTCGCGGTATTTCAGATCGCGTGATCTGGGAGCCTGCGTGATCTGCCCGAATTCGCACAGCTGCCGGTCGGAACCGGGCCCTTGGTCCGACCCGAGGGCTCGGGGAGCCCTTCCTGGGACCGTGTTTCCACTACCGAACACGCACACTGGAATACGTGTGATCCACGTGGGGGCGTCACTCAGATGTTAAGTTTAAAGCCCTTGCTGCAATCTTCGTTCCAGGCTTAGGGTGAACCAACCACACAGACTAAAATCTGACTTTGAAAACTTAAGAAACTCCAAGCTACAGATTCAGGGCTTACACTGGTATTTTGCCATGAGAATTTGGGGCTGGCTAGAACCCGCGTCTGTTCTCACTTCCCCCACATGGCCGGCGCGTCCCCAGACAAGCTGCCCTCAGGGCCAGGGGACCTGGGGCTCCAGGACCTGATAGGTGCTTGTACCTGGGGCATGCCACCTCCGGGGTGGGAGCGCTCTGGCCTTAGGGACCTCGGAGCCCGTGAGAGAGCAGGCTCTACCCTCTTGCCTGTCTGGAACATTCCAGAGTCAAGGCCACCAGCGAGGACTGGAGGCTGGGGAGGGCCACGGTCTCCTTCTTCATCCCTGTAGCAGGAGCCCCGGGGGTGTCCAGCGTGGGGACACTGGTTGGTGAAGGTGACCTCCCCCGTGTTCAAAGCTCTATAGCTCTTCTGGGCCAGGTGCCAAGTCTGCGGTGGGTGACGGCATGGCAGCGGGGAGACACCGCAGCCCAGAGGGAGGCTGGGCACTTAGTGTCCGTCCCACCCTGCCTGCCCCCATGGGGGAGTGTGGCTCTAGGGCACCCCAGAGGGCTCTTGTGGGGAGCACAACTGGGGGCAGGTGGCGTGATGACCCCACCCACACCGGGGGGCAGCTGGGCCGAGGGCAGGGGCAGTGACATCCTCTCCAAGGTAGGTGGGGCCATGGACTCCAGTCCAGGGCTCTGGGGGGCCAGGGCACAGCGCAAGGGGTGTCCCCTTTGCCAGCTCGCCCCCTCCGGCTGCCGAGTCCTTGCTCTTGGGCCTCTGCCGAGCCATGTCCCCATCCGGGGTGGTCTGTTTCTGGCACGTCCTTCTCTGGTGCCCGCTGCACCCGTTGGTGTCAGCTGCACATCTGCCCTTCAGGCCGAGGATCCGGCGAGGGTGGGGCCTTCCTTCGTCTTCACTGCCGTGACCAGCCCAGAGCCCCTCCCTGAGTTGGGGACTCCGGCTCATACCGGCCACCGCCCCAGTCCTACACCTGCTTGCTCCGTGGTGGCACCAGCGCAGCTGCACAGGGCACCCCAGACAGCAGACACAGTCAGCAGGGTCCACAGACGTTTCCTGTCATCGTCCCGGGGCCGTGGTCATCCTCACGGCAGTGGCCGCGGCGCAGCGTCTGGCAGCTCGGTGAGAGCGTGGGGTCGGGGCTCTTCCCCCGGGAAGGCGCAGCACCTCCTGCCCCTTGGCGTCGCCGTGGGGAGCTGGGAGGTGCCAGCCTGACTGCCAGCGCGAACACCTCACGCGCCCTTGGCAAGCGTTTGTCGTGGTAAAATACACACGTGACATTTCCCGTTTTAACCATTTTAAAGTGCTCAGTTTAGTGGCGTTCAGCACTTTCCCAGGGTTGTAACCACCACCACTATCTAGAACTTTCTCATCACCCCAAACAGAAACCCGTGCCCACAAGCCGTCCCTCCCCGGCCCCCTGCCCCGGCCCTGGGAACCACCGACCGCTGTCTCTGCACACACGTGCCCGTCCTGAGACCCAGCATGCGGAGCCGACGGACGTGTCCTCTGCGCCTGGCTGACTGCCCTGAGCGTGACGCGCCCGCAGTCCTCCGTGTTGGGTGTCACCGCTCGCTCCTCTCCAAGGGGAGTCATGCCGTGCCGCGTAGATGCGCCACAGTTGCTTGTCCGTCCAGCCCCTGACGGACACGTGGGCCACTTCCACCTTTGCTGTGTGGACGGCGCCGCTGCAGGGGTGGTGCACGAGGGTCTGTGGGAGCAGCTGTCGCAGCCGCTGGCTTACACAACCGCGACGGAATTGCCGGCCACGTGCTAACTCTGCATTTACCGGGCCGGGAGCCGCCGGCCTGTTTCCCACAGCGGCTGCCCCCGCGAGCTCCCTGTCTCGTAGAAATTCCGCTCCCTTCCTCAGATGTAGCCCTCACCCCCTCCCAGAGCGTGACAAGCCCCCACACCGAGGCTGTAGATCCCAGCCCTGCTCCAGCCAGCCAGGCCCCGGCTGGTCAGGCTCGGCCTTGTCCTCTCTCATCTCTGAGCACCGGGGCCCCGTTCACGTGGTGGGGCATGGACCCAGCCATTTCTAGGGTCTCATCCTGTTGGGAATTTCCATGCCAGTTCTACTTAAAACCGCAAAGCAGCTAGGTAGAGCAAGTAGGTAGAGTATGCACCAGCTAGCTGAAACCACAGAACAGTTAAGCAGAGTTATAAGCCTGTCGTGACTGTACTGCTTGTTGTAAACCTATCCTAACTATACTGTTTGTTATAAGCCTATCATGACTGTACTGCATGTAAGAACTGCTATGAATTGGCTAACTTTTAATCCTTTTACCAATTGGTTAACTTTTATACTTGTATGTGTTATTGGATAAGACTAACCTCCCCAAAAAGAGTATAAAACCTGACAAAAACCCAGAAGAGGTGCTCAGATTTTGGGAGGCTTGACCCAATCTGGGCCGCCGGCAATAAAACTTGCTGACCCTCCAACTCTCTGCGTGCCGCTCGGTTATTGCCCTGGGACCGGTCACTGTAACACTTGCCATAACAATCCAACTCTGACAAGGTTGCACCTGGGTGCACCTTCCTGCTGCCCCCGGTGTCGGGTGCTCGGAGCACGGCCAGCCGGCCTGACCTCTCCCTCCCCTGCCCTGGTGGGCCCCTCGCTTTCCACGCCTGGGCCTGTGCTGGTGGCTGTCCTGTCCGTCCACAGATCCTCCTTCCCTCTGGGCCTCCTCGGCCTCCCCGTGGACGGAGTGAACTCCTGCTGTGGACGGGGCTGCGCTGTCCATCAGTGCTGTGACAAGAGACGCCCAGTAGCCTTCACTCCTCAGTCTGGGGACAGGCTGACCCCCTTGAAACCCAAGTCCCCCACCCAGCCAGTCCCAGCCGAGCCACAGCCGGCCTGTGGGCTCATGAGAGCAGAACGACCGTGGGCACCCGGCGCCCAGCCTTCGCTGCACAGCGGGACGCGGAGAAACTGGCAGGACCAGGCCGCGCCCTCTGAAGGCTGGTCGCACCTGAGGAACAAGGAACGTCGCGTGCCCCAGGTAAAGCGTTAGCAGGAAACCTCCACTCCGGCTTTCCCTGCTCTGACCCTGGCAGGCCAGGGTGGGAGGGACGCGGGCCGGCAGGCGGGGCTGTGGCGGGGGAGGCGACGACCGCCGTTGGCGTGAACTTTTCCAGGTGCGAACATCGCTAAGTCTCAGGCCGGTTGGGACTGACCGACTCGCTGGCCGAATGTGGGGTCTGCAGGGAACGAGGAAGACAGACCCTCCCTCGGTGTTCTGTCAGGGAAGGAGAGTCGATTGGGACACAAGGACTTTATTCTAAATGCTGATCCGCCCGTCCGGCCCGAGCCCGGGCGTGGCTCCAAGCCGCCGGGCGGATGCATCACTTTACGCAGAAACACTGCTGGCTGCAAGTCCCGCCCTTCCTCCCAAATGGCCTTGGCGTCACAGCACACGCGTGGGCTGATGCCAGCAGTGTCCTCTCGGCCACCTGCGCATCCCTTCCTGAGCACGAGGACGTCTCCCAAGACACGAGCCCTCAGTCTGGGGGTTACGGGGCGGAGATTCCCCTGTCCGCGGCCACCCAAGACCACGCTTCCGTGTGGAAGTCCCCTAACAAATCGCCGTTCAGGACAAGCTGGATTTGTCACCTTGCGCTTTGGTTCCTCTGCCCCTTGGGCGTTGGGGTCACTGTACGTGCACGGCTTCTCGCAGAGCCGTTGGAAATAGATCTGTGAGGGAAGACACAGGGTGCGGGGAGTGTCAGCCTCTGGGGTGGGGTGCGCCTGAGGGCCCGGCGGGGCTCCCCCATCAGTCCTTGGCATCAGTGTGTCTGTTTTCCCACTTTAAAAGCGGGAGGCGAGTGGGAAGAACACGGCCAGCCACAAAGAGCACGCACCGGAGCCTCTGCTGCCGGGAAGTGCCCGGAGCGGCCACTCGCCAGAGCCAGGGCTCGGTCGGTGTCTGCCTGGGGGCGTGGGAGGCAGAAGCGGGGATTGCTGGGAGCACGGGGCTTCTCGAGGCGGCCGCAGTGTTCTGAAACTGACCCTGTGGTGGCCGAAGACTCTGTGAATATCTACAGACCGCAGGGTTGTTTACACGAGCACTGCAGGGAATGTGCACTTCCCTCCACAGAGCCGCTGGGGCAGGTTTCAGTGATTTCAGTCGCCCGATGGAAACGCACACTCCTCAGTTACGTGGCTCCCGGGACAGCCCCTCTCTGCCTCGCCTGGGTCCTGGCCAGGGCGGAGAACCAGCCTGCGCCCCCCTGGGGCCGGGCCAGGACCCACTGCAGGGCTCTGCTCCCGATCCCGGGAGGTTACTCCTGGGGACTCCTGGGGTGGGCAGCGGGAGGCAGACCCTCCTGGGGTTCACGTCACACCGGGAATGCACAGAGGCGACTTCGCAACCGCTTTAGGCCAGGTCGTGCGCTTTCACTCTGCCTTCGTAACAGGGCAGGTTTGGGCCGCCAGGCGTCAGGGACACGGGGTCCCTCTGAGCTAGGAAAGTTTACCCAGTTTGGCTAGCGCCGCGGGACGCCTCTGAGCTCCTCAAGGGCGGCTGGAAGGGTGCTATTCCAGCCCAAGGCCCCTGTGAACAGTGCCCGCGGCCCAGGGCCGCTGCTCAACCGAGTTGCTCCTTAGCTTGAGAGCTTCCTGGTGGTGACGTTGGATGCTGGCGCTTGTGGCGTGAGCAACTGTGTAAGCCCCGCCGGCTGTCAGTGGAGCTGAAGGGCCCAGGCTCCAGGTGCTGACGGCGTCCTCGGGCCAGAACTGCCCCGTGTTCTTCCTCCGACGGGCCTGCCCCGGCCCTGCAGCGGACGCCACTCACGCCCCGCGAAGGCCTTGGCGGCCAAGCCCCGCTGTCAGCACCGCGGCCAGCTCTCGACTCGCCCACGTGGGGGACGCTTTGTGTCCACTCAGCAGATCTCCGTCCACCGCACGCCTTCCGACTCTCACAGTCAGGCGGGAATTAGGAGAGTCCGATACCCGGCCTGGGGCAGGGCCACTGAGTGGACACCGGGGTCTTTTTCTGTCCCCAGAGCTCCCTCGCTCTCGCTGTGCCCAGCGCCCACCCGCAGAGATTGCCCGCGGCTGCCGAGCATTTCCGCAGGACCCCCGGGAGGAACGTGCCCCGGGACCCGCGTTCCGGGGCGCAGGAAGTTACTTTCCTCCAATTCCACCTGCTGTTGGTTGCTTTTGTTTTTTCTTCTAATACGGCCCGTGTGGCTCGTCGTGTTTCTTCTGGATCGAGCATCTTCTCCTTCTACTGTCTCTCACGGCGTCTGTCCTCTCCCTCTCTCTCTCTCCCCCAATCTGAAATATTTCTAAACACTCCTGTAATGTGGAATGTGGATTCCAGCTATCCTATTGGGAAATAATCTGACATGAGTCAAGAGGAATAAAATGCTCAGACTGTTGGCGCAGCGAGGCCCTCTGCAGCTCTGCCCGGGGGCAGCGATCCCACCCCCCAAAGAAACTTCGCTCACAGAGATGTTTGCCGCAGAGTTTAGATAGAGAGCAGCCAGGTACCTGGCGGAAGGGACTGGTTCTATCAGTTTGATGAGATGTGATGTAGTCATGAATATTATTAATATTAAATTTGCTTACCGTAAAAATCTTAAATGATACAAGAATGCTTTTAATTGAGAGGGAGGTTGGCTTCCTCGTTGCCCCGCGTGTAAGAGTCAGCTCCGGACACGGGAAGAAATGGGCACCCGCACCCCGCGCAGGTACAGCTGTGTGCGCGGAAGGGCTTTTGGTCTACAATGGCAGGGCAGTAATTACGCACCTGTGAAACAGGAGATGACAGGTATTAACTGTAGCGTCAGTGACTAATCCTCCACCCTCCTTGCAGCTGCAGTGTAAACAGCAGGCAGGAGATGGGAAGGCACCTGGGAAAAAACTAAAGCACGATCCCAATGCCGGGAATCGGCGCTGGAGCAGAGGCTGGGGCGCCAGGGCACGCTTTGAAACCCTAAGCAAGACGGGGAGGCCGTGTCTTGTTCTCAGCCAGGACCTGCCAGACGCTCTCCTCTCAGACTCCCAAACACAGCACGGTGACAAGGCGATGGGCTGTTCAGTCTAGGGGGTCTGCAGCAAACCCTCCCGGCAGCACGTGAATGGAGTCCCTTTTTAAACATTGTTCATCCTTACATTCATTAGAACAAATACAGTCTATTGAGCCCGTGGTTCTATGGGTGTCACTCTCTGTTCGTTGTTTGTTTGAGGCAGGGGCTGGAGTGCCGTGGGGTCATCACAGCTCACTGTAACCTCAAACTCCCGGGTTCAAGCCATCCTCCTGCCTCGGCCTCCTGAGTAGCTGGGACTACAGGTGCCACCACCACACCTGGTTAAATTTTCTATATGTAGCAGAGACACGGTCTTGCTCTTGCTCAAGCTGGTCTGGAACTGCTGAGCTCAAGCGATCTTCCCACCTCGGCCTCCCAGAGTGCTGGGATTAAAGGCGTGAGCCACTGTGCCTGGGTTGGATATTATTCTTTAGAGTAAAACTAAGATTTTAAAAAGCTAGTCAATCTAAATTTCAAAATTATGATATATAGGATACTTGGGTAAAAAATAGTAAAGGTGGTAAAAAATAATTAATACTTAAGAAATTTGGCTGAAAGGGGAAGGGCATTGTCTCTGTTACGCTGTCGGCCGCTGGTAAGAGTGTGCCCAGTTCTACTCTCGCCCAGCCCGGCCTCCCACGGCCGCGGCCTCTGGAGTGAGTCTGCCGCATCTGCAAGGCTCCCCGTCGCTCCGAATCAGCTCGAGGCCGCTTGCTCACGAGACGCGCGAGGCGCGCAGACCGCCCTCGCGCTCCAGCAACCCCGCCCCCCTCAGCACCCCGCGGCTGACTGGGCGATCGCATCCCTTTATAACGCCTTTTACCGCAATTCTGCGTTCCCTGAAGGTGCCAATGGGCCTTTTATTCACATCTTTGATGTTCAGGGATGTTCAATTCTGTGTCCACACGTCCGTGTCCTGTCTGCATTGATTGTCTATTGCCGTGTCACAAATCACCCCAGACTTGGAGGCTTAAAACAGCAAGCGCCGGCAAGCGCGTTTTCCGCGGGTCGGGGGCTGTCGTGGAGTCGGGGAGCTGCGGGCGACTCTGGCTTCAGGCCTCTGCTGAGGCTGTGGCCGGGCTGTCGGCGAGGGCCACAGCCTCCTGCAGGCCAGGCGGGGAGGACACAGGTCCAGGCTCACTCGCGTGCGTGGCGTAGGCCTATTCCTCTCCGCTGCTTACGCCGACGCCCTTGCGAAGACCCCGGAGTGATCGCTCATTCTTCGGGCCGCCTTGGCAAGGCAGCGTTCCGTGGTGGAATGCTTCTTGCTTCCAGGAGCGCTGCCTCGCTGTCTCCGATCAGAACCCCGTGTGAGCGAGCCCCGCCCGCTACAGTGGGGGCCACGCCGGCCCAGTTCTGCGCAGCGTGCCCTGCACCCAACACAGCGAATGCTGGGGATGGTGTTTCGGTCCACAGCCACTCATGGCCTCCGTTTTAGGGGCAGCCGGTATGGCAAGACACAGGGGCACGGAGCGGCTGTCGTGGAGGAGGAAAGTCACCTACTCACGCTCCCCGGGTCGGGGGCTTCGTGCTGCACGCGGGGCCACCCTGGAGCACCGGGCCGTCGGCAGGCGTGGGGGAAGGGAAGGCGAGGGCAGCTGCCTTCGCTGTGGTATCCACAGGAAGGAGCAGGTGAGGCGGGGTGGGCAGGTTGGGGTGGCAGTGGCCCTGAATCGTGCAGTGGCTCCTGGCGTGGGGCGTCCCTGGTACTCTGGTACCTGCCCTGGGGGACGAGGGCAGGTGGGGAGTAGCCTGAGTGTTGGGCTGTGGGCCCTGGATCAATGGGTTTGCATTTTGCATTTGAAAGGTGGGCTCTCGGGCGGGTTGGTTACTGTCTCCAGGAATCGGCTCACCCTGGGAAGTCCCTGCAGGGTGGGCAGAAGCCCAGATGTCAAAGGACAGGTGCAGACAATGCAAAGCTCGTGAGCACAGCCCTCCTGCTGTGTCATCAGCAAGTCTAAGCACCTTGCTGGACATTTGCTTACTGGCCGGGCTCCTCTCCTGCGCCCTGTCGGAGGTTTGCATGGCCATAAACATCAGGGCTCTTTCCAAATATCCGCTTTCTTCCCCGTGGGAGTCTGCGGTGCTGCTTGCCAGACCCCCAGCTCTCCCCAGCCTGGGCACGTGTCACACTGTACCCTGGCTTCCTGTGGCTAGGGGGCTGCCTGCCTGGCATGGTGACGAGATTCAAGCAAAAATGCTGCGGGTCACGTCCATGCCAGGGACTTAGTGGCCAGTACACGACCCTCAGCAACTTCTCTCCACCGTGACAACTGGCCGTGGTCCCGACAGCAGCAGCCCTGACCGTGGCTGAGTGTCCTGGGATGGCTGACAAATGACCACAGGCCGGGGAAATTCATTCTCCCACTGTCCCGGAGGCCACAGGTCAGGAGCCCAGGTGCGGGCGGGGCTCTCTGAGGCTCGAAGGGAGGACCCTGCCTTGTCTCCTGCAGCCTCCGGTGGCCCTGGCTATAGTCACATCACTCCAGTCCCTGTCTCTGTCTTCACACAGTCATCTCCCCGTGTGACCGTGTGTCCCCTCTGTCTCTTATAAGGACACTCATGGGATCCAGGGCCCACCCTAATCCGGCTGGTTCCATCCCGATCCTCACCTCAGTCACACCTGCAGAGAGCTTATTTCCGAATAAGTCACGTCCTGAGGTTCTGGGTGGGCACGACTTTGGCGGGGACACTATTCGGCCCACGACAGACACCCTGGGAGGGGAGGCGCAGAGCTGCCCCTGCCGGTGCGCGCAGAGCAGGTGAGCGCTTGGCCCTGTCCCTGAGCCCCTGTGCAGGAGTGTTGCTCCCACAGCACCATCCGGCCTGTCCTGACACAGCCTCTGTGGGGACACCTAGAGCTGGGTGTGGCCTCGTGGCTCCCTTGCCCAGTGACATGTGGTCAGGGGTGGCCTAAATCACTCTGGAGAGTACGGAAGGTTTAGGATCCAGCATTTGATTTGCCCTGTGGTTTCATGTCCCTTCGCTATGACAGCTGGCAGCACCCGGGCGGTGGCAGGTGCGTCAGCCTGAGAGCCTGTGAGGTCGGCGTCCGGCAGAGCTCGCAGCCGCCCCGGGCAGACGTGTGTGCGGCTGAACGACCGAGCGTGCTCGTCCACCCACACTGCTCGCACCGACACACGCTGGGAATAAGCGATTGCGGTGAAATTCACACAACGTAAGATTAACCTCTTGAAAGTGAGCAATTCTGTGGCCTTCAGGACACGCACAATATTGTGCAGTCGCTGCCTCCATCTAGTTCTGGAACATTCCATTGCTCCAAGCGAGCCCCAGACCCAATGAGCAGTGTCTCCTCCTCGCCTCTCCCCACCCCCGGCTCCCACGAGTCTGCTCTCACCCCCTTGTGTCCGTGAGCACCGCGAGAATCAGCCGGTGCGGGACCTTTTGTGTCGCGGCACCACGTTCTCGGGGTTCACCCACGCTGTGGCGGTGTCAGCACTCCCTTCCTTCTCGTGTGTGGGCCAGGTTCCCGAGCAAGCACCTGGTGGAGTCCCTCTTTCAGTTCTTTGGGACACACACACAGGTGGCACTGCTGGGTCAGGTGGCAACTCTGGGTAGAAACTTCCAAGGAGCTGCCGCCTGCTCGTCACCTGCTATTTTGAAACGAGCAGTGGAATAGTCCCTGCGGAAAGCTAAGGCCTGCGCTGGGGTGGGAAGGGGCCCGTGGTCGCTGACCTAGAGCGCGTGGGGTGGACGGGGAGACTGAACTTCCCTGCAAGCCCCTGGGAGGCCGTGGGAAGGTGTCATGCCCCTGACCTGAGCTGGCTGTGTTTGTTCAGGGCCCCTCTGACCTTGTCCAGGGACAGGCTGTCTGGGGACATCGGTCAGATCCGGCTCAGGGAATGGAGGCCACTCGGGGAGTTCCGAGGAGAAGGCTCCAGCGCTGGGCTCTCGGGCTCGCGCAGCTACTGGAAGGACCCCACGGAGGCCAGGAGCCGGGCAACGGCGCTCAAGCACTCCCAGGAGCCTCAGACGTCCCCGCCACGCGGGCTCCCTGGAAACCGGTGCAGCTTCACGTGCCCACGCCGCCTGCTGCCCGCCTTCCACGGGGCACGCAGCTGCCTCGTTGGTGGCTCAGGGAAATGTGGCCTTCTCCTCTGCAAAGTAGAAGGGCTGCGGGGCCATTCACACTGGGGACGCAGGGGGGCCGGGGACCCTCATCGTGCCAGAGGCGAGGAAGCTCGTCAGCCACCTGGCGTGGCAGAGGGCTGGGCCACCATCGGGGGCTCCCAAACGTGGATTGTTTGGAACAATAAAAAGAGCAGCAAACGACATCAACCATAAAATAGTGACTAAAAGAAAATCCATAGCGATACCAAAGAGAGAGCAAGAGAGAAGAAAGCAAATGTCATTTGTCACCAGGAGGTGACACCATGTGAATTCCTCTCTCTGAAGATTGGCCTTTAAAAGGAAGTGACCCTAATCTTCCCTGCCCTTTTCTAGCTGCTGAGGAGCAGCTGCTCTTTGCAGCAAAGCGCCAGCTGATGAGCGTGGAAGGAGCGGCAGGCGAGGAGGTCGCCGTCCGCAGCCCCCTGGGGAAATAGCTGATTCGGGCACCGCCCGTGCCAAGCCACCGGGTGACGCTTGGGGAGATCAGTGTTTGCTGTGCCGCTGAGCTGCGTTCCCTGCTCACTGCAGCGGAAACCTTCACAAAGGGCCACCAGCTCAGCCCCGTGCCGCGTGTCACACCCCTGCCCACCGGGCAGCCCCGATGCCGGCCCCAGATGAGACGTGGCGGGAACCAGCCGATCGCACATGCAGGGCCTTGCAGAAGTGCTTCGACCTGAATCGATCCAACCTTCTAGACCGAAGTTCTTACATTTTTATGCTATGGACCGTCTGGCGAGCCGTACGGACTTCTCAAGTGATGCTGTTAAATCCATATAATAAAACACATCAGATTACAAAGAAAACCAATTAAAATGAAACACATTTTATCAAAATATTAAAGAAGTAATATGTTAACGCATGTAATAACAAGATAACGCATGTCACGGGTGGGCAAGTGAGAGTCAAACTTTATTTTCCCAAGGACGTCAGAGCGAAGACTGTTGCATGGATGAGTAAGGAGATTAATGGTCCAGTGGTCTTTGACGCGCTCTCTTCATGCCTGACCAATGCAGGGCCGCGGACGGGGTACTGGGGAGCAAAGTGGGCGTCTGAGTCTTGGGGTAGCGGGCGCAGGGCGGGTGGTCTTGCTCTGACTAACCGGCGCCACCGCTGGAAACTGGTCCCGCTTGCTCTGCGCTTGTTTGGAAACGATAGCAGCGTAAGTGACAGCCGGGATTTCTCTAACGGCGTCAACGCGACGTGAAAACATCTGCAACCTCACTGGAGCTGTGGGTGCTGCTAACACTGTTGTGGTGCCCCGGCTGCATTCGTCCCCCAAGAAGCACTAAATTTTAGTTAGAAGTTAGCAAAGACGTGACTTCCCCATCGCAGCACTGCCCGGACACAGCTGCTGTAGAAACAACCTCTTGTGCAGGCGACACGGGGGCAGAGGGAGTCGGTACGTGAGGCTCCGGGGGATTAATCTGATAAGTCCAAAATCTGGGACCTTCTCTCTGACCCGGTGTCTTCAGACTGCCATGGAAAAGAGAAAAAGTGGGGAGACGTGGGGTGGCCGTCCCACCGCAACAGGCTCAAAGAAGCTTGGCGGCTGAGAGGAGAGCGAGGTTGACGGGACAGTTTGAAAAAACACCCACGTGTGACTCGTGGGCACCGCCAGGGAGCTTCGGGCAGGACTGGACATTGGCCTGTAACGTCAAATCGTTGTGCCTTTTCCTGGCGCAGTAATAGCGTTGTGACTTTGTAAGAGAAGTGCTGAATGTACCCGGGGCAGAGTCGACGAAGTGTGAGGTTCTCACAGTGTGACCACGTGACCCACTCAGGGCATCCGGGAGGTCAGAACTGTTTTCATGACAGCATTAAGAAGTTCCTTGATGCATGTTTTTTCACGGGGGCGGCATCTGCACGGATGTCAGCGGTACAGCAGCGATGGCGGGCTGCCGCAGCGCGGATGGGCCATGAGGACGCTGCGCTGAGTGAGGCGGGCCTCGCGGGAGGACAACGCCGGGTGATCCCGCTGACGGGCGGTCCCTGGTCCAATTCACAGAGACAGGAAGTAGGACGGTGGGTGCCAGGGGCTGGGGACGGAGTTTCAGTTTGGGGAGATGAGAAAGTTCTGGAGATGACGGTGGTGATGGCTGCTCAACAGTGTGAATGCACTTAATGCCGCTGAACTGTGCACTTAAAAACGGTCAAGACGGTAAGTTCTATGTTGTGTATATTTTATCACTATTTAAAAAAAAACTGCTGATATCTTAGCACAAATCAAGGCTGTGGCCCCAAACTCTACTAGCAGACGTTGGATTCTCCACCACCAAGCACTGGGTGCCGTCAAAACCAGATTTTACTAATTCTTGACGCTTGAGTACAGGCGCCCTGACGCTCACACGGAAAGCCCTCCTGCTGCGGAGAAGCCGGGGTCGCCGGCAAAGGCGCCGTGTGTCTGCACCGCCAGCTGAGCCAGCGCTGCTTCCGTGGGCCTCAGTTTACCTGAAAGGACAAGTGGTTTTTGCGCCCCGGGTATTGGGGAGACGTTTTCTCAGAAAGGAATGGTGAACCTGTCACTTCAAGGAAAAACGATGAGTTTTTGTTGTCGATGACACAATTGAAACATTTATTGAGATAATTCACCTTTTACCGCTCTCAGCGATTAGGAAAAGCGTGGCTTCGTCTCAGTTGGTTCACGCTGACACTCGGTCAAGTCCAATGAAGCCATTACCTGTTAGCCAAGGGCCGCGGAGGGGCCCTGGGCTGCCGGGGCTGGAGACGAGGCCAGACCCCCAACGTCACCTTCCAGAACCGACTCAGAGCAGCCGGCTTCCGAGCTCTAACCGGCCTTCCAGGCCGTGGTGGAAATATACGTCTATACGTCTGGTAGGGGGACAGAAAAAATCTCACTGATTGTTTGCCAGCCTGTTTGTGACTTAAATGTTTAGACGTAGCTGGGGAGCCCGCATCTGTCGGGGCCACGGGACAGTGGGGGCCTCGGCTCCCCTTGGCGTGAGGAGCCGGCTCAGAGGCTCTGCCGGGTCGCGGGGCTGGAAGGGCTGGAGCCCACCAGAGCCCACCCGGCCTCCCCACCTGCCTCTCCCCACGGCGGCGCCCGGAGCCAGCACCCGGCAGACATCGGGAGACACTCAGTAAGTGTCAGGAAGGAAGAAAGGAGCCTGCACACATTGAGTGCCTGCTGTGTGCACTACTCAGTGTGTCTTTTACTCTTCAAACCCCCCCCGGAAGATAGTCATTATTATTTCACGGTATTCTTATCGTCACTTGATTGTGAAGAAATTGGAACGGATTGACAGAAAGAGCTGGAAGGCCTTTTATTGCTTACAAGGCAAGTGACTACCCTGACCCTCAGCTTCCTGTCCCCGGATGGGGCAGTGCTGGTGGCCGCAGGCCCGGTAGGTGAACGCCTCTGCAAACAGCACGAGCGTGAAGTGTTGCTATTATTGGTGCCACTTCCATACTCCAACTGCCTGCTCCAGACCGCCACAGGACGCGATCAAACATCCATAAACAGACGAGGAGTGACGCTGAACGTAGCTGGATCTGCCTCTGACCCCTTGGCAAGCATCACCTCTGCAGAGCTCCAGGGTCGTGGTTGCAAACAGCTTGCCTTGTACTCCGGACACACTAACTGATGGAACGTTCTGGTTAAGACAAACGCCGGATCATCCAGGTCCCGTGAACGCGGCACACAGCCGAGCTGGCTAGAAATAGACCCCCCAGCGTGGGCGTGGGAGAGGAGACGGCTGAGCCGTGAGTCAGCTTCAGCTCTTTCCTGCCAACACTTCTAGAAACAGATATTTTGGGTTCTTTAGAAAGCAGTTTCTAAAGAGGAGTTTGACTTGCGGCACCGTTGATCACGCAGGAAAAACACTAAGGAAATTCAAGGATGCGGGGGTGGGGGGCGCTGCCTTCCACGCACTCCAGGCGGGGGAGGGGCCGGTGGCGTGTGGCAGGAGGGCGGCCCCTCGAGGCCAGGTGCAGCAGCTTCCGGGAACGCTGGAGGGGTAGGTCCCCAAGTCCGCGTGCGCTGCCGGGACACACAGGGCCTTTGGCCGGATGCTCACTTCACAGCCCACAGCAGGTTTTGCTCTGCCTGGGACAGCTGTGCTCTGTCTCGTGACTGAATCGGGAAAGATCTAGAGAGACCAGAGCTTCCCAGGGAAGGTCTGTTTTCTAAGGCTTCTGGTGCCCCGGCATGGAGGCACCTCTGCCTCTCAGCAGTCCTGGCAAAGCACAAGACAGGGCCTCGGTTTACCCAAGGGGAAGCAGGGCCACGGTCACCTGGGGACAGACACAGAGTCTAGGGAAGGGGTCTCCAGGGCACTCCCAGGCCCCACGGTCAGCAGGCCCAGCCCGTGAACACTCAACCACAGCCGTGGGGACAGGAGCACCTGAGGAGCCTGAGGGGGCCTGGACAGGTCTTCACGCTCGCTGGGCTACGTTCCTCGTCTGCATGGCGGGGGGGCAGAAATAGGTGCTTTGGGGGACTCTGGAGACCAATGGCACACCCCGTCCAAGCTCAGGGTGTTGCGGGGCAGCAGCTTTGGGGACAAGGCCCTGGAGCTTCCTCTTGGGTCCTTGCTTAAATCCATCAGTTAGAACAACTCACTGCCCCGGACCTGCTTTCCGGGCTCCTGTGCTCACAACAAAAAGCCTGAAGACAGGCCGGGGGCTGGGGCTGGGCAGGAACTCCCCCTGGAGACGCCCTCTGTGTTCGGTGGCCGATACTGCGGCGTCGGTGGGGACCGGTCCCCGCCAGCCCCTGCTGCCACCGAGAGCCTGTGCTGGGAAAATTGGGACCCTCCTGCATCACCTGCCCGGGTGCCAACTCGGGGCGCTGTTTGCCGTCGGCACTGTCCCAGGCTGGCCCCGAGCACGGTGGCTCCTCCGCTCTCAGCTGCGCTGGCCCCGGCGTCACCTAAACGGCCACTGTGCGCTTGCTCTGTCCGGGCCGTCTCTGCCCAGCTGGCGCCCCACACCTCGGCCCCACCCTCCCGCGGCCCCTCCACCCACGTCTGCCCCCCCGACACCCTGAGCCCAGCGGTCAACGTTCAGGGAGCAGGGGACGGATGGATGATTAAAGCGAACATGAAAAATAAAGCCTATTTTAAAAAATGGTGGCTACCTTTAGAAATTGAGGCGAAGAGGGGGTAATTTTTTCAATAAGCAGGTGTGACTTTAATAATAAAACCTTTCAAAAAATCATGCCTCCAACTGACATTATCTGAAATTGAAAATAAATTAAATTTTGTGGCTAATGATAAATCAAAGCAGAAAACACAGACCGTCTGCTTCCAGACGGCCCACACGGGCCGCAGGACCCTGCCCAGCCGAGTCACAGTGCGAACCCCTCATCCCAGCCCGCCCCTCAGCGGTGGCGACACTGCGCTGAGCACGGTTTGCTTGCCGGGGCCCCTACTGCTGAGCTTGGGTCTCAGCTCGAAGGAGACGCGTGGATCTGCGCGGGGCGGGTCTCCTTTCACCAGCTTGGGCTGCAGGACTCCGGCCCAGCCTCCCGCAGACGCCCACACTGCAGGGGCCTGCTGTGGGCCCACCGGGCTGGGGTCGGGATTCAAGGTCGGGGACAGGTCAGCCCAGATCTGCGCTCATGGATCTGGCATTCCCGCGGGAGATGAAGCCCACGGTTACAAGTCGGGGTTAGCGCCAGAACAAAACAATCAGAGGCCAGGACGACACACGGACACACGCAGCAGGCGGCCTCCTTGGGTGGGGCAGAGAGGAGACTCCAGCTGCCTGCGGACATCCACGCTCCCTCCTTTCTCTGGCCCAGCAGGGGGCGGTGCAGGGGGGAGTGTAGCTCTGAAACCGCTTCTCAGCCTCCCGTGCAGAGGTCTGCCTGCCAGTGATGGGCTGGGACTTCCAGAAAAGTTCCTTACAGGTGCTGCCTCAGCTGAGATATGAGCCCTTTTCTCCCTCCTTGCTCCTTCTCCCTGCCTGGAATGTAGCTGTGATGGCTGGTGCTCCCATGGTCATTTTGTGATGTGAAGTGCCCTCGAATTTGGGAAGCCCAAGTTTAAACAGCAGGAAACTTCTAGAGCCAAGCATTGGACTTTTGATTCTAAAATCTATATTCTTTTTTTTGTGACAGAGTCTGGCTCTGTTGCCCAGGCTAGAGTGCTGTGGCATCAGCCTCACTGACAACAACCTCAAACTCCTGCACTCAAGTGATCCTCCTGCCTCAGCCTCCCGAGTAGCCGGGACTACAGGTGCACACCACCACACTCGGCTAATTTTTTCGATTTTTAGTAGAAACGGGGTCTCACTCTTGCTCAGGCTGGTCTCAAACTTCTAAGCACAAGAGATCCTCTGCCTCGGCCTCCCAGAGTGCTAGGATTGAGCCACCGCGCCCGGCCTAAAACCCGTATTCTTCACCTCTCCAACCTCTCCCCCTCCTCCCACGCACACACGGCCGAGGTGGGAAGACAGGGAGATGTTTCACGCTAAGGAGAATGGGGAGCCTTTCTGTGTGAAGGAGACACCTCGTGGGACACAAGTCTCCTGTGAGTGCCGGGAAGGGCCTTGCCCTGTGAGCTCGGCCTCCAGCGGAGGGAAAGGGGAGGCTAGGTGACAGCAACTCTTGTTCTACAGATGGTTCTAAAATTGAATTCTCTATTCTTCTCTGGGACTGCAACCAGATAAAATTACACCATGCCAGCAACTTATAAATAGAAAAAAATAAATGGGGAGAAATGAGCAGATTAAGCCGCGAGCCACCAGGGGAAAGCAGAGCGTAGAATTTGCTTTGCTGGTTTTCCCACTCTGCCAACACCATGACTCAATTCTCCATGCTCGGCACCTGCGGTGTGCGGCCCAGGCAGTGTCTGGCTCCGTCCCTTCTCTCTGCAGGCAAACCGGGATCTAAGTGATGGCGCCACCCTCCAGAATCGCAGCTGCACCCGTGACCGTCTGTGTGGGACTCTGAGTCCCTCGAGCGAGGCACCGGTTAGGAGACCTGCGGTCACCACACTCCCACGGGTGAGGACGCAGCAGGTCCCACAGAAAGCAGCGGCCAGGCAGCCCGGCGCGGTCAGCAATGAGCGCGCTTCCCCCCGCTGCTCCGCCCGCTCTCTCCAGAGACGCAGACGCTCACGCTCCTTTGCAAACACGCTCCAAGTCCAGTTGCCGTCGGTGTAAGGCACTGGCAAACTAAAGGAAGAAAAGATTAAAAATAAAACATCCAGCGTGTTGTCTCTGGAGCCGCCAGACTTCTTGGATGTGCAAAGAGGCACAGCTGTGACTTCCTGCTGAGTACGGCTTCCAAGGCATAGGGACCGTGACATTGGAACTCATCAGACCGGGTGGCAGAAGGCTGATGAGAGCCAGGGAAAGGGGGTGGCTCCCCTCCCCAGGACCCCCAGGTCTCTGGGATCCTCCCCCGTGTTTCCCCGGTTCTCTGGGACCCTCCTTTGTGTCCCCCCAGTTCTCTGGGCTCCCCTCCCTGTGATACCTCTGTGGGGGCAAGTCCCCAACAGTGACGTCGGGTCCCCTGGTCTGCGGCCCTGAGCAGGAAAATGCTGCTCTCGGAACATCTCTGGCTCAGGTGCCGAGGGGTCCGGGGTACCCAGCACGCAGGCACATGCGTCTCGGTCCCAGCCGTCTGCTGTCTTTTTTAAAGCTAAGCCTCTCACTCTGAGATAACAGTAGATTCACGAGCAGGGTCAGACGTGGCACCCTTCACCCAGCGTCCCCAGTGGTAACTTCTTGTAAAACTACAGCGCACCAGCACGGCCAGGTGTCGACACTGACACGGAGAGAACTTTCTGTCCCCAAGGACCTGCCTGCGGCCCTGTCACAGCCACAGCCGCTCTCCTCGGGTTCCCGCCACCCCCAGCTCCTGGCAACCACCCGCCCTGTTTCCACGATTCTGTCGCGTCAGGGATGTTCTGTAAAAGGAATCACGCTGCGTAACCCTTGGGGACTGGCTGTCTTTGCACCGTTGTCCAGAGACACAGCCTGGAGGGCGGCTTTTGAATGTCCTGTCTGCCCCTGGGCCGAGGCCCTGGTCCTCGGCTCCCCCACAGACGCAGTGAGCCCCCCAAGTCAGCAGGGGCGCCATGGGGAGACGGCTCAGCACCTGGAGTGTGTTTGGGGTGCAGGTGGAGCAGCCTCCAGGGGCAGCGGCTTCCAGGGGCACGAGGTCGCGTCCCCACGCGGGAGTGGTGTCAGGACTGGCGGCATGAAGTCAAGAGCCTCCCCGGCCCAGGCCTGGTGGAGGCAGCGGCAGGGGCTTCTGGCCAGCGGCTCTCAGCGAGGTTTGGGGCGCTGCTCTTGGAAGCGATCGTCTGCTTCTCCCAACAAGGCCCCACACCCGTCACCCCGCAACGTCCCTTTCTGGCTGAGCTGGCCAGAGCAGGTTCTGCTGTTGGCACCCAAGGACCCCAACCGGCGCAGCCCTTTTCTGGAGATTAGGAGGCTATGGGCCCGCGCGGCCTGGGCGCTGGGGCTGGGGACCGAGCCACACCTATGACAGCAGGAGTGGCCAGGGGCAGGGAGAGCACTGAGTGGGGAGTCCAGGCCGTGCTCCACCCTGTGCAGCGGGCTCCCTCCCCTTAACCCCTTGCTCCCCGGCTCCGTGAGCGCCAGCCGGATGAGATCAGGGAAGGCGCAGCCTGGTCCTGCTGCTAACTGGAAAGAAATCCTTCTAACGTTGCCTCCAAGCAGGTGTTTCCTGCAGACTTTTGGAAGAAAATGTTTCTGCCATTCGCGTAAGGGCTCATCGAACCTTACCGAGTGTGAGCTGTGAACCAACTGAGACGAAGCCACGTTTTTCCTAACAGGTGAGAGCGGTAAAAGGTGAATTATCTCAATAACTTTTATGATGTTCTATTAACCCTGAATTCCCGGGCTAAACCAACTCAGTTTTGTTTTTGTTTTTTTTTTGAGACAGAGTCTCGCTCTGTTGCCTGGGCTAGAGTGCCGTGGCGTCAGCCTAGCTCACAGCAACCTCAAACGCCTGGGCTCAAGTGATCCTCCTGCCTCAGCCTCCTGAGTAGCTGGGACCACCGGTGCGTGGCACTAGGCCCGACCAACTTTTCTATTTTTAGTAGAGACAAGGTCTTGCTCTCGCTCAGGATGGCCTTGAACTCCTTGTTGCTAAATTCTTTCAAGAAAGAGAGAGAAATGGTGTGTTAGTTTTCTAAAGCTAATGTAACAAATTACCACAAATTTGGTGGCTTAAAACAACAGAAATCTATTCTCTTGACATCCTGGAGGCCAGCGGGCTGACGTCAGGGTGTGGGCAGGGCCACGTCCCCTCTGAAGGCTCCAGGGGAGGGTCCTTCCTGCCCCTCCCAGCTTCTGGTGGCTCCAGGCATTCCTTGGTTTGTGGCTGCGTCACCCCAACCTGTGTCTCTGTCGTCACATGGCTTCGTCCCTGTCGTCCGGGCGAGTCTCTCTGCATGGCCTTTCCTCTTCTCACAGGGACACCCCGTCACTGCAGAGGGGCCCACCCTAAATCCAGGAGGCCCTCATCTCAAGACCCGTATTACCAACAAGGTTGAATTGGGGCCTCACATCCAACAACCCACGGACGGAGCGGGAGGCTTTCAAAGCAAGGACCCTCATGGGAGTGGCGTTTCTAGAACGGTAACGCGTCCTGCACTCGGGAGGTTCTGCTGGATGGAAGCGAGTGTCGTTCTGTTTCCAGAAGGCAGAAGCGGGGCCCGCGTGGGAAACACAGGCTTTGCTTAGCCCGGGATTAACACCAGCTTCGTGTGGCGGACGTGAGCCCTGGCGGGTGGCCCCGCGTCACATGCGGGCTGCAAGTGCAGGCCAGAGTCCCCAAGGCTGGGACTCCAGAGCGGGACGGGCCTTCGAGGCTAGCTGTCCTCCACGCACGGGCAGAGGAGGACCTGGCGTCGCTGGAGGAAGTGGCTCTCAGGCCGGTTCCCAGCCCCAGGCTTTGGGCGCACCCGCAGGCGAACGGTCCTTGGCGGCTGCAGCTTCCACCCAGGCACAGGAAGAAAGCGCCGGCTCCCAATGACAGCTGGAGGCGTCACCACTGTCACGGGCTCCCAGCTGAGACCGCTCCTGAGCGTCCCCTACACCTGCCCTGCTGTTCCTTCCCAGCAGTCCCCGTGAGTCCTAGATGGTGTCAGCTTCAAAGGCCAGCGTCCCTGGAGGAGCAGCTAACAGGGTGTCCGGGACGTGGCCGCGCTAGCACAAGGCACAGGCGGGACTTTGTTCTCCAGTTCCATCCAGAAAGAAACGCATGCATCTGCCGGAACTTTCCAAAAAGGGATCACGTCAAAAGGAAACACAGCAAAATAGTAAAACCCACCAGGCCTGTCAGCTGCTTCCAACCATGCAAATGCTCACGGACCGAGTGGTTGCCTGTCTCAACCTGCCCAAGCAGACACCTGTGACAATGTGCACCTGGTTGTCATATGGCCCCCGCTGAGGGGAGGGTAAAGGGGGAGTGGGGGAGGCCTGCAGGACGCAGCCACCTGTGGAAGGTCCAGAGCAGAGGGAGCATTTGCAGAGAGGAAGAGCCACAGGCCGCGACTGGTCCTCAGCTACATCTCAGCTTCAGAGCCGTGATCTGCTTACTTTTACACATTTCTCCACTCCTAGCAGAAGTCTTCCCTTAAGCAAAGGTTAAGGCTGGTTTCCAGCTGCAAAAGCCACTCCGGGTAGAGACTGGAGCAGACACCCCTCACCCCCACCCCCCAGAGCCTCCTTCGGACCAGAGCTGGTGCGGGCAGGGCCCTGGGTGTGTGTCCTCCTCTGACCACCAGATGGGGTCAGGGCAGCTGGGGTGCTGGCTGGGGACGCCCGAGCCGCTCCCCAGTGGGGCACAACCACGAGCTGACACCGAGGCAGTGCCATGCCCTTGCCCGAGGCTGGCACCGGGGGTCCACATTCCCTTCCCTGTTTACGTCCACCGGAGTCTGGGTTCTGTGAGTTGAAGTGTTCCATATCCAAACGCCCCCACTTTTCAAATTCAAGAATTTCCCCGCTGGCCTTGAAAAAGCAAACAGCCCATGGTGGAGGGACCCCACGGCAGGGGACTGTGGGCACCTCCTGGAGCCGAGAGTGAGCACCAGACAACAGCCAGCAAGACAGCGGGGACTCAGGCGACCGCCACAAAGACCTGAGTCCAGCCAGCAGCCAGCGAGTGTGGCAGGCCCAGGCCCAGGCCCAGGCGGGATGGCAGCTCCAGGCACAGCTGGTTTCAGCCCGACAGCCTGAGCGGCCCAGCCAGGCCCTGCCAGGCACCTTGTGTGCAGAGCTGGGCGCTGACACGTGGCGGTCCATCACCACGTTCTCGGGACTCTGTCATGCCGCAACCCGGGGCCTGACTAGACACCAGGTAGGGAGAGAGGAGACGGGGAGGGAGGGAGGAAGAGGGCCGGACAGCACAGTGGCCCGCGCCTGTGATCCCAGCACGCTGGGGGACTGAGGCGGGAAGATCCCTTGAGCTCAGGAGTTCAAGGCTACAGTGAGCTATGACGCCACTGCACTCCACCCAGGCGACAGGGCGAGCCCCTGGGGGCTGCCAGGGCACAGGAGGAGGCACAGAGGGCACGGCCGTGCCAAAGAACAACCAAGTATCACCACCCAGATCGTGCTGTGCATGAAGCCAAGGCGAATGAGGTCGGGATGCTGAGAGGTGGCGGCACTGCCCCGGTGGCCAGGCCCGTGAGAACCCGAGCTGCAACCCCGGAGACGAGCTGCAGCTGGGCACCTGGGCACGCGGACACCTGGGCACGCGGGCACCGGGGCAGGCTCCACTCAGGACCCGGGCGACAGCAGCCGGAGCTGGGCGCGGCCGTGGGAGGGGGCGGGGCTGCATGCGCTGACGTAGCCCTCTGGGGTGACGACCCTGCAAGTACAGTTTTCCCATCCCCACGCCTCGGCCCCTCTGCCAGGCCGCACCCGCCTGCCGGCGAGCGGCGGGGCCGTTGCTGCCACGTGCTGGGAGAATCCGGAAAAATAAGGGAAAAAGCCGACCCTGGAAAGGGGCAGAGGCCGGTGTTAACTTCCGCTCCGGGGTTTCCAGACACGCAGCCCCGGCCGAGGAGACCAGACTCAGCACCCCTGCGCCCCTGGAGCCTCCAGTGAGCTCGGATCCTACCCTTTGCACAGACGAGGAAACTGAGGCCCAGAGCAGGGAAGGGCTTGCTGAGGGGGGACCAGGACCCAGGGCTCAGTCTCCCCCGCCGCCTGTCACCAGGCAGTGGGACCAGCACTGCCTCACCCTCCATGGCCTCGGCCTCCACGTCGGGGCTCCAGCACGTGGCCCCCTGAAGCTGCGAGTCTCCTGCCGCCTCCCATCCTCTAGTCTTGTCCTGCAACCTCCCGGCAGGGGAGGTGTTTGGAAGGTGGCAGGTTGTGAGCGGGAAGCTGATTCTCCAGGCCTTGGCCAGCAGGGGGCGGCTGCACCCAGGGACGCCAGCGCCAGCAGGACGGGCTTGACGCGGGCCTGATCTCCGCAGGCTGCACTCGGACTCGATGGCCCTTTGGGGCGCTGGGACGCAAGGCTGTCCGCACCCACCACAGTGGTGAGGCTTCTTCCTGGGGCCCCGTGTTCCCAGCAGCTGGAATTGAGGAGCTTGGGGATTCTGGAAGAGGAGCAGGTGGAGAAAGTGGCAGAGACCCCCAGCAGGGACCCTGGAGGGAAGGGTCACAGGTGTCTTCTGGGCCTGGGTGGCTCCTGGGGAGGAGGCGCCCCACGTGGGAGGGGAGGGGCCTGCAGGGCCTCGCCTACGGGACCCCCCTCCCCATCCCTGGCCAGGAACCCAGCGGGGGCCGCCCCACAGCGGGGTGGTGGGGGGTGAGGGTCAGGGAGACTGACTCCCGCTGCACAGGCTGGGGCCCTGGCCACCCACCACCTGCCCGGGCACAGGGAAGGGACAGTGCTGGGAGGGCCAAGGTTGCAGGGTCCACCTGCCGGGCCCCAGGTAAGGGGGGGTGCCAGCCCCAGGAGGTGCCTGCGGAGGCTCTATGCTCGGCTCAGGGGACAACAATGGAGCACTCTGCCCGCTGGGTGCCTTGGGGGGGTGAGGGCAGCGTCCCCACCTGAGCCCAGGAGCCCAGCCAAGAGAGACTACTGGAGCTGCTCCTGGGCCACCAAGGTTGGTGATGTCCATTCCAGGGCCAAGGGCGCCCCTGAGAGGCGGCTGGTGGGACCACATCTGTGCAGGTCCCAGAGAGGAGGTGAGACAGGGAGGTGACGCGGCGGTGAGGGCGGGGGGGCAGACCAGAGAGGGCTGAGCCACCCGCCCTGGACCCACAGCTTCACCTCTGCCCTGCCCCTCGCCCACTGTAGGGGGCCAGGGCTCCAGGCCAACATGGTCCCCATGGGTGGTGCCGCCATGGGGGTGACAGTGGGGGAGGCACCGCCGGGGGATGGGTTACTTTGGAGATGGAATTACCTCGGTTCTTCAATCACCTGTTCTCTGAGGTCACAGCGCCATGGATAGAGGGCAAGTAGGTAGGAGGGTGGACGGACAGGTGGTAGGTGGATGGACACGCGAAGGGACGTGTGCAAACTCGTACACGCGGTGCCGCAGGAACAGAGCTGTCAGCGGCACCACCTCAGGGGGACGCGCTGCCTCCTCGCCAGCTCAAAGCCAAGGAACCAGCTCGGAAAGGGAAGGTGCCCAATCAAACCTCAGCCTGAGGCTGTGTTTGAGGAAAGTCTCAAAACTCCCAGTCACAGCCGCCTCGGGAGGAGACGCCCTGCCCGCCACAGCTCCTTCCAGCCAGATCGGCGCCGGACAGGCCGGGCCCGGCAGGGTAAGCTCCAACGGCTCACCACCGGCTTTGGGGTTGGCCCTTCTCTTCCCGATAGAAAAGTCCATTTGGAGCTGATGGGGCCTTACAGACTCCGGACTACCTCAGGGCCTGCTGCCCAGGGTCCCACCACACCGGCTGGGGGCACACAGATCCCCGTGCGGGGCGCTCCTGCCGGGCTGCGGCCGCCCACACGCACCGCAGTGACCAGAGCTCCCCTCACCTGCCCGCCCCTGCAGCTGGGTTCCATCTACTGGAACCCAGGCACGGAGGAGCAAGGCGTCCCCGAGTCACCCCCTAACTCTCGACCAACAAACCCTTGGCCGGGCACGGGGGCGCCTGCAGTCCCCGGCACCGGGAGGCTGAGGCGGGAGGATGGCCGGAGCCCAGCGTGAAGCTGCAGTGAGCCATGACCGTGCCTGGACAGCCACCGCACCCCATGATGCGCGACACAGCGGGACCACGGCTGCAAACAAAAAAAAACCACACAAGCGCAGCAACAGGAGGGAATTCAGTAATTCACGGGGTGAGCAGACTGCAGCCTTCAAGTGACCTGAAGGGCCGGGCACTGAGCCTACGGCACGGCCTGAAAATAGTAGCTCGGATGCAGCAACAGCAAAACCTTCCTGTGAACAAAACGTCAGAAAAGAACACAAGTCACTGTGCCTTAAGGTTTAAGAACTGCGATTAGGCAGGAGCAATTTTCTTTTTTTCAAAAAGTTCTATAGTATGGTCGTTTCCAACTCTTTGACCAAAAAAAGTCAATAAAAACCACAAAGCGTCATCATCGTGTGTCTCTCCGCCAAAGTGGGGCCAGCAGCCCCGCCCCCACCCTGCAGCGAAGGGCCGGGCACGGCGGGGTCACAGCCCGGCTCTCACCACCCGCAGTCCGTGATGGACTCACCTTAGAGAACCACAGCATCTAGGACAGGTGACCTGGCCACGGCCCTTCCTTCTCCTTGGCCCCTAACCTGCTCCCAGCCCGGACTGCCCAGCCAGCGGGACTGAAGGAGGTGCCAAGTGCCGCCGCCCTCCCCATGGCCACACTCGTGAGTAGCAGGGCTCCAGGCAGCCGCGTTCCCTTCAGCAGTCACACGTGACAGCCAGCGGCCCAGGTCCTGCCCACCCCAAGTCCACTCCAAGCCCAGGCCTCTCGCCCACAGGCCTCAGCCCAGCATGGCCTGACCGGCTGGGACCCACGGGACTCGGACACGGACTAAACCCAAGACCCCCTCGTCACCTACTCAGCCGTCAGCGGGGCACTGGCTGGTAGACAGGGCTCTCCTTGCTGTGCTGTCAGGGTGCCCCGCACACCTCCATCCCCACGGTGGGGACCTGCGCCTCCTTCAGGCTCTGGTGGGGGTGCAGCTGCCTCGGGCCCTCCGGGGCCAGCAGCAGGGCTGGAACGACGTGCAGCAGCTGAGCCGGGAGGCCCCGGGACGTCAGCTGTGAGCCGCCTGCGCTGCAGAGGACAAGGGTCTTGGCGGAGGCACAAGGCCCCGCGCAGCCCGGACACAGCGTAGGAGTGGGAAGTGAAGAGCCCTGTCCACACGGCCCAGGCCACACGCCAGCGGCTGTCCAGATCTCTCCCGAGGTGTGCGAACAGTTTTTCCCTCGCAAGGGGACATGAAATTGAACACCGCTAGGAGCCTGCGCCGGCATCCCCCCTCCCAGGAAACGTGTCTGCAGGACGTGCCGGAAGCAAAGCTGCTCTGGTGAGGACCTGAAGCATTTTATTTCACGGCTGCTGCAAGCGTAGGTGGCCAGGCCCTGACACAGGTGCAGTGTGAGTCTCCAGAGTTCGCCCTCCTCACCTGGGCTCACCCCAGTGGCAGGCAGCGGCTCTTTGGAGAAAGGAGCGTTTCCTGGGACACTGGCACTGAGCGCAGCATCCGCCTCCCAGGGCCTCGCCTTCCCGCAGGGTGAGCTGAGGAGCCGCTGGGCCTGGAGTCCAGGCGTCAGGCCCGGTCTCCCCGCCCTCGCCCAACACCGCGCCCGTCCTGGGCCGCCCGTGTCACTTCCTGCTCCCCAGGATCCGTTTCCTTTTCCTCTCTGGCTCCTGGACCTTGGCCCCCTCTGCTCGGGTACCGGATGGCTGCCGAGGTGTCCTCTTCCTCTTGCTAGCGCCTCCACGGCTGCGGCCCCGGGGCTGCTCTCGGGGCGGGGCCCGCTCGACTCCCGAGCTCGGGTCTGGGCTCGAGTCCTCCTGGTCACCTTTCCCTGACCAAAGAACAAGACGCCGTGAACATGGGCTTGTTTCACTCACTTCTGCTCTGTGACTGCAGATGCCAGCACCGGGGCACGGGACCACCCAGCCGCGACGGCCTGCGAGGGGATCCCACATCCAGTGCGGACATCAAGCCCACGGGCCACCTGTGCTGGCTCACGATACCAGGGATGGTGGGAAGGGGGTCTCAGAAAGACCAGGTTGAGCAGGGGCAGGAGACTGGGGAGGAGAGGCACGAGGGGGTGGGTGGGCTGAGGGTCGCTGCAGGGAGGGAGAACAGCCCCTGGCCAGAGGGTCAGGCTGCAATGCCAGGGCCGGGAGTTTTAACTCAACTTGCTGCACAACAGGCCACAAAGATAGTTCTCGGTGCAGGCACAGGAGCCAGGCCGAGGGTAGGCCGGAGAGGCCACTGCCCAGCTGGGAAATGACCGGCCTCAACGAGGCGGGTGGCCTGGGCTGGAGTAGGGGTAAATCCAGTGACCCCGGGGCTGGGTTAGCACAGATGGGGTGACGTGGAAGGCTTCCCAGCTTGGGGCGGGGCCACACCTCCCTCCTCTGTACCCTATTCTGGCTACAGCACCCAGGAACCCTGCCTGGCACTGTGCGCATGGCCCTCCCTGCTGCAGGCCCAGGGCAGCCCTAGAGAACGCCACATGCCAACCACACTAAGGTGGCTGTGGAGGGCTGAGAGGAAAGCAAGCCCTGAAATCAGGGACAAGAGTGGCAGGGCCTAGGATCTCTGGGGTGTGCGGAAGGAGTGGGGTTCGGACCACAGGTGCCGGAGGGTCGGTAAGAGGCAGCAGCAAAGAGAACAGCCTCCAGCCTGCAGAGGGCACGTGTGCAGCCGGCAGCAGCTCTAGACCAGGAAAGGCACCAAGGCCGTGTGTGCTGAGGCTGCAGCCACACAGCGCCTCTCCAGGACACGTGGACAGTGGGCACCCAGGACAGGGGACTTGGCACTCCCACCCTGGGGAGACAAACAGGTGACGCCAGCACCTTCACGGCTAACGGACACCTCGAGTCCTACCTCCCTTGCGCTGCAACCGTGCTTTAGGCAAACGCTTCTTCGTCTTCCTCTTCCGCCTCCCCTCAAGCAGACTCCTGCAGGCCTTCTCTGGGAGCTCGTCCTCGGGGAAGACGCCTGAGGACCAGGGCAGACCGTCAGGGGGCTCGGGGCGGGGGGGGGAATGCTTTCGGTCCGAGGTTCGCCACTCCCCACGGCCCCAGCAAGCACGAGTCTTTCTTGTGCAAGAGGCCCTGTCCTAACAGCCAGAACAGCCTGCTCAGGACACACCACAGCTGCACCCAGCCGGCTCAAGACCAGTCACACCTGGGAAAGCCAATTCTCGGAGCATTTACGACCCAGGCTGAGAGTCCCTTATCCAAAACGCTGGGGACCACACATGTTTCAGATTTCAGATTTGTCTGATCCTGGAATATTTGAATTAGACTTACTGGTTCAGCATCCATAACCTGAAAATCCAAAATAAAAGATGCCCCAGGGAGCAGCTTCCTTGAGCATCACATCAGCACTCGAAACAGCTGTGGGTTCCAGAGCATCCAGGATTTGGGATTTTCAGGCTGGGGATGCTCACCACGCGCACCTGGGTCTATTTCCTAAAAGTGCCCATGCAGGGAAAGGGACGCGGGGACTTTCTGAGCACTGGGAACATTCTGGACCTTGATGGGTTGGGGTTACACAAGTCCATGCGGTGGCCCAAACCCCCCAGATGGACTCAACATTCACGCAGTGAGCCGCGGGCAAGCTGTCCCTGACGCAGCCCGGACTGGAGTTCACAGTGCGCGCTGCAGCTCTCGGGCTGTGGTCTGAGCAGGGGCAGAGGGACGGGTCAGTGGGTATTTACGTGGTAACACAAGGCCAGTAAATGCTCGTGTTGGAATCGAGGCGGTACATACACAGGCAGCCACTATAAAATCCTCCCAACCGTGCCCTACGTTTGAAATTTCTCATAATGAAACGCTGGGGGAAATGCTTACCTCAACCATAACCCTCCTAGGAACTGTCTTTCAGACAACCTACGCCAGCCCCACCAGCCACGCACTACGCAGACCAGAGGCGCAGCACTGTGGCCTCTCAGGAGCCCCTGGGGCCAGCACCCGTCTCCCAATTCTCCAGGGGGCTCCGATGGACCCTCCAGTCTGAGAACCACTCAGCAAAACTACCAAGATGAGAGCTATGCTTCCCTAAGCCCTGCCTCCCTCTCCCCCAGAACCGCCACCGGGCCTCTCTGCGAGACCCTGTGTGCCACGAGAAGACACAAGGACGCAATCCACTCCCACGAAGACGGACTCGCAAGGCGCTGGGAAGGGCGCTCCCGAAGCCCAGCCCGATCCTCACCTCCTGCCAGGTCCTGCAACCTAAAGAAACACACTGTCACTCACCACAGCTGTGATTTCTGCACAAAGAGGGAAGCTGCGTCCACAGAGGAGCTTTAGAATCCCGGTGAGGGGCTGCCCTGGGGGCTGCAGAGGGACCCCAGAGGGCACTGCCCCTGCTGAGCAGCTTTCCCGAGGGAGCCCTGAAGACCTCTGGCCTGGCTGAGGCCACGGCAAGCCAAGGCACCCGGGGCTAAGGAAGCTGAGGGCGGCCCCAGGGCAGCGGGAAGGGCACCGCCAGCCACCTCCAGAGAGACACTCACTTTCGGATCACCTTGTAGAGGCGCTTCCTGTTCTGAGAAGGGGTGCTCCGTCGGCTGGCCACTTGGAACAGTCTGTTCGCGAGCGCCTCATAGTCGAACTGTTGCAAAGGAATGCCGCAGAGACAGTCAGTCACCCTCCCCGCCCCACGCTCCGAGAACGTGGAGCTCATCAGACGGAGACGGCACTTGGTCCCACGTGCGGGTCGTCTACTCGGCTCACAGGAACACCCCTCTGTGTCGCAGAACATTCCTGCCGCCAGTGCCGACTGCCCAAGGCGGGCACCGCAGACGCTCCAGGGCAGCACTGCCCACAAGGGGCTAAGGAGACCAGGAATTTGACAGATTTTATTTAACCCAAAATACCCAAAATCTCATTAATTCCACAGGTAGTCCTACTTAAAACTTACTAGGACAGTCTACATTTCCAACTTGCAGGAATCACAGACCCCACTGGCCGAGGCGACTCTGAGCTGGGACCAAGCAGGCCAACCACTCAGCGTGCGCCACCTTGTCCAACCCTGCCCCCCGATGGGGGCGGCAGGAGATCTTGGGGTGCTGGCCGCGTGCGAGGTGAAGGAGCACACACGGCAAAGCCAGGCCTGGCAAGTGTGGGTCTGCCCGCGCGCCCCCGCGCGGTTCCCAGTGACCACTCCTGCACGCGCGCAGGCCCATCCTTCCTGCGACGCCAACCTCTGCGAAGACCTCCCGTGAAGGCTGGCTTCTGAGTCAATGGCTGCCACCCTCCTCCTTCCAGAGCCAGCGGGGAAGGTGGGCAAAGGCTGAGAACGCAGCCACGACCCCAGGCACCCACCTGGAGGACGGGGCCGTCCCTGTCGTCTCCCCACGGCTCCTGGCCCACCTCAGGCTCAGCTCCGCGGATGGAGCCTAGAAGAGGAGGGAGCCGTGAGCTCACAGACTGCACCTGGCACATGCAGGGCCCCGACACACACACCCGGGCACCGAAAGCCACTCTACTCCCATCCCGCTCAGGGCTCGGGCAAAGGCTGGGAGAGCCCCCAGCTCCAGGCGGCCTCGTAGGGAGGGGAACGTGCAGCCTCGGGCCTGTGAACGCAGGAAGACATCCCGGGGCCGTGGCGCCTGCCCAGCCCTTAGAGAGCAATGAAGAGTGGGCACCTCGGGCAGCACAGACAGTGTCACCAGTTCCAGAAGTGGGGAAGAAGGGTGGCTGAGTCCAGCTACAGCTGGGCCCGGATCGAGGACTGTGGACATGGCGCCTCGGTCGGGGCTCTCGTGGCACCGCCTGCAGGGCGGCTCCTGGACAGCCGGCAGCTTGGGGGCAGCATGCAGTGAGGACAACTGCCGGCCCAGGGGTCTGCTCTGGATGACTCGGTCACTGAGTGAGGACGAGGGAGGACAGGGAGAGGCTCACAGGACGGCAGGTCAAGTGCGAGAGTGGGGGCTATCTTCTGACATCAAAGCCAAGGGGTGCACAGCAACGACACTAGGAGTCAGAGGAGCATCCTGAGAGTGGCTGACGACACACCCTCTACGGCACAGGACAGGACACTCAGTGCCCAGACTGCCCAGCAGTCAATGACCGCAGCGTCCAGACTGGAAACAGCCAGGCTGGACACCACCGAGCTGCAGCACCACAGCCCAGGCCACGAGGCCCTTCGGTGGGCCGTTCACGAGCTTGAGTGCCCACCCGTGCAACCACCCAGCCGTAGCCAGATGCCACTCTTGTGCCGGACCCAGCCGTGATCAAGACAGAGCGCCCTGTCCTCTGGGGGTGGGGGGGGGCAGGCAGGAAGGAGGGGCATGAGGAGCAGGGGGTTTATGTAACACGCCGTTAGAGACAGTGATGCGCAATGTGGACGGCAGCCTTGGAGGCTGCCCTTCAAACAGGGTGGTCAGGGCAGCCCTCGAATGGGGGACAGAGACCTGCAGGGGACAGCGCACTCTGGCTCTGAGGCAGGACAAGCCGGGGAAGGGGAAGAGCCCAGTGAGCCATGCAGTGCTCTGAGAACACCGTGGTCGCTGGAGGCCAAGGATAGCCAATGACACGTGTGCTCCGTTTTTTTTTTTGAGACAGAGTCTTGCTCTGTTGCCCGGATAGAGTGCAGTGGCGTCGTCATCACAGCTCACTGCAGCCTCCAACTCCTGGGCTCAAGTGATCCCCTGCCTCAGCCTCCGAGCAGCTGGGACCCCAGGTGCAAACCATGATGCCGTTTTCTATTTTTAGTAGAAACGGTGTCTTGTTCTTGCTCAATCTGGTCTCAAACTCCTAAGCTCAAGTGAGCCTCCTGTCTCGGCCTCCCCGTGTGCTGGGGTTAGAGGTGTGAGCCACGGTGCCGGGCCTGCTGTGTTTTTAAAGGTCACTCTGGCTGCGGTGCTGACGGCAGACTTCGGGGCCGAGGGCGTTAACAAGGGGACCAGCCAGGAGATGCTGCGCTGCTCCAGCAAGAGACCACCGGGGCCCCGCCCAGGACAGCGCCACAGAGGCAGCTCGACACCCTCAGACCCGGACGTTTTGTGATCCCACCTGCAGGCAGCTTCTCAGACCTCTCCCGGGACGGCAGGTCTCGTGTGTCCGCACTGCCCTCCGAGGACTCGTCACCATCCGACGCCTCCTCCTCTTCCTCCTTGCTTTGTGCGTCCAGTTCCTTCATCAGGTCCTCAATGGCAAACGGGGCCTGCTCCACGATGGTCTCGAAGATGCCTCGAGTGATGTTATGCAAAACCAGGGAGCTGGGGACAAAGCAGGCCGCAGAGCGGGCGCGTTGGGCCGGTTCTCAGGCAGAAGCAGCACCGAGTCATCCTGCCAGACTCGCCCCACCGCTCGGCCACCAGCCTCTCCTGCCCCCGGACACAGTCGACACAGCCCCGCCACTCTTCCCTAGAGGGAGCAGCACCCCCAAAAGGCAGTGGGCACCCCGAGAACTCAGTGGAAAAGAGTCAGGCCTGCCCAGGCCGCCTGCCACTTACTCCTTGGTGCGGGCAGCGACTCTGCAGAAGGGGTCGATGAACTTGAGATTCTGGTCTGCGGTAAGCTACAGGGAAGGACACGGGAACTCAGCTCCTCGTCCACAATCGCCCACCGACGAGCTCAGCCGCCCGCCGGGCCCCGCCTCACCTCCTCGGCGCCCACTTTGGTCAGCTCCTCCAGAAAGATCTCGATGAAGTGGCTCTTCACCCCGTGAGGGGCCTGGCTGTTGGGGTGCAGGATCTCGGTCGTCAGCAGCTCCAGCAGCTGCTCGATCTGTCTGAGGAAGGAAAGGCTCATACCTCGGGCAGCCACGACCGGTCTGCACTCTTATCCCTCCTGCCCTCAGTCATCAGCTCTGCCAGGAACACGAGCGCAGGCAGATGCCACCGTCTGCAAACATGCCAACTCTCACGTCCCCACAGGTGAAGACCGAGGAGCCTGGGTCCGTTCCAGCACAAAGCCGTCCTGCAATTACACTTCTGTGACCAGCACTAGAACACACGGCGTGAGTGTGCATCTCAGCTACAAAACGCAACACCTGCACACATTCCAACAGGCCTTCCTCTGTCCTCCAGACTGCTAGCAGAGGGACAAAGGCCTGGCCGAGGGAGGACAGTACCACCACCTTGCCTGGCATTCCTCTCCACTGTCCCCACTGGGTCCCACTTAGGAAGACACACCAGGACAGAGCACAGGCAAAAGGAAGACAGAGGCCCAGGCAGGGGCTGAGGACTGCACGCCACTCGCTGGCTTCCTAGGCCCCGCTGCATCAAGCACTCTACCCACAGCGCGTGCGCCAGAGCTCTTCCTGCCACGTGGGTCTGATGGCCTCACAAGCCTAAGACTGGAGAGCCCCAGAGACCAGACTAACAGTCAATATGCATCCGAAACGCCTGGGGTGCTTGGTAATGCAGACCCTACACCCTGACTTACACAATGCGTCTCCTTTAAGAAGCCCCTGGACAATTCGGACGCGCAGCCAGGGCTGGGAATCCCCGGTCCCAGAAAGGAAAAGCGATGCCCTCTGCGAGGCTCAGGAAAAAGCACAGAGGCAAGATCTGGTGCAAAACCAAGAGGAAGACACCCAGAGGCAGGAGACCCACTCCCCGGGCTAGTGATGATACCACCGAGCATTAGACAAACAAAAAAGCTACGTCTGCAGGAGAGCGGAGAAAGGCTAGAAGAGTAGGTCAAACTCTCAGCACTGGATACCCCAGGCCAACGGGAGAAGTTACCAATTTGTTCCTAATGATCTCCGTGTGGAATTACTACTTACAATGAGGATGAAATTACTTTTGTAATAACCCAAACAAAGTTAACTAAAATAAAATCGTCCCTTTAACACTTAATTTGGATTAAGTCACTAGATCCCAGAGGGGTAACCCCCAACACTAAGTCCTAACATGAGCAGCAGTCCCGGCCCCCAAGTCCTCCCAGGCGATTCAAGGATGGAACCCGCGGCCAAACCAGAGCACTGGCGCCAAGATGGAAAACTCACGCTCGGTAATTCACATGTAGGGAAGTTCGGGTAACCTCAGTGCAATTCCTGCTGACGCTTTTCACCAGGGAAGGACAAAAGTGGGCTAGAGCAAGAATCTGTTAATTTTGTAATCCTGAAGGTAAGAAAGTCCTACACTAACGTGGGCCATGAGCCGTACTCTTGTCTGACAGCTCTTCTGACACCTGGGTACCAGTTTTCACCTTCACAGACTCAAGATCAACTCCTTTTAACGTAGACTTTTAAATTACAAATCAATTCCAAATGTATTGGCC
>NW_012154841.1:117053-122078 GCF_000956105.1 Propithecus coquereli
TGGGGGCACATAGACCCCTGCTCCACGCACTGCTGTGGAAAGTGAGAAGACTGGACGGTTTCGTATTTCAGACTCAGGAGCAACTACCACTGAGAACAGGGCTGGACACGCCCGTCTTCATAAAGGCCCCTCAGCTGCGCGTTAAGATCGTACCATTGAGACCGAAAACAAACGGAGTCGTTTCCACCAACACATTTGATTTTGGAAAACGCCTTCATTTTAAGCACCACTGAGGGCACCCTTTGATGTAAAGGCTAACATCTCTTTCTGACAAAGAGAAACACAGGACCACAATCCCCCTGAACATGGCCCGCCCTCGGGGCACCCATGGGAGGCAGAGGCGGCGGTATACCAACCTGTCCTCCCATCCTCGCGCTCTCACGGCCTTGAAGGACTCGCTCAGGACCATCCGCATGAGCTTCGGCACAAAAGGAGACGCACGTTAGTGCAAGCACAGCCCGGACCTCACCGAACTCGCCACCCCCGCCCCCAACCCATGTTCTAGGAGCCGCCTGAGGACAGGGCCATGGCCACGGTCACCTCTGCCTGCCCAGAGCACACAGCAGGTCCTCGAGAGCTGGTGGCAGGGTCAATGCCCATGGGCATACACTGGAACCAAAACAGAACGGTTCCTATTCCAGAAGTGAGGACAGGAAAGGAAGTACAGCTCCTCCCACGGGAGGTAGAGCCCCCAGCAAAACCAGGTCTGAATGCCGCGCATCTTCTCCAAGCTCCTGGGGACCTCTCTCCCAGTGGGCACGGAACCCCACCTACTTCTCCACCCTGCAACTCGGTGAAGGCCCTCCCGCTAAGCCTCACAACAGAAGTAAAGCTCTGACGTCTGCCACCAACCCCCCAGCCCCCTTCACATGGCACAATGCCTTTCTTGTGGGCTGGGCGCGGTGGCTCACGCCTGTAATCCTAACACTCTGGGAGGCCAAGGAGGGAGGATCACTTGAACTCAGGAGTTTGAGACCAGCCTGAGCAAGAGCGAGACCCGTCTCTACTAAAAATAAAAAGAAATTAGCTGAGCAACTAAAAATAGAAAAAAAAAATTAGCCAGGCATAGTGGCACACGCTTGTAGTCCCAGCTACTCGGAAGGCTGGGGCAGGAGGATTGCCTGAGCCCAGGAGTTTGAGGTTGCTGTGAGCTAGGCTGGTGCCACGGCACTCTAGCCTGGGCAACAGAGCGAGACTCTGTCTCAAAAAAAGAAAAAAAAAAGCCATTTCTGTGGTTTTGCTGTCTTCAGGATATTAGCACACCGTGCCTGCAGAGGGCTCCAAGTCATGGTAGAGAGCAAACAGAGGACACACAGACCCCTGAGAGCCACTATCACAGAGCACGCCCTGGCAGCCAAGACGCCGTGTTGGGGACACGGGAGGCCTGTCTCTTGCTACTCCCTGCACAGTGCCAAGCTGCTCAGCCCTTGTGCAAGGCTGTGTGGCTGGAACTGAACACACAAGGGGGAACGTGGGAAACGGCCTTGAAAAGTGACAGAATCCGTCACATAAAAGGCCCCGGCGATTGCGTCTCAGCAGAATGGGAGGTGACGTGACAGAGGAGCTCCTGTGGCTCACAATCTGCACTCGGCACCAGCACAACGTGGCCCCCGTCCGGCCCCAAGCCCGCCTTCCCTCCCGCCCGCCATGCTCGCCTCGCCAGGTGGGCCTTTCGGGATCCCTCGCACACACTACCCACATAATCCTGCTCCAGCCCTGAGCGGGACGCTGAGCCAGAGTGGCAGACCATGACCTGTCCTCAGGGAGGCCCAGACGCTGCCCCATTCAGTGTCCCCATGGGTCACCGGCTCCTGGACAGTGACAATATCCATTTATCTCGGGACTGCTCTAAAGTCATAGTGACCAGCACCTGATAACGAGATCTCGAAGTTCAAAAGGAAGGAGGGTGGGGAAGGAGGCTGGAGCAGCAAGACGCTGTCTGTAAGACCCAGTTCTCCCCTTTACTCCTCAGGGTGAGTAAGAAAGCAGCGTAAAAAGGAGAAAAAGGAAGTTCCACACCATGACATAATCATCATCCCTGTCTAAGAAGAAAAAAGTCTTCGCGGGCTCAGTGCTCCGCAGCAGACCCAGCCCGGCCTCTGCTGTGCCCGCGGGCTGCTGCCTCTTAGCAAAGTCGCAACTGTAACCTCCCCCAGCCCCCAACAGCAAACTGTGTAGGTGTTTTCAGGAATCAAATTCTTTGCCCACTTGCTCACTCTCAGAGGCCGGGAACAAAGGCTGCGGAGTCCTAGGCATGCACCTCCGAAAGCCTTGGCTGCACCTCTGAGCCCACTGGAGGTACAGGGTCACACCGCCTCAGGGTCGCCTCTCTGCACAAAGCGTGGGGCCAGAGAGAGCTGAGGCCAGACACTGCCATTATGGGCCCATGGCCTATTTCTGCTCCGCTGGGTACCAAGACCTGCACCCGCCCCAGGCCCGCGGGAACCCACGGCTGCCTCACCAAGTAGAACTTGTCCAGGCGCAGCCTGTCTATGCCCGTCCACTCACGATTCACGGTTTGCCAGAACGTCCGAAGGAACAGGTGCTCTGGGGGAGGGAAAGGCCCGACATTAACGGCAGAAGAGAAGACCGAGGAATGCAGAAGCCACCGTGGGAGGGAGGTGGGAACATAAAGGGACCTGCTCAGGAAGTCACTTAATGCAACCTCTGGGATCTCTCAGCCCCAGGGTTTGCTGAGCTTAGAAGTGGTGCTATGTATTTGTCTTAAAAAACAGGGCTGTGAGGCACTTCAGAAAGAAAAGCAAAGCACAGAACTACAGCCACACTCTGCAAGACAGGGCAGAGAGGGAGCAAAGCCGCCAGAGAAGCAGCTGCTCAGGCATTTCCCTCCCAGCCGCCTCTGCCCTGGCCTGGGCTGAGACCACCTGACACCCACGTCTGACCTGTGGCAGCCTAACTGCACACGGCACACCAGCCACACCAGATCCACTAACCTAGTCAGACAATGGCCCTGCAGATGACCGGCATGTCCGACGCTGTGAGCTGAACTATGTCCCTCAAAATGCAAATGTTGATGTCATAACTTCTAGTTCCTCATAATGTGACTGTGATTTGGAGACAGGGCCTTTATAGAGGTAATTCAGGTGAAACGAGGTCATTAGGATGGGCCCTAATCCAATCTGACTGGTGTCCCTGCAAAAGGAGGAGACTAGGCCAGGGGCTGTGGCTCATGCCTGTAATCCTAGCAGGTTGGGAGGCCCAGGGGAGGTGGGAGGATCGCCTCAGGCCAAGAGTTTGAGACCACCCGGGGCTACACAGGAGCTGGGCCTGCTGGTGCGAGCCTGTAATCCCAACTACTTGGGAGGCTGAGGCAGGAGGATGGCTTGAGCCCAGGAGTTCAGGCCGCAGTGAGGTATGATGGGGTCACTGCACTCTAGCTGGGTGACAGAGTAAGACAATGTCTCTAAAAAAGAAAAAAGAAGAGGAGACTAGGACACAGGCACCCACATGCACAGAGAGAAGACCATGTGGAAAAGACAGCCACATATAAACCAAGGAGAGAGGCCTCAGAAGCAGCCAACAACCCTGACCCTGGGACACGAAGAGGGCAGCTCGTATGTCCAGTTAGAGTTTCCCCAACAGCACAGGTTGGCCAGATGGTTAAGGATGGGCCCGTGCTTACTAAATCACACAAGCATTACTGAGTGAACCTTTGCATTACACTTGGCATTGTGCTGAGCAAACTATTCTGCGAGTTCTTAGAAAGTAATTATGGAGGACAGATCTACTCAAATACGATTAAAAAGATTCTCCCAATTTGAGAAACTAGTCACAGTAACTAACCATGCACTCCCCCAGCTCTGACTGCTCTGCCCGCTCCGCACAGCCACAGTGAAGCCACCGTGAACACCAGCAGCAAGCTCCTGGCGCCTGCTCAGCACCAGCCGCTTGCAAGGAGGTCTCCAACGCTGATGTCAGGCCCCTCCCCCAGGGCTGGGTTCAACCAGACCAGCGTCTGGACATCCCACGGGCAGGCAGGGCGAGAACTACTCGTGATGGTCAGGATACGAAACAGAAGAGTCGGGAAAAGTAACTGCAGGAACTTCACAACTATCAACTGGCATTCAGTTAAATACCTTGGTAACATTATTTCAGCTTTTCATTTTTATTTAAAAATGTAAAATATAAGCCCATTGCACTCTTGAACTGAGTCTACTTCGGGTAAGTGAGTTAATACACGCTGAACACTCACAGCAGCGTTTCAGACACGATAAGCACCCAGGAGACGCTAGCTGGCTCTCTCTTGCTTAGGTATTACCTGCTCTAGATTTTAGAACATAAACCTTCTCTGTCTGGTGCCTCTGACGCTCAGATTCCGACGCGTGCAAACAGGCATAACTACGGCAGAGTATACTCACGTGCCTCTGTGGTCTGAAACGCATGGACGAGCTGGGAAATAGTCCTTCCTAGTTCTTCCTGTGCAGGCAACAATAAAAAGGCCCTCAGTGTCTGAAGCTCCGTGCTCTTACAATGACAAGACAAACACACAAGACTGTCTTGTCCACTCACTCACCACAGAGAACCAGCTCCAGTGGGTCTCGGCCCAGGGACTGGAGGTTTACAAGTTTGACCCCCGCCATGAAAGGCCACAAACGCAGTCACCGCCTCCTAAGGCTGTGCCCTGAGCAATGAGGCAACGCCTAAGAGGGTAGGAGGACAGCAGAAGGGAGCTTCTTACCAGCAGGAGGGGCCAACCAGATCCCCATAAATCACCCAATGCCTGCCTGCATCACTGTACCAAGCACCACCCAGAGCACTTGCTAACACAGAAGATTCCAGAGCCTCTCCTTGAGAGATGGTAGGTTAGTAGGCATGGAATATGGCCCAGGAATCCACACTTAAATAAGTACCCTCACCATCCAGGTGATTTTGAAGGAGAGCAAATAATTCACACTTTGAGAAACACTGTTCTAAAAGGCTGGCAGGGCCGGGCACGGTGGCTCACACCTGTAATCCCAGCACTCTGGGAGGCCAAGGTGGGAGGATTGTTTGAGTTCAGGAGTT
>NW_012154841.1:122338-128461 GCF_000956105.1 Propithecus coquereli
CTAGCCCAGGCAACAGAGAGAGACTCTGTCTCAAAAAAAAAAAAAAAAAGAAAGAGGCTGGCAGGAGAAATTCTTGCTCAGAGGACTCTTTCCCTTGGTTTCCATTATTTCCTTGTGACCTAGGACACACACAGAACCACCCAGTTGTCACCCAAGCCACGACCTGCACTGCCCACCCCACTGTGGCTATGGTGCGCAACTCAGCAAACCACGTCCACGTCCTCAGCAAGGCTGCTAACCAAAGGCCTTGGCACCATGAGGCTACAAAGCAGTGAGGCTGTAAAACTCTGCCCAGGTCTCTGGCCATATTCAAATGGAGTCAACTGCGTGCCCACCTGTCCACCCACCGCAGCTCCTGGACCCCAGCTTCTTCGGCTCCCCGCCCGCCCACTCACCTGCAGGAGCGGCTTGTCCTGCATCCACATGCAATAGAACAGTCCTTTCCACACCTTCAGCAACTCGTCATGACTGAAACCACCTGCATCGAAACAGCAACATCCAGACTAAATGGACTCAACCTCCGAGTGCCAAGAAGGAAGCCAGAGAAATGTAACTGCCTAAATTAGAACTATGCCCTACTTCCCATTAAAGGCAAGTGGGGAGCTGACTCCAGCACCCCTCTTCAAACAATCCTCTAACGCAGAACCAGCTGCGCCTGTGGTGACTGCCACTTCATTCACGCAATAAAACTCACGGAGAATCTACAGGGTATCAGGCATGGTACTCCAGGTTGGAGATTCAAAATTGAGAACCTCAACCCCTTCCTGAGCTGAATGGTGGCCACACAGGTTAATCTGCTGTTGATAATTCATCCTGCGTTACAGAGGCTTTGTGCACTTTTCTGTGCTATACCTCAAATATTAAAAGAAAAAAATTAACTTAGTCATTTAGGCTAGCAATGGAGACAGAGATAGAAGATTACTCAGTCGACAAATATTCACGGAGGTCCCTTGTGTCTGGAACCCTGTTCCTGGAGCAGTGGTTCTCACTTAGTGTGTCAGAATCACCTGGAAGCTTCCAGGAACACAGATGGCCAGCCCTGATTGGGCTCAGCTGGGATGGGACTCTAGAATGTGCATTTTTGGCCAGGCGTGGTGGCTCATGCCTATAATCCTAGCGCTCTGAGAAGCCGAGGGGAGAGGATTGCTTGAGGTCAGGAGTTCGAGACCAGCCTCAGCAAGAGTCAGGCCCTGTCTCTACTAAAAATAGAAAGAAATTATCTGGGTAACTAAAAATAGAAAAAATTAGACAGGTGTGGTGGCATGTGCCTGCAGTCCCAGCTACTAGGGAGGCTGAGGCAGGAGGATCGCTTGAGCCCAGGAGTTTGAGGTTGCCCTGAACTAGGCTGATGCCACGGCACTCTAGCCCGGGCAACAGTGCAAAACTCAAAACTCTGTCTAAAAATAAATAAATAAAAAATAGAATGTGCATTTCTGTTTTTAAAGATGGGGCCTGTCTCTGTTCCCCAGGCTGGAGTGCACTGGCGCAATCAGCTCACTGCAGCCTCCGGGCTCAGGCAATCCTCCCATCCCAGCCTACCCAAGTGCTGAGATTGTGGGCGTGACTCCGCGTTCCTACCAACTGCCCAGGTGACGCTCCAGCTGCTGAAGGGGGCGCGGAGGGACACCGAGAACCACTGATACAAGGCACAGTTAAGCACGTTCCCGGCCCTCAGGGAGCGTAGCCTCGAATGGAACTCAGAAAACGATCCAACAATCACACAAAAAGAAAACTGCCAGCAGCGGTCAATGCTGCCTGAGGGAAAAACAGGGGGTGCCCGACAGCAGGGAAGCAGGGGCGTAGGACCCACTGCAAGGACGGGCCGTCTGGGCTGCGAAAGCAGGTGGGCGCCGGGAGGGGCCTCAGCAGAGGGACCACATGCCAGCGCACGAGGGGAGGCGCCGCGAGGGCCGAGCCGGGCGCCGGGGCAAAGACCCGCGAGCCCTTCTGCCCACCCGGCCACGTCCGGGCCCGCCGCCCCGCGCGCCGCAGCCCGCACCCCGGGCCCCGCGGCCCCCGCCAACCTGCGGCACGCTGAGTCCGGGCCACGATGTACTTCCGGAGCTTCCTCACCGCCCGGTCCCGGGTCACCTGCTCGTTCCCCGCCAGGCGCTGCGCCAGCTGGATCTCCGGGGGGAGCTGCACGCGCGAAACCATGGCGACGGCGGCCGCAACCCTGAGACCCAGAGACCCCAACCTCAGCGACCCGCACGCGTCCCTGCCTCCGCCCCTCACCGGCGCGCGGACCGACGTCACACGCCCGCGACGCCCGCGACGCCGCACGACACCGCCGCGCAGTGGCCGGGCCGCGCACCTGCAGCGGAGGGATGCGGCGGGGCGGGAGGCGGGAGCGCGCGGCCGGCGCCGCACTCGGGGAGCGTGCCCGGGGGCGCGCATCTGGGAGCACGGAGTGCGGTGCGCGAATCTTGACTGTATCCCGGGTCGGAACAAAAGCCAATCTGGGGACAATTGGGAAAACTTGCACACGGACTAGACGTTACAGTACAAAAAGATCGTTTATTGGGTGTGACAGTGGCGTCTGTGTAGACTGGAGCTCTGCAAACCTTTTCTCCGAAGGGCCTGTTTCTCCAAGGACCACCTAGGACTGATGGTTTGCCAGGAGGACTCACAGGCGTGGGCAGGCGGTTGTGTTCCTGCCGCAATTTATTACGCAGAAAAGACAGACCAAAGTCTGCACAGGGGAAAGATGCGTGGGGCGGAGGCTGGGGGACCCAGGCACAAGCTCCCCTGAGATCTTTCCTGGGGAGTCACACAGGACACACCTAAGTCCCGCAGCAACAAGCTGCGATGATGCGTGTGGAATATTGCCAACCTGGGAAGCTGGTTAGAGACTCAGTGCCCAGGGGTTTTACTGGGTTTTACTGGTTATGCGGCACCCTCTGCCTGGCATGTACCAAAATAAGACTCCCAGAAGGAAAGCAGGTGTTCAGCATGAGCCGTATTTGTTGCATAAACAGTTTAGGTTCCCACATTCCTCTTACCAGGGAACGGTGGGAACCCTCCCCAAATCCAAGTTCCCAGGTCAGTGCCAGCCTCGAAAGCAAGCCTTTCAGCGGACAGCAGTCATGTCTGCTATGTCAACGCTTTCCTGCACCGGGCAGATAGAAAATGCTTTCAGCTCTGTAAGGCAAACAGCTCTGCCGTGGTAGTGCAAAGTGGCTACAGATGGTACATAAATGAATGGGCATGGCAGTGTTACAATAAAACTTAAAAAAAAAAATCTGTAGAGATGGGGGTCTTGCTATGTTGCCCAGGCTGGTGCAGAACTCCTGGCCTCTCAAAGCGCTGGGATCACAGGCATGAGCCACTGCACCCAGCCTTTTAAAACTTTATTTTTAAAAACAAGTGGTGGCTGGATTCGGCCTAGGACCATAGTTTGCCAACCCCTGATACAGAAGAATGTCCTTTGTTTTTAGTGATAGAATTAGCGAAAGACCATACTGACTCACTTGGTAAGGGCAAAGTGTCATGATGTCTGGAGGTTAATTCTGCAAAAAGAGAAATAATTATACACACATATTGACACATACATGTGTAGATAAGGAAATACGGCAAAAGGTTAACGAGTGTGGGATCGAGTGGTGGGACTGCAGGTGCTCATTGCCGGCTTTTTCTATGTTTGAAATTTGTCACAACAAAAAGAAAATATTTTAGAACCTGGTTTTAGAATTAGTGCTTTCACTACAGTTAAGTACCACGTATGTGCCAGCTCTGCTGTAGGCGCAGTGACTCTGCGAACAAGATCGCGGCCCCGGCAGGGGAGCCCGGCAACAAAGACGTGCGGGCATCACAGGGCCACGTGCTACAGGACACACAAAGCAGGGAAAGCGGACCACCAAGCCTAAAGACAAGAGTAATTTTAATAGACATGGCATGAATTTCTGACATGAAATTTTACCAAAATAGCTGAGATGCATCAACATATACTTTTAAAATATACTATACAGTGTATGCAGCTGTTAAATGCTGGTGGCTAATGAACCAATAATAGCATATTCAGTGTAACTAAAAGTAAATATGCCTTGTTAATGAATAAACTTATTTATATCAATTAGTAAATGCAAAATTATCCCTCTTTTAGGAAATTTTAAAAATCTATTTTTAGAACCATCTATGGTTACTAAAGTTAGTAGGGGAAAAGTATGATAAGAAATATATTTGCAAAGTCTGAAAGGTACTTATTCATTACAAAGGGGACCTTTGTAAGTACCTTCCCAATGGAGAAATCTGGCAGACAGCCTTTCACTCAAGTGATTGAGGTCAGCGTGACCAGGGATAAGACACACCAACACCACACGCCCCTGCAGCCACGCACGCACGGCGGACACGGCATCGCCGTTCCTGAGCCCAAACTGACAAACATCCCTCAAAATAATTAACTGATACTGGTTACAAGTGTCAAAGGCATGAAAGAGCAAGAAAGACAAAGGAACTGTTTTCGATTGGAGCTGACGGAGGCGTCTCCACAAGAGATGCGACGTAGTCGGACAGCAGTCAGTTGTGCTGGCGAGTTAGTGGTGTCGTGTCTACACCGTGCTTACGTAAGACATTAGCATTTGGGAAAACTGGATGAAGAGTTTACAGGAATTCTACTATTTTTGTAACCTAAAATTATTTCACTATAAAAAACCTTAAAAATTGAAAAAGTGAAAAAAGAAAGTCTGATGAAAATTTAGGGAATGAATAATCTCCCAACGTTACTCACATATACATTACCCACTACGCCATCAACTCCTGAAAGCAGGGGGTTTTGAGGACAGTGCCAGATGGTGGAGTGTGTAGAAAGAGCTGTGAGCAGCTCACTGTGCCCCAGTTAGCAACAGAAGGGTGCACAGTTATCCCACAAATAACGAAGACCCACATCTCTCGTCTCCGTACAACATCACGTCGACCCACCTCCTGCCTGGAGGTTGCCCTGTTTGTGTCTTGCGTTCCCGGATGTAGAAGACTCCGTGTTCGTGAGTCCTGTGTGTTTTCCTAAGCCTTGGCCAACTCTAGGCTCAACTCGAAAGCAGGTAGGGCAAGGAGGTGCGAACGACGTCTTCAGAGCAAAGTCGGCGTCCGTGCTGGAAGGCGTGCGCTTTGCGGGGCCGGCACCGGTGTCAGTTTCCCAGGTCTGCTCTTGTAGTGAGCTGAGATGCTTTGAAGGGTTAATGAATAAAAAGGTATAATGCAATTATAGTTGCTAGGGAACTTTAATGAACGCTATTTGCTTCTGTACAAAGCTTGCGGTTAGCAATTGTTAGAATTCAGGGCCTGATCGCCCTCCACATGTCAAGGGTTCAACTTATGATCGATGTGTAACTGGAAGAATGTTCTGTGTTTAATCTATAACTTAGATTGTGCTTTACTTCAATGATTGTAATTTGTCTTTGGGTACCAGAGATCTGTGAGAACAGCCAGATCTCAGGACTCTGTGTCATTGAAATACTGATTGTACATCCTGCCTTTGTTTCCTTTGTTTCCGAGTACCTGTTCTATGGCACGTAGCCCCCCCCTCAAATTGGTATAAAATTCCTGTAGAAGCTAAAGACTGGTGCCACTCTCTTGTACTGCTTTTATGCGGGCAGAGGTGGTCGCTGGCCAGCTAATAAAGACTCTCAATTTGGCTCCATTAAATTCTCTCATGGTCTGTTCGCGCCCTCCACACTACAACACTCTAACAAACTGCCACGGGCCGAGTGCCTTAAAACCACAGGAATTTATTCTCTCACAGTTCGAGGCCTGAAGTCTGAGATCAAGGTTTCGGCAATGCTGCTTCCTCTGTGGGCTCCAGGGGAGGGTCCTTCCGGCCTCTCCCAGCTCCTGGGGGCTCCCGAGTTCCTTGGTCTGTGGCCGCATCTCTCTGGTCTCTGCTCTGTCTTCACACAGCCTTCTGCCCTGTGTCTCCGTCTTTCAGGACGTTCTTCCTGTCTCTGTGTCCTCTCCTTGTCTTAGGAGGACACAGTCATTGGATTTAGGGCCCACCCTAATCCTGTATGACCTCATCTTAATGAATCACATCTGTAAAGACCCTATTTCCAAATTAAGGTCACGCTCGAGGTTCCAGCTGGACATGACTTCTTGGGGGACACTACTCAGCCCACTACAGAGGCATAAAAA
>NW_012154841.1:129506-147230 GCF_000956105.1 Propithecus coquereli
CCTTGGAAAAATACAATCACAGAGAAGAAAGTTTGCAAATACCCATATCCCACACCTGGCGATGGCTGCTGTCAACATCTCAGTGTGTACCTTCGGTCCCCCAGGTGCCTGGACCTCACCTGCCCCAGTGAAAGGATCTCCAGGGAAAAGGCCTGGGAACTCAAATTTCCACAAGCACCCCAAGGGGTGCAAACCCCAAGACAACTGGGGAAATACTGTTCCATTAACATAAACGCCTCTTGCTAACTGCACAGTATCGCTTGCTATGGGTGGAGGTTGGCCACTGTAGTTGCTTCTAGATTCTGTGACGGACATTTTTATGTCCAGGCACTGGTTTTCCTTAAGAGAAATTCCTGGAATTGCCTGGCGAAGTGTGTAAAGAGGCCGACATTTACTTAGTGCCTACTCCGTGCTAGGCAGTGAGGCAGGGAGCAGACCCAGGGGCTACACAGGCACCATGCCAGTCTGTCTTCTGGGGAACCCCAAAATGGACACAGGTTGTTAGGAGACACAGAAAAGCTGGGACAGCCCAGGACACCATGTAACAGGGGCGCCCAGAAAGGCATCTGCTCCCGTACGTGGGGTCCTGACCTTCCTCTTCCAATTCTTCTCATGCTTCTAAGATTAGAAACCCTTTGCCCACCACTGGTTTATACCAGTGGCCTTTTAAAATTGTACATCTGTTCCCTCCCTTGACTTATCCCAATTTTTGTGACTCCCTCCACCTTCCAGAGTTGACTCACGGCTCCCTTTGCTCACCTGGGCTCACTGAGACGGGCCCCATCTCGGAGGCAAAGCCACTGTCCACTCCGTGTGAGCTCCCCTGGCAGCCCGGCCTGCGAAGGGATCTGCAGGGCAAGGCAGGGCGGTGGTCTGCCCACGGGGCCGCCTACTGTCAGGTTTACCTCTGCTGCTACTTCCCTTGATATTGAAGATGAGCTGGTAAGCTGATAAATGCTCGCTTAAATGCTTCCTTCATCTTTCTTTTTCTCTTAATCAAGGAGTTTCTTGGGCTAGAATTTAATTAGCAACAAATTTCGATGATGACATTTTCTGTGCAAAACACAAGAAGTGACTGGCCCCAGGAACTGGTATGTGAGCCACTGCTTATGAGTATTAACAGGGAGGAAAAAAGACTGGATCAGCTTTCTGGGGAAGAAGGGATTTCGAGAAGAGGATAAATAACTACAATAAATAACTAAAACTCAGGTTCTACTTGCACTGGGAAAATCAGATTTCACACATGAAATTTTACAATTGCTTGAATTTAAAATTTTGGTCCTTCTGAATACAGACTTCGAATTTAGGTGACGTTCAGAGTCCCTGAAATGGGCCCCCAGGACTCTAGGTGGGGAGACAGGATATTTGGTCTTTTCCCCCCGCCTTCAGTAAAATGAAAAACTCTGGTATCAAGGTATGGGAGGTAAAAGTCAGTATTTTCCAGAGTTTGGACAGAAAAAGTAACATAAATTATAGGTAAGACTTACCTTAGTATACTAATAATACAGTAATAATGACAATATCAATAGCTCGCCCTGCAGTCCCAAGCTTTCTGTACTTACGAACGCAGTTAGTCCTTAAAAAAAAGCCTTTTGAGGTTGAGCATTAGTATCATTCCCACAGAGAGGCACAGAGAGGTTCAGCAGTTAGTCCTGTGCCACACTGCAGGTACGACCAAGGGCTGGTGGCGCTCAGGCAGTCGGGCTCCAGAGCCCGACCTCCATGGTGGTTTGAAAACATCCGTGTGCACCCAAACCCACAGCACGAAGGCAGCTTTGATCTGAGAGACACTGAACACAACGCAGAGACGGCCTGACGGTGTGAGGAGAGAGCTCCAGCTCACGGAGCCTGCAGGAAGCCCAACCGCACTCAGTCTGGAACAGCCAGGACTTGGCCAAGGCTGCAGCTTCCCTAATTTCTGTCCTTCCAACTTAGGACTAACTGGAGAAAGCCAAGTACGCCCCTCAAATCAGCCCCACGGGATCAGTGGAGGGCCGAGGCAGAAGAGGAAGGTCAAGGGCCCGAGTGCAGCCATTTGGCAGGTGCCAGACCCTGACCGTCCCGCATAGGAAGTCGCCAGCAAGCCGCTGCACGTACCCAGGGGATGAATCACTAAGCCGGACACCTCACCTTTCTGTAACAGGGCAGCAGTTTGTGATCAAGCTTTACGACCGGACCTCAAGACAGTGCTGGGCCTTAGGGCTGCTTCCTAACAGGGTTTTTTGAACATTTAAAAAGTTACCATTGCCCCACAAGGAGTCCCCGCTGCTTCTGGGTAGAGGACCGGGCCCTGCCTGTGGAGTAGGATCTGTCATCTGTCTCTCAATAACCTTTGTCGCTAGCCGACTCTCACTTGAATTCTTTCCCTGTGACGCCAAGGGCCCACTTGGCGAGTTCAGGGCCTTCCCCCTGCATCGGGGCACCCCTGCATCAGGGCACCCCTGCATCAGGACGCCACTTGCAGTGTGCCCCTCCTCCAGGTCCCCTGCCACAACCCCGACAGGGCACAGGGGAACCATCCCTTTGCCCGCCACAAACTCTCCCTCTCCCTGCCTGCCTTTGGGCTTCTGCCAACACGAGCGAGGTGGCCCCCCCCTGCATAGCGAGCCCGGATGACCAGCCTTTTGTGCTCACTTGGGTGGTCCTTCTTTATCGCCACAGACTTACTCTCCTATTTGTGAAACGTGGGCACGTGGGACACAGCGCCAGCCAGCGGGGCGGGCAAGGATCAGGCACCGGGAGGCACCTTTAGACAAACCCCCTGCGCCAGACACAGCCCCGCAGAGCTACGGACCAGAAAGACAACAGAAAGCCTCCCTTTCTCCTCCCGGACCATTTTTTCCTAGTACTTTGTTTCCCACATAACAGAGCTTTCCATTTTCATGGGGTCAAATCTGTGTTCATTCAACAATGACGGAAGTCTCTCCCTCTCCTCTGCCCAGGGCTAACCACACCTGCCTCCCCGCGTCCCCTTCCCCCCTGAAGCTACAACCGGGCTGTGGCCCGGCAGGAATGGGGAGGGCTCTCTTGCGGGGGCCCTGCCCTGGAACCGAGAGTCAGCACTCAGCGGGTGGACAGGCCCAGTCATGTCGACACGCTCCAACCCCGCCTGAAATGAGGCAAGCGACCCTTCCCTTCCCCACCCGGTTAAGTCCAATCTAAATCCTACAGCAAATCCCCCAGAACCAAGCCCTTCTCTCAAATCCCTGCCCCACCCAGCCCGGGCCCCGTGGGAGCGGCCTTCAGCCCTCGCTGTGTGCCTCGGTCACGCGCCGTGACGCCCCAGCTGACCGCCCCGCCCCGTGTCCCCTCCCTGCGCCCCCCCTCCCCGGGCCTGCGCCCGTCCCACGGGCCCCCGGGCAGACACCGCCCCCTGGGGGACCCCGAGAGCGTGCGACTTGACCGCCGGGAGGGACAGCACCAACCCGGCGGGGGGCGCGCCCTCCGTCCGTCCCTCCCGGCAGGACGCGGGCCCTGCGTCCGGACACGGCGCCCACGACGGGGGGAGGCCAGGCCAGGCTCCGCGCTGCGCCCCACCCACGGCCCCGTTTTTGCCGGCGGATGGCGACCCCGCGGCCCCCGAACCGGGCCGTCCCCCCGCGCCTTGGTTCCGTCCGCACGTCACGTGGCCACCGCCCACTGGGGCGGGGCATCCTCCACTTAGTCCGCCTGACACGTCCCGTCGTCAGGTCCCGACTCCGCCAGGTCCCGCCGCCGCCGCCGAGATGATGTGCGGAGCGCCCACCGCCACGCAGCCGGCCACGGCCGAGACGCAGCACATCGCCGACCAGGTGGGCCCGCGGGGACAGTTCGGGGTGGCCGGGACCCTGCCCGGGGACCCCCGCCGCGACGCCGGGTTTTCGGGGAGAGGACCGTCGGGGGCGGGCGGTGCCCCCTCCCCTCGCCGCGCCGCGGGGCGCGCCCGGACCGTGCGAACTGCGGGCAGGCGTCTGCGGGGCGGTCTCCCAGGGTGATGACTGCGCTGCGGTTGTCCTTCCGGGCGAAGAGCCCTCTGCCCTTCGGAAGTACGCACTCGCGTATGCAGAGAAGGGCCGCGGTGGGTCCTAGTTGGAGAAAGATGATTCACGGTGCTGCTGAGGACGGTGAGGCGGCCGCTGCGGGCCGTGGGACAGGTGCGGGACCGCTGCGTGCGGGAGAGGGTGGGCTCCGCCCCGGACGGCACCAGCAAGCGGGACGAGCCCAAGAGCAGGGTGGGGTCCGCGGGTGGAGGGTTCCCAAGAGGAAACGTGGGGGTTGGTTGGGGGGGGGTCTTGCTGGGGGAGGCGGTCGGCATCGCCTGGAGGCGGGGACCCGCCCAGGTATCCAGGGTGGGGTCATCGCTAAGGCGACTCAGCAGGTGGTTTCTAGGCCTGGGTTTTACAAGGAAGCTCACGGGTGGCCCCGGAGGAGGTTCCGGAGCCTAACTAGTGTTTGGCCAAGCAAAAGAGCCAAATGCCCTGGAGTAGTTCAGGAAAAATGGAGAGGGGGGCGGAGGGTGCAAGAGTAGGAGAAGGTGCCCGGGAGAAATTAACCAGAGAAATTAACGGTGTCTGCACAAAGGGGCATTCAGGTGTCCTCTGTACTTTTCTTATTCTAGCACTGTTTCAAACCAAGTCCAAATAAAAAGTTAAAACTCCACAAACAAGATAAAAACCGGGCTGGTGGCAGTGGGCAGACCCTGGGCACCTGCCCCCCAGTTCCCTCATGGCTGGCACAGGTGTGCTGGGGCTCTGCGCCTGCCCTAGGAGGAATCCCGCGAGGGTTAAATGCCTTCCTACCGGCACGTGGCCCCCTAGGGCCTTTGCGAGCTGTCCTTGGGTGTGAACAGTCCACTCTTTACAAGCAAGGGAAGATTCAGGGGATGTCGCGGCCCTGTTTTGAGTAAGAAAAGGAAAAGTAAAACTTCTTTCTCCTTTAACTTCCTGCCCCCGTTGCTGCTTCCTAAACCCGATGGCACATGGCCAGCCCACAGTGTCATTGCTCAGGTGGTTCTGACCATCTGACTGCAGGAGTCAGTCTCATGGTGAGTCAGTCCCATGAGACCTTTGAAAATGAGGAATTTGTCCCAAAAGGGCCTGTGCAGACCACTGTGTGAGCCACGCCTGGAAAACTGGTTCCTCTTCCCGAAGCCACTCGCATAAGCCTAACCCTTCCCGACCAGTTTCCTGGCTTTCCGGGCCTAAGAAATTCCTCACTTGTCACCATGAGCTTTGAATGAGGTCTTGTGGCGGCCAGGGGAGAAGAGTTGCTGTCCCAGAGTGGCCTGTGAGTGGGCAGTGGCTGTTGCTGCTGAGAGATTTGAAGGCAGGTATCAAGTGGCCGGCCTTCTTCAATTTGCTGGGTGGTCTCTGAGGAAAGGGGAGGGGAGAGGAGCAGGGACACTCACTGGCACCCTCTAAGTTAGTGACCCTTTGTTATGGATGCCTATGGGAGCACACTGCACTGAGTGTTCCTGTCTCCACTTTGCAGATGAAGAGAACAGAGACCACAGCCTGACTCGAGGCCCAAAGGTCCGAGTTGTGCATTCTGTACCAGCTCGTGGGGGACCCTCCCCCACGCCAGTCCCTGTGCTCTGAGGGCTGGCAGTTTGGGGCTTCCTAACTGATCTCCGGCTTTCCCTCACTCCCTGGGCGAAAGCCCCGCACACCCTGCTGTGAGCAGCTGGGTGACCTGCCTGGTCCAGGCCTCCACACCCCTCCTCCAGACAGGCAGGGAGGAAGGCGATTCCTCATCTCCCTGGGCCCTTGGGCCGGTTTGTTGGTGTCGCTCAGCCTGGGCTTGTCTTCATCTGAGGACAAGGGCCACTGTACTGGTGTGTGTGACCCCGAGGGCCCAGCACAACACCTTGCGTGCAGACAAGTGCTACAGGTAGTCTTCAGACACTGCTGGGCCCTGTGCCCAGTGGAGCGGGAGCACGCCAGCGACACAGCAAGCGGAGGGGCGGCAGGGTGGCACCTGCGACTCACAACGTCCTCCTGGTCCTTCCTGCCGCGCCTTCAGTCCTCGCCTGTCCCTGCCCGTCCCTGCCTGTCCCCTCTCTGAAGGTGCCAGGAGGTGACAGAACGTTTGGTCAGATTGCCCTGGCAACTCCCTTTATTTCCCAGCTAGCATGCTTCCTGCCAACGGGTGGGGTTTGTTTTTTTTTAAACTAAAGTTGGTTCTCTAGGGCCTGCCTGGTGGCTCCCGCACGGTCAGCGGACTCGAGTGCCCACCAGCTAATCCCGACAGCAGCCAGGGCACTTTTATTTGTTTTTCTTTTTTTTGAGACAGAGTCTCGCTGTTGCCCGGGCCAGAGTGCTGTGGCATCATCCTAGCTCACAGCAACCTCAAACTCCTGGGCTTAAGCGATCCTCCTGCCTCAGCCTCCCAAGTAGCTGGGACTACAGGCATGCACCACCATGCCCGGCTAATTTTTTCTATATATTTTTAGTTGTCCGATTAATTTCTTTCAATTTTTAGTAGAGACAGGGTCTCACTCTTGCTCAGGCTGGTTTCGAACTCCTGAGCTCAAACAATCCGCCAGCCTCGGCCTCCCAGAGTGCTAGGATTACAGGCGTGAGCCACCGCGCCCGGCTGGGGTGGGGGGCGGGGAGCACTTTTAAACTACATTCGATTTACATTTTTTCAAAAAGACAGATTTGCTCTTTCCTTCCATCATAAAGGCGATCAGCTCCTAAAAGCCAAAGACCCTAGAATTGAGAGCACATTTGCTGTTTGACGCTAAAATTAGGATCACCTGTGCCTGGCACACTCTTTCCCCCAAGGAGATCCTCTCAGGCAGGTGAAGTGCTTTGCACCTGCAAAGCGCATGGCCCAGGCACGCCTGACAGCAGGAATGCGGAATGGCCCGCATGCCCACAGCGTGGGAACAATCAGAAGAACCAGGCATGTCCAGGAAATAGAAAGCCACATTTAAATTAAATTTGGGATTGCGCTCAAAATACTTGACTTTAAAAGATTAGTTAAAAATGATGTGTAGTCTTTCAAATGAACTGTTTTTGTGTCAAGTGAAAAAATAAACAGGGCATAAGCTTGTATGTGATGTTGTAATGATCAAAGTATGAAATCATCCCGTGCCTGGAAAAGGCAAACGTTGCACTGAAGTAGCATCGTTCAAACTCTGGGAGATTAGTGAGGAATTGTCTTCTCTGTTACTGGTGCCAGCAGTTTGCTGTGTCGCCCCAGTTACAAGGAACTATTGTGTTAAGGAAAGTCTGTGAAGAGTGGGTGTTAGACCTGCGTGTGCACGTGTGTGTGAGTGACTCCAGCAGGAGGGGAGCCACTGAGTCACCCCTTTCTCTCCGCTCCTCCAGGTGAGGTCCCAGCTTGAAGAGAAAGAAAATAAGAAGTTCCCTGTCTTCAAGGCTGTGTCATTCAGGACGCAGGTGGTCGCGGGGACAAACCACTTCATCAAGGTAGGGCAGGGGCCATGCGGGGGGGAGCCCGACCTGCAGTGGGGCTGGCTGGGGGCAGCTGGTGCAGGCCTGGGGGGTGATCTTAGTGCCAGGGCACAGGTCTCAATGGGGAGTCCTGCGTCAGCCCCCTAAGACAAGCATCATAGCCTCTCTTAGGCCTTAGAGAAGGACTAAGGCTTTCGGGCAACCAAGGACTCTGGTGGAACGAGCGTGAGGTACCGAGGATGTCCCTGCCCATGGAGGAAAAGTCACTGACAACCCAAAGGGACACAGCTCCTGCCTCCAGGGTAGCAGCCGTTCTCACACTCGGCTCCGTTGCAAGGAGGGTTGGGGCCGGGGGCTCTGCTCACTGGACCTTCTCTCTCCCCAGGTTCACGTTGGTGACGAAAACTTCGTGCACTTGCGAGTATTTGAAAGTCTTCCTCACGAGAACAAGCCCTTGGCCCTGTCTGACTACCAGACCAACAAAACCAAGGGTGATGAGCTGACCTATTTCTAATTCCCCAGCTTGAGTGGGGCCCTTTGCCATGTGACGGATACTCAGGATGATTCTCCGTCATCTGCGAGCGTGTACTTGGGATCATAAAATAAGGTCGTCTCTGCGCTGTGCTACCCAGGCTGGAAGGGGCGGTGTTAAGCAGCTTCTCTTGCATCTCTGCTCCTAAATGTCACTATTGATTTTTTCATTCCCAATCAATGATCTTAACTTGGTTATTTTCAAAGAGGGTTATATATGATCTTTAAATATATATATTTTAAGTCTTTACACAGTACTCGTCTTTGTTTCGGATTTTTTTCTCCATCTGAAACGCTAATCACAGTGTAGATGTGCCAGGAAGGCGAGAGTCACTCATCTGAGAGTGTTCATGAAGATCTTTCACAGCTTGCAGAGCCCTGGAGTGCCCAGCACTGGCCTGAGCTGGCTGGTGTGGGTCATTCTGCTCGAGGGCACAGAGGCCAGGGAGACAGCCCCAGGTCCCAGCAGGTGGCTGGTAGACCCAAGGTCCAAGCCTCCCACGTGTGCTGCTGCCTTGACTCTACGTTCTTATCTGGGGTTTGTGACGCCCCCGATATAACCGGGTCCCTGGGCAGTGTGCATTGCAACAGATGGGAGAGACAAAGATACGGACACAAAAAGTAAGGTGAGAGGGTGTGGGGAGGTCAGGGGACCACCAGCACTCCCATGAGTCAGGTGGCACTGACTGAAGTCTAGCACCCATTTTTATTCTCTTTTTCATGCTATAGATTACAATGATTTCACATCAAAAGCTCGTGGGTTAGCAGTAAAGCGTATAATCTAAAGGGGAACAAAGAGACCACATACTTCTTTCTACTTTATTTAGTTCCTCATTTACTGAGACATGAACTGAGGAGAGAGATAGGAACATTGCCTCAGTTTTAGAATAGCAAACTGGTCTTATCTGCTGGGCTGACGTCCTTTGATCATTCTCTCTGCCTTCGGATTACAAGCCCGGGTCTCTTTGCAGACATCCAGGCTGTAGCCCTCAGGCTTTAAGGCGGGGTCCATGCGCAGACATCCCTGATCGGTGGAATGTCCCCCTCAAGGTCGAGCAGCTTTTGCTCAGTGAACTGACATGTCCACAGGTTGCTCTTTGGCAAGTTTCTGTCCCCAAGCCTCAGTTTCCCCCTGTAAACTAAAGGGGTTTGAGTAAATCCAGTTCTATTAAAAGAGTGTTAGCTCTAGATCTGCCCAGACGCAGGCACACACGCCACGCTCCGGTGGAGAGCGGATGTGCAGGAGAGGCAATAATGTTGCACCATGTCTGTGCAGCCGCCATGCAGCTCGGCCAAGTGCTGTGCACATGGAAAGTCACATGTGCTCCACATAAGCTCCTTGGGAAGGAGGAGGGGACCTTGGGAGGAGCATGTCTATTTGAAAAATGCTGTCTGGCTTTCAGCAGAGGTTACTTGCTGTTAGTGGAATCAGGCCAGTGGTTTGCCACCTGTGATTCGTTTGTGTTACCAAGAACAGAAAAGAATACATCGTACACTGTGAGAGTTAAGACTGTTGGGAGAGGCTGGACGTGGGGGCTCACGCCTGTAATCCTAGCACTCTGGGAGGCTGAGGCAGGAGGATCGCTCGAGGTCAGGAGTTTGAGACGAAGCCCCGTCTCTACTAAAAATAGAAAAATTAGCCAGGCATGGTGGTGCATGCCTATAGTCCCAGCTACCTGGGAGGCTGAGGCAGGAGGATGGCTTTGTAGGAGGAGATGACTTTGGCCTAATTTTTTCTGCCAAAGGAATATTCTGTTTGGTATCCAGCTTTATGTAATTATTAGTATATAGTACAAATTGTACAATAACGATAACCTTTGTTTAATCTCCTTATTGCAATAAATCCACATTTGCTCACTTTAACTTCCTTGTTCTCCCTGTTACCCCAGTAACATGCCTTACCCAATCGGGTAAGGGCAAGCTCGTGCAGTCAAAGCCCCACCGGTGGGACAAGACACAGCCCTAGGTCTGCGTCTGTAGCGCACTGGCTGGCCGGCTGCTTCTGCTGCCGCTATGAGCCCTTCTGATCAGAAGTAAAGATTTTTCCCCTCTGAGACAATATGCAGTGCCTGACTGGTTTCTAATGGCACTGCAGGTTACTTCTAACAGCCTGAGCCCAGAAGTTTGAGACTACAGTGAACTGTGACACCACTGCACTCTACCTGGGGTGCCAGAGCAAGACCCTGTCTCAAAAAAAAAAAAAAAAAAAAAAGAAAGACGTGGGTGAAATCTCTGTGCTTCAGGGTCACGATGTGAAATGCATCCCGAGGGTTTCCAGAACTGCGGCTTGCCTCCGGGGCACCCCACGCCCTCACACACGGTCTCCTCTAATTGCCATCAGAAAAAGTGCTGCTGTGCACAGGGTCGACTCATCTAGATGAGATTAGATTCCAATTAGACTAGAGATAGAATGACATATAATTGGATGGAAATTGTGCAAGAGAAAGTCGTAGGTGTGGGGAACCGCATCCTTCTGTTACCGGGTGGAGCATCGAGCAAGCCGATGGGGCTGCCTGGGAGCAGCGGTAATCCCGTTTCTGCCGCACAAACGGCAGGGACAGGGACGCAGCTCCAGTGTCTCAGGCTCTGCTCCTGGAGCTCCCCGCGGCACAGCCAGCCCCTGGTCAGGCGACTCCACTGCGCTCACGACTGCCTGTCTCCCCAGGTCATCCCTCCCTGCTCTCCCTGCCCGCATCTGAGTGTCCTTGTGCCAGGCACCGTGCTGGGCTGAGAACACGCACGCTGAGACAGACGCCCTCTCACGGGGCTCATGACACCATGTGGTCAGAGAGCCCTTCCCTGCCGGGATCTGCTCTCCACCTCCCTTAGGGGTGGGAAAACTATATCACTGGGCCCAGATTTTTAAAAAGGACAGACAGGTCCAGACTCCTTTGCAGCAGGTGTGGCCACATGACCAAGCGGAGCTCAGGCAAAGCCAGAGGAGGAGCTGCCGCTGGGGCATGACAGGGACGCCAGGATCTGGGGAGAGGCAGATCACCGGCAACGCGCCGGGTACGGAGAGCTGCGTTTGCCAGAATTGTTCTCCCAGAGAAGGCTGCATGTGACCACAGGGCTGAGCCGCGGCGGGTGGCTGAGCCCTGCCCCTCAGGACGCTGCCGCCTGGCCTGACAGCAGCCAGTGGGGTCGAGCAGAATTGCTTGGGGCAGCTGAGCGGTCCTCTCTCCATCCTCCGTCGTCCCCATGGCTGTGCTCCCAAAGGGCTGAAAAATCAAAGAACAGTCCTGTGGCCACCCACTGGCTAGCCTGCCCAGGCCCTCGTGTGTCTGAGCGTGGCCCTGGGCTCGGGGTAAGGAGAGAACTACAGCCCAAAGGAACATGCACTGGCTACGAAACGTGGCTGTCCTCTTGGTCCCCACTCCAGCTGACATGTGCCTGAGACAGTTTCTGGGTGCAGGCAGGATAACCTCTTCCGGGGGAACGGGAGGGGGCTCAGCCAGAGGCCCCCCAGGAGCTCGAGCGTGGCCCTGGCCAGGGCAGAGCAGACACAGCTTTGCCCGGGAGCTGGCTGTGCAGTCACCAGTGTGACTCAGAGTCAGGAGCGGGGCACTTGCGCCTCTGCGGGCTGCCCTGCTGGAGGGCAGGTCGGAGCTGGGGGTGACCACTGTGTCCGGGTCCGTGGAGTGCAGTACGCCCATCACCGAGGTGGGCAGGGAGCAGCCTCGCCACCGCCTCCGCGGATCCACACACGCACTGCTCTGGGGCAGCTGTGCCGTGAAGAGTCACAGAAAAGCCGCTTTACGGAGAGGGCAGGTCCTCCTTGCTGCAGGGCCGTGATCATCCACTTACCTGCTCTGTCCATCAGGGGAAGAGGCCTGTGCTGGTCACCTGGGGGGAGCCTCACGGCCCCAGGTCAGCACTCGAGCTGACCCCCTCCAGGGATCTTCCCGGATTCTCAGCGTGACCCCAGAAGTTGGGGTCCCTGGGTTCCTTTTGGGTGGCTGGTGGGTGTGGCTCTCTAGGTCTCAGCCTCTCCTTTCCCGTCTCCCCACGCTGAGCCCTGTAACAGTGTGTCGGGACCTTGTGACGAGTGCCGACCGTGCCTGCCTGTGTTGGCTCACAGTGCGGGGAGGGTGGTGGCCGACCGGGCGGCTTGGCAGGCTCAGGGGTGGGCTTCTGTCCTGTCCTGGCCGACATCACAAGCCCCCAGTGAGGTTTGGAAACTCAATTCTGCAGGTCCAGGGCGGGCCCAGGAATCTGCTTTGTGTAAAGCTCAGGGGGGCCCTGCTGCGTGGCCAGGATCGGGAGCCGGTGGGCTGGGCCGTGAGAGCCCTGCAGGAGTTACTGCAGAGGTGAGGTCACCCGTGCGCACAAACACAGCTGGCAGCAAAGGCGGGCAGCTGGAGTAGGCAGGTGGGAGGGGAGGCTCCACCTCACCGGCTTTGGACCATCAGCAAGTCCGCGCTTGAAGGAGCATCCCAGCAGACCCTGGGGGCAGCGCCAGGGGCCTGTCCCCGAACTTCCTGGGGTGTCAGAACACTCCTTCCAGCCCAGCGACTCTGCTTGGCTGAGACCTGACTGGAGGTGGCCCTGGAGCCCTGAAAGGTGTGGGAGGCACATCTGGAAGGCACAAGTGCTGTCCCGAGAGGCACCTGCCACAGGTGCGGGTGTCGCAGGTCTCCAGCTGTGGGAGGCCATTCTCCTCCAGCAAACGGTGAGGGGAGAGCAGTGCCACAGCCCAGGCACTCGGGGCTCTGGGGATCTCAGGCCTGTCCTCAAGGCTCCTATCTCACTCTCGGGGGCCCACTCCGCCCCCAAAAGGACCCTCGCTTGGAAGTGACCGCGCCTTAGCTTCCGGGGCTGCCGGGCCCAGCGGTCCCTCGCTTGGTACTGCATCGTGGTCACACGGCCGCCTTCTCACTGGGACGCCAGGCATTGGATTTCCGGTCCTAATCCAATGTGGTCTCATTTTACTGGGCAAATTACATCTGTAAAGACCTTATTTCCAAATAAAATCATTCTGAAGTTGGGAGTGAACATGACTCTTTGCAGGACATTATTGAATTTGGGGGACACCTGTCCAGGCTTAATTTAGTGCCCCGCACAGAGCTCCCTTAGACCAGTGCCTGCATTCCGCCCTTCAGCTGGGGCGGTCAGCGTGGAACACGAATCACAGCTCAGTAGAGCTAGTTCCCAAACCAGCAGTAACGAGAGAGAAGAGTTGGCCAGCCCTTACCTCTCCCGTCTCCCCGCTGGGGTGTGGGTTTGGCGGGGAGCTGGCTCTCAGCGCTGTCACAGGGGCCAGTCCGCACCGGTGCCTGTCGGGGCGTGAGCGTGTGGCGTGATCCCGGAGGCCTCCCGAAAGCTCAGTCCCCCTGACGTAGGCCGGGCCCCGACGGCCCCCACCCTGGCACACCAAGCTGAACGGAGGTTTTGTATAGATCCAGCAGGGGCAGATGGTGGGGGGCAAACCTTGCAGGTCCAGCCCCCAGCATGTGTGTGACATGCTCACAGTGCCAAGGGACCTGCAGAACTCCGAGCCTGGGGGGAGGAGTTCATGGGCAGACGATGCTGGCGGTGTCACCAGAGGCCCTGCAAACCACCTGCTGCGGCCTCAGGGCCACACCACCAGGACTTCTCCCTTCCCACCCTCCCCACTTCTATCCTCTCGCTGCAGCTTGGGCGGCCCCTCGGCTGCGACCCTGGCCCAGGCCTTCTTTTCCGGGAGCCCAGGCTCTGAAACCCTTAAGCCAGTGTGGACCCAGGGGGGTCCTGACCTGAGGCCAGCCTTTCCCACCCACGGGGGAGCCGCCAGCGGGAGTCCTCGAGATGGCCGAGGCCTGGGGGTGGAGCGTGGCCCTCGTCCTCCCGGCATGCGGCTCAGGCCCGCGGAGGGGAGTCCGGACCCGCCCCACCTGCCCGTCACAGGATGTGGTGGGCTGCGTAACGGCCCCCAAAGGGTCCACACCCTCAGCCCTGGAACCTGTGATCAGGGTAGTTCAGAGGTTGGCAAGAGGGAGTGCGCAGACGTGATTAAGGATTTTGAGAGGCGCGATTACCCTGGACTATCTGGGAAGGTCTCACGTCATCACAGGTCCTTCCACGAGGGAGGCAGAGATCGCAGATGGCGCCACGCTGGCTCTGGAGATGCAGGAGGACCCGAGCTGAGGGGTGCGGGAGCCCCGCGGCTGGAAGGCAGCAGGCTCGCTCTCCGAGAGCCTCCAGAAGGAGCTGTTTTAGACTTTGGCCCCAGGACGGTAAGAGAATACAGTTGTTGCTTTATGCCACTCGGTTGGTGGAATTTGTCACAGCAGCCTCAGGACACCCACACACCAACCGGGATTTGGCCCCCAGGCCAGAGGGGCCGGGACATGTGCTCCAAGGAGGGTCAGGCCTCGAGAAGGGGGCGGGGTGGCGTGGCAGGCGGAGTCCAGGCACACAACCGATCCCATAAACGAGGCAGGAAACGCCCTGCCTCTGCCACCCGTCTCCTCTGGAGCGAGGCCTTCAGTGCCGTGTCCTCCGTGGCAACAGGTGACCACAGGGGCCATCGGGGTCCCCTGGGGGAGGGCTGGTTCTGCCGAGCAGTCATATCCCAGGCTTCTCACCTTTTTGGCACAAAGCAACGAGCCCGGTGGCCGCTGGACACAATCTGAGGGTTTCTTTGCACAAGGTGTACGCCGGTCAGAGGAGCAGGCACCCGTCACCACCCAGGCACGAGGGTGCGGGGCGGGTGGCCGTCGAGGCCCAGAAGGGGCAGAGATGCTCGGCTAAGGCCCGGAGCTGGGCCTCGGAATCTGGTGGGGAGTGGGGAGCCCGCCTGGAGCACTGGGGCCAGCCCCCAGGGTGGAGGACAGAGCAGGACGAGAGGGGACCCGGGCCACATGGGCAGGGACAGAGCACACCCTTTCCTTCAAGAAAGAGAATTTTGGGGAATCGGTTACCAGCTGCTTCCAGCAACGCTCCGGCTTGGCTGGCGGGATGCCGCGGCTTTAAGTTGCACACAGGTGAGGGAGTTTGGAGGCTGGGAAGGAATCATCACTCCTCCACACGATCACCACGAAAATATTTATTTGTGGATAATCACAGAAGTCAACAGGACCAGCACAAAACAGACACGGCCTACACGAGGCTGACACGGTCGATGTCCACACACACTCACATGGAATGCACGGAGGCCTGGCGCCCGGGGGCTGCAGGAACCACCCTGAACCTCAGGGACGCCCCTCACAGTGGGGCCACGGGGGTGACGTGTGCTTTGTTCCGAGGCTGAGGCGCCTCCAGAGGGCTGAGCTCCTTTCAAGAGGAGGACGGGGCAGCTCCTCAGTCCTTCAGTTGGTCCAGTTTTGCAACAATTGGATGAAATTCCAACTCAAGTTCTAAATCAGGAATGAAGCAGCTACAAAGTTGAAGGCGTTCCAAGTGTCACCCACACACGTCCCAACCGCCAGGGCTACGTGCAGCAAACCAGGGGTTCACTCCCATCCTCCAAATACTAACACCTGCACCTCCCATCACCACAGAAGGGGTTTCCGACGCCTGTGGGATATACCACGTCTGGAGCTGTGACGACGGTATCCTCGCGTCCCCGTCACTCTCCAGGACAGACCCAGTCCCACCAGCCCCACGCCCTCGCTCCTTTCCAGGAGCTGCCTCTTGGGCCAGAAAGTGACCCTAGTGGCTTCGAACACCACGACACAGCTCGTAGTGCAGAGTGAGGGGTGAGGATGGCTTTACTTAGGATGATTTTCCCAGTTACTTCCAAGGCCGTTTAGGGGCTTCCAAGCACGGGCCTAAGGGGGCACTCCCGCCTCTGTTCCCACCCGCCCACCTCCGCTGGCATGGGCCGGCCTTGCTACCGGTTTCAGAACTGACTCGCAGGACAGCCACGCCCCAGCAGCCAGGGGGAGCGGCCCCAGCACCAGAAGGCATTTCCAGAGCGGGTTTCCTATCGTACAAAGATCAGGACCTTCTCCACAGCAAACCGGGGGAAGGGATGGAGGAGAGGCTGGCACCTGGGAGTGCTGCTCACCATGGCAACCTGGCGCTGGCGCCCCCAGCCCCGGCCTCCTGCTGGAGACAGGGCCCTGCGTGGCTCTGACAGTAGGAAAACTTTAAAAACACCTGTTTATTCTGCCAGAATTAAAAAAAAAAAACAACAAAAAACAGTAAGCACTTTCCATTAATACAAAGTTTAAAATATTCACTAAGTCAGATCTAAAGTTATTAAATTCTGTTTTAAACACATGAATGCACTGCGTTATGATGCAAGGCAGGAATGTGGTTGAGACACTGTTTTTCAGTCACCGTCTTTGCACGTTAAGAACAGAAAACATCCTGCACCAAGAATACACCGCGGAGCGGACAGGACGACACACAACACAAACGCCCAGCGTGGGCAACAGTGCACCTGGGCGCGCCCGAGCGGCGGCTCCCACGGGCCGCCTGGAGATGGGGACGCGCCGAGCCCAGCGGCTCACTGCGAAGGCCGCGCACACCACACACGCTGGTTCCTATCACCTCACAGAGAAGACAAGACCTAGATACTTAAAAAAAAAAAATCCCCCAAAAGGCAGCTAATGTTTAATCTCCCCAGAGGGGCGGATGCAGAGACCCCTGCTGAACTGGCACGAAGTGTCTAAAAAGGACACAGGTTCTTGACTCCACCCCCGTGCAGAGGCCTGCCGGCCAGCACCTGCACCCAGTTCTGCACCTGTCAGAAAGGGACCGCAGGAGGGACCACACGACACACCCTGCTCTGCCCACAGCTCCAGGGCGGCACAGGCTCGAGCCTCCTCCCCGGTGTTGCGGGCCCAGGGGACAGAGTCCACCCGAACCACCCAGGCAAGTTCCAGGCTCCCCGGGGTCTGGGCTGACCACGGACCTTTGGGCAGTGGAGCTGGGCTCTCAGAGCCACCCTCCCAAGGCCTGGGGGCCTTCTGAGGGCACACTTGGTCCTGGTGGTTGGCACCTGTGACGTGCTCCTCGGACAGACCCAGGCCGGCCCTCCGCCCTGGCAAAGAGGGGCGTGGGATGAAAACAGCGGGGAGCCACGCCCCTATAGCGCCCAGTGGCATCTGTCTCCCGTCAGAACTCACGAAGCCAGGACCAAAGTCTTTGAGGCTGTCTGCCATCACCCGCTCTGCTCACTCACACACTCCAGTCCCCTCTCTCTGGGCTCAGGCAGGTGCTTGGGAGGGGTCCTGAGCGGACCCCCGCCCCACGGGAAGAGGTGCGTGAAGGAGGCCTTCGAGACCAGGTGGGCGGCAGCATTGCCGGCTGTTGAGCAGCAGAACACAGTCCTGCCACGCGGCGGGGCCTCTCATCAGCATATGTTCATATACGGACCCCAACGCCCCTGAGCAGGTGGTGCTGCCAGAGGGCAGGAAGGGCCAGGAGAAGGGTCCCAGGGCCAGAACGTTCTCACCGCTTTTTGTACATGTCAACTAAACAGAGACCATTGGCTCACGCCACGGGAGGCAGACATGCGGGGTGAGGGGCCCTCCTGGCGCCAGCGATCCAACGGCCGAGCCCACCTACCCTGTCCGACCTGCCTCTTCCTCCTCGGGGCCCACGGCCACCCTGCAATCCAGCACGCGTCCTTTATCTTCTCATCACAGATGACGCGGGGCTCGGGACTGTCAGATCGGGGACGGGGGCACCCGCCTGGCAGGCCCGGTGCTCTCTGCACGGAACAATCTCACTTGCTCATCGGGGGGCCAGCCAAGCCCCGCTCAGTCCACTGTCAAAGGAAACGTTTTAGAAGCTGGTTCCAACGAGTTTAAGAACAGGACATTAAACAAGGCATCATTTTTACAATCATTGACTACATGGC
>NW_012154841.1:150419-150724 GCF_000956105.1 Propithecus coquereli
CACACAGCTGTCAGGGCGCACTAATGCACGGCGTGAACACATTCAGAACAGGAGCCAAGTGGGCAAGAAAGAGTGGAAAGGGGCAGCTAGTTGCACGTGGACCAGCAACTCTTCATTTCAGGGCACTTTCCAACAAGGTGAAGGATGCGCAACTGCTAAGTGAGTCTTTCTGGAAGACACTGGAACTGCGTTAGAAGAGGCCTGCCTGTGGGGGGACACCCCTGGGAGAGCTCACTTTCTGGGGGCCACACGGGCTCCCACTTCCCGCAGTCTCCCTATTTCTCTCCAGGCTGTGGGTTCCCAGA
>NW_012154841.1:151234-167004 GCF_000956105.1 Propithecus coquereli
GCTCACAGTTAAACAACAGCACGAGACCCGAAACGCACAGGGACCCAATGAGCAGCAAGCTAAGGAACAGACACTCTGACGCAGGAACAAAGACAAGATCAGAATGACGATGAAGACACTTGGCGCGTTCTCCCAGATGCGAACGGCTGAAACCCCGCCGCTCTCACAGACAAAACAGAGGCCACCCGAGCCCAGCCCACTCGGCACGGGGCTTCTGGCGGCAGCGGCGGCCAGCGGCCCCCTCGAGGTTCCCTGGGGGGGGGCGGCACTGGCCTCGCGTGCCCACCCTCACGCAGGACACCCCCAGACGGCAAACGGGGACTTGGGGGAGGGGAAGGATCGCTTTGTTGTTCTTTACAAAGCGCGACGGGCGCGTTTTCACAATGGAGACCAGTGGATGCTGGACACTCATGAGCAAAGAAATGTCAAGTTTCGGTCACAGCTCTAAGGCAGACGTTACATTTTTCATGGGGACAAGAATGGAGACACCAACACGCTGTGCGTTGTGGGCGCGCACGCCGGGCTCACAGCACCGTGGCCTGGATGACGATTTCCGGGTCCTCGATGTCCTTTTTGCTCTGGACCATCCTCAACTCCAGCTGGGCTGGGTTGGGCCTCAGTCCTTCCTCAGCCTGGGCTGTAGGACAAACCAAGGACGGGTCCCCTGAGTTTCTGTCCCCCCTGCCTGTGCGAGCCCTCCACGGCCCAGGGCACGTCCCCAGTCCCCATTGCAGAAGCACCGTGCCGCCGCCCAATCCCACAGGCCAAGGCCAGACGGGCCGCAGCAACCCTTTCACAACAGGAGAAACCCGTCGCACCCTCGTAGCAAGCAAGTGACGTCCCCTCTCTCCCACCCACTCCTGGGGCACACGGGCCACGTGGGCAGCCCGGCTGGCGCACCTGTCGCACACTGCATGGTCCTCTGCAGGACGTGGTGCACGGCTGACACGGTCTTCTCACAGGCCATCTGCAGGGAGGAGACAAGCTGTGGCCCACCTGGGGCTCCCACGTGCTCATGGCTGCCCGGACGGCATTTTCAGGGAACACAAAGACCGTCCGTCCCACCCTCTGAGCCACCAGGCAGCCTCCGCCAACTCACATGCTCCAAACCCTGCGTGGCTGGCGGCTGCTCCACCCACCAGAGCGCCCCCGGGAGAGCTGGGCAGCGGCTACTATTGAAATAACCAGCTCCCCCCCGGCCAGAGACAGCTCCCGCAAGGGGCTATCTCACGCCCTCCATTGCCTGGAGGTAGCAGGTGTCTGAGGAGACCTCCTGGAATGAATTAGTTATAAAGAACCCACAGGGGAAACAGTCACTGCCCGAAACTCAGCCGAAGTCATCACTCACAGCATCTCAAAGTCAAAGGCTTAAGGGGCTCAGCAGTACTGGGGAACGCCACAACCTGCTCCCGACTCCGTGACCCCAGACTGGCGCAGTCAAAGACTTGGCCTTGGCCCCGGCATCGCAGCTGCCCTGGGCACCGGCTGGCAAGTTTCCGCCGCCCTGCACCAAATGAAACTCCTGCTGCCGCCAATTAAACAGGGCAGACTGGCCCACCCTCCACCCGCAGGGGCACAGGTGGGGGTGGCACGGTGAAGGGACCACACAATCCCATGATGAGTTCGGAGTTGGCTGCGGGCTTGTCCCGCGGGAGGGGAGGGGCTTCAGTCCACATCCCTCACTTTCTAAACCAGGAGCCGGAGACTCAGCCCAACTTGCTGGGGAGGGGCTCGCCTGCCCCCAGGGGAACACAGCCCCTCGGGGAGCCAGTTCCAGATCCTGATGCCCCAACTCTCCCTTCCCCGCGTGCGGCCCAGCTGGAGCAGGTGTCCCTTCCTCCTCCCGCCTCTCCCTTCACGCCCGCCCCGCCCGCGTTCCAAAGGGGCGGCAGCCTCCCTCCGCAGCGCCGGAGCCCACCGTGCTGCACACGGGACACCAAGGGGGGTTTGGCTGAGTGAGCCCCAGGGCTGGGGACGGCAGTGAAAGAGGACACGCCGGTGGCCACCTGGTGGGGCCTCGGACAAAAGCAATCTTGTAAAAGATCACAACGCAACTTTTCTGCACGTGGGACAGAAGGTGGCCAGTGAACCAAGTGACGTGGCTGTGACGAGACTCCCACTCCCTGCCGCGCCTCGTGCTGAACCACCCAGCGCACGAGAAAGGCCCTGACACCCCTCACCCCATTTACCGAACCAGCCTAGCAACGGATCCGCTCTGCCCAGCAGTGCCGGGCAAGGCGCCGTGTCTCTGGGCAGACGCAGGCAGCAGTGGGACAGACGCGGGGCGACCCACAGGAAGACGGATCTCCCCGCCAGTCTGACCCGGACGCCCTCCCGGCCCAAAGCCGGCATCCAGGCTCTCAGGCCCTCGAGCCGCTGCAGCGGTTACGTGTTGGGAAACACGCTGTGCTGTGCTGCTCGTCTAGGAGCGGCTCCTAGGTCACCGGGGATGCCACAGCTTGGCACACTCACAGCCTCGCGCCAATGCTGGCCGCAGCCGAGCCAGCGTGGGACCCTTGCATCCTGAACACGTTCTCCCAGGTGAGCCCCTGCGTGCAGCAACCTGACCGTCCTACTTCCAACGCGGGAGGGAGGAAGGGGTCCACGGTGATGGGGTCTGACTCCGGAGCCCACAGCCCGGCCGCTGCCCTCCCCGCGGCGCTGGGGCCGGCCCTCTCTACTCAGCCTGGTCCCTCCCCTCCCCCGACCAATGTGACCAGCTCCCTGAGGCACAGGAGCGGCCGTGGGGGGAGGGCGCATGTCACTGACCTTTAGATTGTTGGGGTGCTTGTGTGTCCACGCCAGGAGCATGGCAGCAAAGAGGTCCCCAGTGCCCACAAAGACGGCGTCCACCTTCTGAATGTCCATCCGGATGCGTTCGGTCCCCGTGGAGCCGTCAGGCCTCCCTGAGGGGAGAGGATGGGCAAGGCCACTAGGACCCGCGACTCCACTGCCAGAAGGCCGGTTTCCGTGTCCCTGCTCCTCCCCGCACCGCAGCAGGGAGGCCACAGGGGCAGAGCTCGGGCCCTGGTCAGGCGCCCACAGCTACAAGTGTGTGTGGTGACCCCAGCTCCGTTCTGAGGGAGAAAGTGACAGCTGCAACCTCAGAGGGCCACAAGGTCAGGATGGCCTGGGGGACACCATGCACCTCTCCAAGAGAACAACAAGGGCGTGAAGAACCAGGAACTGCCTGGACGAGCACGTGTGCGGGTGTGCGCGTGGGTGCGTGTGCGCGCGTGGGTGCATGTGCGGGTGTGCGCGAGAGGCTCCGTGCCCACAGGCAGAGAGCACAGCACGGAGGCTGCACACGGGACTGCTCTCTGTGGCCCAGGAGGGTGAACCTGGCCTCCGTGACTATCTTAGCACGTGACCCCAGCCTCCTGTGTCATGTTCACACCGTTCAGAGAAGGTTAACCCAGGTGGTGCCTGCACCCTGGGACAATCAGCACGGCCCGGCAGACGTGACCCCAGTGAGGTCAGGGACCGGGACCTGGCTCTGCAGGAGGCCTGTGGACACGGGGCCATGGAAGCCAATTCTAGCCCCTCCACTGGGCATTACTGGGCGGTCCGGGGCGTCTCACCTGACCCCCGAGAGCCGTAAGTGTGGGCGCCAGCCCTGGGGCTGCCGGCTGGATAGTGGAGCACTGGGGTGACCTGCCAACACCCCCAGGACCCCCCAGGTGACAGAAGCCTCTCCTGATCCTGTCTATCCCGTCTGCGTGTGACCTTCCTCGTGGCTAACGGGACTTCCTGAATGAGACGTAACTTTCGTTCTGCTGAACCCGAGACATTCTTGAAGCCTCAAAGGACACTTGAGCGGGAAGGACCAGAGGAGCCAGGGCGCCCGCAGGTGGAGCACTTACGCGTCCGCTGGCTGCCCAGCACGATCAGGTAGTCGCTGCCCCGAGGGGAAGGCAGGTCGGAGCTGGTGATGACCACTGTGTCGGGGCCCATGGCGTGCAGCATGTCCATCACCTGCGGGGCACAGGGAGCGCATCAGCCCGCGGCTGCATCACCGCCCACTCACCCGCGCCACGCGCAGAGACGATGCTTCCCGAGGGGAGCAAGCTGCTTGGTCAGCCACCGTCCCCTGCGTCGCGAGCCCAAACTGCCACAAGCCCCTGACGCACTCTCACAGGCCCGGCTCGAGGAGACAGGTCAGGACGGGCTGAAACCAGACAGCCGCACCCCCAGCAGCCGGAAAGGGACCGGACCCCAGCCCTTCTGGGGTCACCCCGAGATCTGGGAGGAACCCTGGAGGGGCTCCAGGGCCTGGGGCCACGAGGCCACCCCTAGGTAGGTGACCAGCGCGGGCCTCCCCCACCCTCGGGCACTGGCAGGTAGGTCGCCGCCCCGCAGCAAGGAGGACCTGGCCTCTCCGAGTCGGCCTTTCCGCGACTCTTCACGGCACAACCACCTCGGAGCAGCGCGTGCGGATCCGCGGAGGCGCCATTGCTCCAGGGCTAAGCGCGGTGAGAGATGAGTCCCCGTCGCACACGCACCACACGAATATACACCCTACACGTACACACCCCACACCCCCTCACACCCCCTACACACGTACATAATACCCCCTCATACACACCCCCACACATACATACACACGCCACGCCCACATACACACATACCCCTCACACACACGCACGCGCGCGCGCGCACACACACACACACACACACACACACACACACACACACACACACACACGGCACTGACATCCGGGAACCAGAAGCCCGCCCGTTCCACCCAGGCCTGGAAGGCGTCCTTACCGCCAACGCTTCTTCCTGGCTGTGGATCTTCCGGCCGCTCAGTAACCTGAGAGACAGGCAGGGACGAGGTGACCCCTCTGCTTGTGTGTGACACTCCCAAAGCCACGGCCGCCCTGACCCCCGTGCCCACAGGGAACGGCCCCAGTGCCATCGCGGCAGGGCCAGTGTGACGTGCAGGTGGGCGAGGGGCGGGTCAAGGGAGATCCGAGTCTGAAAGCGAACTCTCACGTGCGACAGGTCTGGTGAGGTCCCAGACCGTGGTTAGCGTCCACACGTAACAATGGTGGGGAGCAGTGGCGCACGCCCCGCTTAACGTGCCACAGCGCGTGGCGCCAGTGAGGTGCCCACCGACACTCCTGGCCCTCGCGGTGAGACGTCACCCTGCGTTTGGGCGGGCCCAGGTCAGGGAATTCCAGGCCTCCGGTCCCCGCCCCAACGTGCACGGCCCGCGGAGGCAGCAGGATGGCCCGGTCAAGCCGAGCCGCGACGGGACCCGGCGGCCTCACCCCCACACGCTGCGATGGCGGCACTTTCCCTCGGGGTCCGCTTCCCCGGTCAGTCGGGTGGGCTCACACACCCAGAGCCTTTCAAAAAGTGACACAGGGCAGGGGGCCCGACACACCCGTCCTGACCCCGTGGACAGCTGTGGGTGGCAGCTCTCCGCCCCGAGGCCTTCCCAGCCGTGTGAGCCCCCGGCTCCCCAGGGCCCCTCCCGTGTCTCCCCGAAGGGCCTTGCTGAGAGCAGCACAGCCACCCCCGTCAGCTGCCGCTGCCACCACTAAAAGCGAGGCTTAGGCCCGTTACTCGGGTGGGCAGGGGCTTCCCCATCTCAGGGCCACCCCCATCCCGTCCCACTCCAGTGCCAGACCAGGGCTCGAGCCTGGTGGCCTGAACAGTCAGCGCCAGGGCAGACGTGGAGACATTTCCAGACGTTGTCTGTAGCTCTGCCCACTGGGGGCTGACAGTTCAGCCATTCAAAATTACTTACTCAGCCTCAAACTGGTTGGGAGTTATAATGTCTGCAACCGGCACGACCTTTTCTCTGTACACTGGAAGGAGGTCATCCGGGACGTACTGGGGACAAAGGAGACAGGGAATGGGGCTGGCTCACATTCAGGGGAAGGGCGCCAAAGGACACACGCCCCGAACCCTGCCGTGGGCCCGGACGCTCGGCCGTGGAGCTGAGGCACGCGCCGCACAGGCAGCGAGAGCCGCAGGCGAGTCAGAGCCAGGAACCCAAAGGGCCCCGACGAGTCCTGCAGGGAGGCTCAGGGTGAGCTGCCGGGCCCTGGCTGCAGAGGGTCTGGGGGGAGGGGGGAGGAGAAGGAGGAGGAGGAGGAGGTCCCGGGCCCATGAGCTCACGGTCGGAAGGACCAGGGACCACGAAGGAAGGAAGGAGGGAGAAACGGGAAAACGCCGAGGGCAGGTAGGAACAGCGGCTCTTGTCACCCGCAGTGGTGGCCAGGTGCCCATCGGGACCAGGAGCCTAACGCACATGCTCTTCGTGGCTATGGGCCAACGCACCCTGGTCTCCTCATTTTTTGTCTTAAGTTGCCCAGCAAACAATTCAAAATGACAGTTTTCTTTAGCTGTCAGATTTCCTTACAAAGCAACCCAAAGCCCAAGCCCACGGTGAGAATATAAGGAATTCTCTTTGCTTTCTGGCACTGGCTGGCTGGCCTGAGTTTCCAACCCCTTCCCCTCGCTCTGCTCCCGGGAGCCTCCCTTGGAGACCAACTGTCCCCACGGATACATCCCAGCGCCTGGCACTCACAGCACGCAGGCGCCACGTGTCAGCACGGAGGACGGACAAGGTGCAACCTGGATGCCCCAATCCTCGGGCTTCAATCCATCAGGCGTGACCATGACGTCAAAGAAAGGCTCTTTAAAGCCCAGTTTCGGGTAGGCAGGCCCGACACACGCCCCTTAACCTCATGGAGAAACGTCAGGCGCAGGTTTACTGCTTGTCGGAGCCTAACACACCAACTCATGTTTAGGCTGAGCTCAGCTCACAAGGAAAACAGATCTGACAGAAGTCGAGAAACAGGCACGTGGCCACACTGCACGGTGGCCTCGACTCCTGATCACCCACACTCAAGCACCTGCCCCGGGCCAGGTGAGCCCCACCGCGGGAACAAAGGGAGAGCAAGACGGCTAGCTGGGATCCGCAGTGAAGGGCACTAGTGCAGGAACCTTCCAGAAAACAAGCACAGGAGAGGGCGGATGGAGACACAGATGCTGAGCAAGCCATCTGGTTAAATGCCACGGATACCCTGACCTCAACTGCCCTCCAGCGGGCAGGAAGGACGCTGGCCCCCGTGTAGTGTAGACCTCGACCCAGCCCACTACGCTCAGTGAACTTAGACAGCGAGCAAACGGACAAACTGAACAACCACGACGAAGAAACTGTTTACAGAAATCGTTTGGGTGTTGAATTGCTGAGTCTGAAACCCACAGGCAGGATAATCTTCGAGTTCCTTCCACCTCTAAAACTCTAGGCTTCCGTGTGGGCCGCAGGCGAGTCCCCCGCACCTGCCCGTCACGGTTGGGGAGCTCCGGCTGCCGCCGGTTTTCGTACAGCTCGTCAGCTGAGAGTGATTTTACATCTTCGAAGAGGGAGGGAAGAAATGCCAAAGAAAGAATAACATTTGACACATGAAAATGACAGGCAACATGAAGTTCAGCGTCTATAGATGAAATTTTATCAGAAAGCAGCCGGGCCTGTGTGTTTACCTGTCCTCTGTGGCTGCTTCTGCGCTACAGCTTAGTAGCTGCACTGGGACGAACGGCCGCAAGGCCTGGAAAATTTACTAACTACCTGGCCCTTTATGGCATGTTCCCCAAACCTCGTTTCTCCCTCCTGACAAGGCCATGCCCACATCCGACGGGGCGTCTTGCCGAGGTTGACACTTAGAGAGGTGGCCTCTCCTCCCGACTCACACATTACCTGCCACGAGACTTGTATTTAACTCACTCTAGTTGCGACCCCGGGGCCGCGTAGAGCATACGTAAAATCTTACTTGTTGATGTTCTTATTGTTACAATTAATATTGACAATTCTAAAAATGCGGATTAAATGAATAGAAATCAATAAATTTCATTTTTCTATTTACGTTTACCCTTACATTACACTTGAGGTTTTTATTCTATTTTCGTGATAAAACACTGTGGCCCCAAGGAAAAGTTTCTGATATTTTTGTGTTAGCCACTGTGTTGACAGAAAGAGCTTGGTTTCCCGCACTCCGAAATCACACGCGCAACATGACTCACCATTGAGCCTTCCCCATTCCTCTTGTCGCCCATGACGGGATCACACACTGCAGAGACACAAGGCATCTTATCAGCAAAAGCTGCAGCTGATGAGTAACAAACCATCAGTGTTTTTTTTTTTAATTTTTTTTTTTTGGAGACAGGGTCTCACTCTGTCACTCCGCCTAGAGTGCCGTGGCGTCATCGTAGCGCACCGCAACCTCCAAATCCTGGGTTCAAGTGATCCTCCTGCCTCAGCCTCCTGAGCAGCTGGGACTACAGGCGCGTAACACCACACCTGCCTTATTTTTTGTTTCTATTTTTAGTTGCTTGGCTAGTTTTTCTATTTTTAGTAGAGACTAAAGGGTCTCGCTCTTGCTCATGCTGGTCTCAAACTCCTGACCTCAAGCGATCCTCCTGCCTCGGCCTAGGATCACAGGCATGGTAATTTAATTCTTTAATATGGTAAAAAGATACATAACATAAGCTTTGCCATTTTAACCACTTTTAGGTGCACAGTTCAGGGGCGTTACGTACACTCGCACTGCTGTGCAGCCATCGCTACGATCCATCTCCAAAATCCTTCCATCACCCCAAACTGAAACTCTGTCCCCGTTCAATACTAACTCCCCATCCCCACTCCAGCCCCTGGCACCCTCTAGGCTACTGTCTATCTCTATGACTGTGCCCATTCTAGATAATTCCTACGAGTAGACTCATGACATTTGCCAGTTTGCGTCTGCTTCTTTCGCAGAGCATGATATCCTCGAGGTTCACCCATGTTGTTGCCTGTGTCACAATCTCCTTCCTTTTTAAGACCGAATAACAGGCTGGGCGCGGTGGCTCACGCCTGTAATGCTGGCACTCTGGGAGGCCGAGATGGGAGGATCGCTCGAGGTCAGGAGTTCGAGACCAGCTTGAACACGACTGAGACCCAGTCTCTACTAAACATACAAAGAAATTAGCTGGACAACTAAAAATATATAGAAAGAATTAGCCGGGCATGGTGGCACATGTCTGTAGTCCCAGCTACTTGGGAGGCTAAGGTGGGAGGATCACTTGAGCCCAGGAGTTTGAGGTTGCTGTGAGCTAGGCTGACACCACGGCACTCTAGCCTGGGCAACAGAGCCAGACTCTGTCTCAAAGAAAAAAAAAAAAGACCAAATAACGGTCCATTGTGTGGACAGACCACATCTTGTTTATCCATTCATCCATCAATGGACACTGGGTTGTGTCCACTTTCAGCTGCAAGCAATGCCGCCGTGAACGTGACCGTGCGAGCATCTGGTCGAGTCTCTGTGCTCAGGCATCTCGGATACACACTAGGATGGAATCGTGGGTCAGGTGGCAACTGCTGTGTTTAACTTGTTGGGGAACCACCAGCCTGTCTCCATGGCGGCTGCACCGTTTGACATTCCCACCAACAACGCACGCGGGTTCCAATCTCTCCGCATTCTCACCAACACTTGTTACTTCCCATTTTTTTGGGTACAGCCATCCTAGCTGGTATGAAATGGTATCTCAACATTTTATTTTTAAACTTCGTGTACATAAAAGCTTGGGGAAAAGCATGGCCTCCCCTTTTTATTGCTCCTGTAACCTGGCGTTTTCAATTTCTTTGTCCAAGATGACTCAGTGCTCTAGTTAATTCCGACTTAGTTTATGATCCCTTGCACTTTTTTCAGAGTGACACAGACAGCGCCCTCTCGTCACCCAAGCGAGACCAGCAGCTCTTTCCCTCCTCCTGCCTCAGGCACATCAAATCCAGGCCTCACGTCGTCTGCCTGACAAGCGTGTTCCCTTCGCAACAGTCCGCAGTGGGCAAAGCAGCGTGCCACGTGTGCCCGCCAGCGCGTGGGGCACCGTGCACACCGGGAGACCACACCCAGGAAGGGACCTCATCTGCAAAGTCGGCTGGTGCTGCCTCTTCTCAGGGCCGTTCTATGCAGACACCCCCGAGGCTCCGGCCCCACACTCACGAGCCACGGCCCCGCCAGGGTATGACGGTGCCCGAGCGCCCCCAGGCCTTCACGCGCCGACACCGCTTACGAGCACATTTCCGACCCCTCCTCTCTCCCACACCCCACACAAGATACTAGGTTCACCTTCGAAGTGTTTCTAAGCGCCCCGCAGGCAGGACACGAAGGACAGGGTGTCAGTTAGAAAGGGGGCTGCACTGTCCCTTCCTAGGGCTCCCAGGCCAGCCCCGCTCAAGAAGGTGACAGGCCCAGGGCCGCGAGGCCACAGAGCCAGGCCCCGCCTGGGGCCTGCACCTACCGTACACGAGGCTGGAGTTCTGCTGCTTCAGCTCCTGCACGATGTCCACCACCATGCCCAGGAACGACTTGTCTCTCGTGTAACCTGCGGAGGGGAAAGCAGGTTACCCGGGAAACAGGGCACGCACACCCACCCACGGCGGCAACAGGAGAAACGGGCAGGGGAGAGCCGCAGGGGGGCCTGGGACCCAGCAGCTGGGTCCAGGCGAGGGTACCCCCAGTCTGTAGTCACAGGGGGAGGGGAGGCTCAGTGTGTCCCAAAGAAACACTGAGTTTTAAAGGAATGGACCCGTGGGTGATAGGTATATGCATAACTGTTTCCTTTTTCTACAATTTCCATTTTCTTTTTGCTTTTTTTTTTTTTTTGGGTAGAGATGGGGTCTTGCTATTGCCCAGGCTGGTCTTGAACTCCTGGCCTCAGGCAACCCTCCCACCTCACCTCCACAAGTGCTGGGATTACAGGCGTGAGCCACCGCGCCCAGCCTATTTTCCATTTTTTTTTTCTTGTTTGCTTTTTTGAGACAGAGTTTCACTCTGTAGCCCTGGGTAGAGTGTAGTGGCATCACTGTAGCTCACTGCAACCTCCAACTCCTCCTGCCTCAGCCTCCCAGGTGGCTGGGACTACAGGTATGCGCCACCACACCTGGCTGGGTTTTTTTTTTTTTTCCCTTTCTTTTTGGTAGAGATGGGGTAAAACTTTTGCTCAGGCTGGTCTCCTGAGCTCAAACGATCCTTCTGTCTCAGCCTCCCAGAGTGCTGGGATTACAGGCCACTGCGCCCAGCTTGTTTTCCATTTTCAGTAATTAGTATATGACACTTTTAGCCACATGTAAAAATACAACTTGTTGTGTTTTTTTTTAACCAGGAAGTTGACAAAGGAAACCAATGCACCAGGTGGCAATGTCACCTGCCTAAGTGTTTCACCTGCGACCCCTCCTGCCCCAGGCAGCAGTTCCAGCACCCCACCTGGGCCCTCTCCCAGGTACCGGACCCCCAGTGGGGCCGCGGAAGTGGGGGTGATTTGGCCAGGACAGCCATCATCAGCCCGGTGGGCACGGCATGGCTGAGGGTCCCTAGGACACGCCCAATCCCTCCTGAAGGAGCCAGGGACAGGGGCGAGCCTAGGATGGGGTGCTCTGGGCCTGAGCCCACCACAGGCCCCTGTGCCCGGCCCCCCGGCCCTCACCTGTGAGCACGTAGTCATACTTGTTCACGCTGTTCAGCTTCAGGCCTTCGTACAGCTCGTGGAGCTCATCTGAGTTGAGCACCTGACCCTTCCAGTGGGCGTAGCCTGTAGGCAGAGCAGACCACTCTGGTGTGTGGCCCGTCTCAGCCCTGACAACTGCCCACACTCCCCGGGGACAGCCCTTCCCCAGCGGCTGGCGCCAGGCTTGAATGAAATCACCCAGACCTGGTGCTGTGGCAGGTCCCCAACACCTGTCCGTGGGGGGGGCCTCAAAGCCCCTGAAAGGACACCTGCTTCCCCACTGCTGGGGGCCTCATCACTGCCGCCAGCAGTCCCCACCTTCCGCTGCCGGTTCCTGCCGGAATGAATCCAGCACCGGCACTCAGCTCCCCAGGCCGGCCTGCAGGCGCCCGCGGGACCTGCGTCCTATTTCCTGACGAATCCTCCATCCAACTCACCCGACTTACAGAAAAACAGAGGCCAAGTGAGTGGCTCCTCCGGCGGCCCGGGGGCCCTGGTGTCCCCTCCCACCCCAGCCTGCCAGGGAGTCCAGGCCAGGGCTGGGCCCTCGAGCGTGTTCCTCACCGGCACCTGTCCCCAGCCCTCTCAGGCCCTGAGGCTCCTTGTGCCCACACACGCCACTCCTGCCCTGTGACGACCACGGAGCCCAGTGGCTGGTCGCCTGCCACCCCCTGCAGCCCCCCCCCCCCCCCCCCCCGCCGGCATTCCAGGAGCCCTGTGCAGCAGGCCTGGGATCTGGGAAGCTCTGGAAACCCAGTGCGGGAGCCACTGAAGCTCATGGCTCTCCGGCCCGGCTGCCCTGGGGGGCAGCTCCGGGTATGGAAACCGAGCAGGGTGTGGTGTGGCCCATGGGGACAGGAGGCGGGGACGTGCAGATGCAGGTCAGCAGCCTGAGACAGAGAGGCCGCCCGCACCACAGAGTCAAGGCCGCACACCCGCTCCTCTCTGGGAGTCTGCAATTCTGGCACGTCCAGGCAGAAGACGCCTACGCGACCTGCCCCAGGAACAACCCGGAGGACGCCGCCCCACAGGTGTCATCGCAGCTGCTTGCTGGGGGATCATGCGCAACCTGAGAGACCCCCCCAACTCCTAGGTATATCACGGACAGAAACAACATGTCCACAAAAATGTGTAGCTGTCCACAGCAACACGATTCGCAGTGGCCAGGAAGTGGAAACCACCCAGATGTCCTTGGGGCCGCCTGCTGACCAGGGGACGCGAGTTTGTGGGGGAACCCGAATAGCAGCCACGCTCGGTGTGAGCTGCGTCCTGGGCACACACAGTAGGGCCACATGGCGGAAGCAGCACGTGACAGGGCCTCACAGACAGCCTGAGGAGCGCAGCCCTGGGCCGAGGCGCTCGGGAGCGGAACCGCGCGGTGTGGGCAGCAGCTCTCTCTTGCCCAGGACTGGCCTTGCTAAATGTTCCCTGGAGGCCAGCACGTAAAGAACAAAGCGCCCCCAGCTCTTCTGTGAGAACATCCAGCACTTCCTGGTTTACAGCTGAGGCCACTGCTCTGCGGGAATCTTCGGAACAAAGCGTTTCTGTTCTACTCCCCGTGGGCGACAGGCCCTGCTCTGGCCTGGGCTGGGGAGGGGCGGGGGTGGGAGGCAGACGGGGGGCCGCTGAGTCACGTCCGAACCATAGCTCCCGTGGCTCCCAGATGCCACACGAGGCAGGGGCGGGTTTCAGACTCACCAGCCTCACTTCCCAGCAGCACAGTGCAGGCAGGGTTCGGGGGACCAGGCAAAAGGGGCCCCAGAGGCAGCCTGGGGGGGCCACCCTGGAAGCCCCCTAATGAGGCTGTGCAGACACTGACCCCGTGGGCCCAGGTGTAGGCGCTGCAGCCACAGACAGGCTGTCGAGGGCTCCCGAGGCAGGCGGGCCTGCATGGAGGAGGCTAGAGGGGCAGGCTCTTCTCCAGGAGCCACGAAGGTGGGCCCCGCTGGAAGGGAAGCCCCTACCCCTGTAACCTTGCTCTGTACCCTAAGCGCTCCCAAACTCCTGGGGGCCTGGTCTCCACCCCCTCCTAGGAGAGCCCCCCAGGAGGGAGGCTCTTTCTGTCTCTGACTCCACAAGACACCAGTCTACCACCCACTGAGAAGCTTCTGGGAGCCCCAAGGCAGCCCCCAGGGCCCCTCCCCTCATCCGGGACGGAGAGGGCAGCTGATCACAGCACCACCAAATCCCCAGAAATAAACTTAATCCCTCCTTCAACATCCAAGCCTCTTTGACTCATTTACTTAAAAATAAATTGGGGGGCAGGTCAGAGCAGCCAAGACTAATATGTGGGTCTCAGGGAGGTTCCCAGGGGGACTAAGCTTCTTGGGACGTCTCCAAATTTCACAGCACCCCACACACACGGCAAGCAAGAGCAGGAAAGGATTCTTGGTGACGCTGGGGCCCTTCCATCTGAGCCGGGCACCTGATTCTTTCCTCTCACTGTTACTGTAATAAACGCCCTCCCAAGGAAGAACGCATCCGGGAGAACTACGGAAATCCTTCCTGAGCGCGAGGGCTGAGCCCCCGCCTGCGAACGCTGCTGGCGCTCTGCCGGGCTGCTTCTGGGACGTTCTGTGCCCCTGAGGTTCCAGCTGGGCTCAGAGCAGTTTCAGGAGAGGTGACGTGGAAGCGTTTCAAAGAACTGAATGGCTTTGTTCTCCCGCCAACGGGACAGCGTGGGGTGGAGCAGATGCCTGGCTCCTCGGCTCCTCAGGGGTGGTCAGTGGGGAGCCCGGGACCCGCTCCTGACACTCAGGGCCTCCCGAGGACAGCGACCCTCGACCGTGAGCCAGCGGGGTCCTCGGAGTCCCGAGCGCCGAGACAGACACAAGCAAGCCCCACGGCACCAGTGTTGACCACCTACACGTCCACCAGCAGAACGATCACGGGGGGCAGCCTCCTCCCGCGCCGAGGCGCCACCCTGGTGGGCCGGGGTGGACAGGCGCGCCACACGGCAGACAACGGCAGCGACACGGCTGTGTCCGAGCATTTTGTGAAATTTACCCACTGAGCTCTCGAAACCTTAGCCGGGTGCCAGGGTCACCGTCCTGTTTCAGAGAAGGAAACTGAGCTGCCGAGAGGTTCCAACGCCTGCTCTGGTCACACGGCTCCAAAGGAGCCCGCACCCTGCAGCAAGGCAGACCCAGGCCCTGCACCCCAATGTGCTGTGGGGGCCCTGCAAGCAGCGTCACCTCGGGGCCCCATTCCCCTTCCACACGAGGGTGCCACCCCAGGGCCGCTTCCCGGCCCACACTCAGTTCTGCTCCGGCTGCCCAGACCAGCGCCTTACCTGTGTGGTTGGAAAACTGGACGGAGTTCACGGCGTCGATCTCAAAGCCCAGCACCTGCAAGACACAGAAGGAACAGGTACAGGAGAGCCAGCTCTGGGGTCCCATCGAGCAGGGGCCCAGAAGAGGGGAGAGACCAAGGCGGGGCCGGTGCCGCGCCCCCCTGCGCAGGCTGGGGGTGCACAGCGTGGGGAGCAGGAGGCTCTCCCAAGTCAGAGTCGACATTTGCACTTTTGGGGCCACTTGTGCCTGGAGATAGGCACCAACCAGCCCTAAGGATCGAGACCTGGAGGCCACTGCCCAGCCTGCTGGAACTCAACAGAGAAGGGCTTCACGGATCATTCTGGAAATCCCACCAAAAGAAAGCGCTCAGTGAAACTAGTGCAGTGCGTCTGTTCAGACGCTGAACAAGGGCCGCGAGGCCGTCTTCACTGTGTGAACTCAGGTTCCGGCCCCCACCCGAGGGAGCTGGCCACTGCCTCCCTCTGCACCTGCTCGAGACTGTGCACGTGAGGGTCAGAGAGGGAGGGGGTGGGAACCAAGGGGAGTGGTGGCCGCGTGGCCACCTCCCCACATCTCCAGGCAGCGGCTCAGGTGTCAGCTCCTCCTGTGTGCCGACAGCCTCCCAAACCCTCTCTCCCCACCGGAACCAGCAACCACACTCCGAGCCCCACCTTGACATTCAAACACAGGCCGGGGGTCTCTGGTGTGAGCGGTCAGGGGAGCAGCTGCCCCTGGAGGAGGGGGCAGGCGGGGCTTCTGGGTGGGGATCACGCTGTGGCCGTTCATTGAGCTCTACGCTTATGATCAGCATTCACCAAGGCCTCTCTCCGTGTACTTTTAAGCCAGTGTTACCACCAAAATAATGAAACAAAAATTAGCAGTCTCAGGCCGGCGCGGTGGCTCACGCCTGTAATCCTAGCTCTCTGGGAGGCCGAGGCGGGCGGATTGTTTGAGCTCAGGAGTTCGAAACCAGCCTGA
>NW_012154841.1:167368-178023 GCF_000956105.1 Propithecus coquereli
TAAACTAAAAAGTTAAAATTGGCACTTTGCAAATTCACTTGCCTGATTCCTCAGCCTCCTATTCACAAATAGTTTGCAGTATTTCAAATCCCTTAAAATTCTAATCAACTCTGAAGAAACAGATTTTAAGCAGCAATGACATAAATCCTGAAAATCCTGCCAAAATATTCTGCCCCACCGCTTCTGGGTGTGTAGATAATTAATCCCTTGGGGCTGGCAAAAGTATCTGGGAATGAAGTCGCTATTTTCTGCTTTTAAATGAGAGAGAGAGTGCTAAGCCCCTGGGCTGGCATCTCCATTTCAAATACCATCAAAAACAGCTTGTCAATCGGTATTGCGTGCTGGTTTGGACGTTTCCAGAGTGCACCGACCAAACACTGCATGTGCAAACAGAGCGCCACTCGGAAGACAAGACGATGCCGGCAGGTTGAGAGCCCAGACCGGAGCCTGTGGACCCCAGAGAACGGGGTCTCCTGGTGTCAAACTCACCACCCTGTGCTCGGCCCTGTGCTGTGGGGAGGGACTCTGGAAATCGCACCCCTGCACGGCCAGGAGGGAGGGGAGAAACTGGAGGGGGAGGGAATGACCCGGCTAGGGCCAGGCGGCTCTGCCCTGGCAGCACTCCTCTGCCCTGGGCTCTTCTTCTCTGGGCAGTGACAGTTCCTTCCCATAGTGGCAGCTGAACCCGCTCTGTGGCTTTTCTGCCATCCTCGTCATCCTCCAAAGACCCCTGAGCACAAGTCAGCTGGCACCCCACCCCCCGCCCCAGCTCTAATGACCCAACCTCGTCCCTTTCATCCACGGTCAGCTGCCTAAGGCAGGTGCTTCCTTCATGGCATCTTCCTGCTCTCTTTTTCTGAGAGACGAGGTCTTGCTCTGTCACCTTGGCTGGCGTGCAGTGGCTCGATCACAGCTCACTGCAACCTCCAACTCCTGGCCTCAGTGATCCTCCTGCCTCAGCCTCCCAAAGTGCCGGGATTACGCACGTTCTCTTCTATCTTCTCCCTTCTCCTGACACCTGGCTTAGCAACTGTCTCTTATTAAGCTGTGTTAACATGACTGCTCTGGTTCATGTTTCTCGGCATGACCCCGTCTGATACGCCCAAACACGGCGAGCGGCTGGGTCCTCCCCCGGGCTCACCTCCTGCCGAGGCCACAGGGCAGACCAAGTACCTGCCCTGGACAGCCTGTGGATGAGCCGCCTTAAATGGGAACAGACCAGGGGGAGAGCACGGGGCTGAGAAGTGCCCCTGCAGGTCATGGCCAAAGCGAGTGCATGTGGCAGGGACTCCCCGACCTGCTGGAGGAAGAGACACGCAGGCTGCGCCCCGTGGTCCCGTGGTCCGAACAATCCCAGGCAGAGCCTGGGCTGGGGGGACGGCTGAGAGATGGCTGCAGCTTCTTCCCCGCCCCCCACCGCGCAGGGCCATCACTGGCGCACTGGGGAGGGTGCTTTCGCTGCAGTCCAGCATAAACAAGGACACAGAACTGCTCTCCCTCCCGACTCCCTTCTCTGCCACCCACAAGGCACAGGTCCTCCTCGCAGTCACTCCTCAATCCACCCCTCCTCACGGGCGGTGCCGCGTGCGGGGGTGGCTGCCTCGGGTGGGTGGCGCGCGCTCCACGCGCTCTGAGAGGCCACGTGCCTGCCTGAGTTGCGCATCATCAACCCGACGCTCACAGTGAGGCAGACACGGCGAGACACTGCTCGCTGATCCGCCCTCCTCTGTGGGCTGCAGAGGCAGAGTGACTCAGAACAGCAGGAAGGGGGAGGCTCTGGAAGATTCCAGTGCAGTTCTCCACCCCAGCCAGACCCCAGGCTCAGGCATTCCAGGGGACAGAGGGTGCCTGCTGCTCAGCATTCCAAGGGACAGAGGGGTGTCTGCTGCTGTGCATTCCAGGTGTCGCCTGCCCTAAGGAACTGCCCTAAGGAATCCTCGCTGTGGCTCGCTCAGCAAGACCTTTAGCCGCTTTCACAGAAAATCACAGTCGGGAAAGGGGAAGGAGGAGCATCATGTGACCGCTACGGTCCTGCTCACCTCCTTCCCCATCCGTTACCAGGCAGCCCTGCAACTCGGCTCGGCCTCCTCCTGCATCCTCTGACCTCCCAAGGGAACGTCTGCGGACACAGTCCTGTGTCCCCCACAGCACCTGTGTCCCTCCCCACCTCCCCGACTCGCCCTAGCTCCGATGACCGCCTTCACCTGTGCGTGCACCCAGCCTCGGCGTCACACCTTGGGCCCCATCACCGCTCACAGCACAGGGACCCCCATTTCTGGCTCCCGGTGCCAGGCGGGCCCCGCCGGAACCACGCACTGCCTGGTGGGGGTCTGCCGCTGCTGGGCACACTGCAAACCCCAAGAGAAGGCAGAGCTCACGGCTGGCTCAGAAGCGCTCGGACAACCAGACGGCCAGGGGCCGAGCGCAGAGGCCGCAAAGGTGGCATTCCTGACCCGGGGTGGGCTCTTTGGCATGAGCTCTGTCCGCCCTCACAGCATGAATGCCGCCTTTACCCCAGCTCCTAGGTCTCTCCCCGGGGCGACACGCAGGTGGCACCCTCCCCTGCACGCTCTTCTTTGCGTCCTGTCAGCCAGAGCTCCCGCCCCTCGCGTGTCGCTCCCACGCACAGCACCTGGCCCTGGGGATGGGCCAAACCTGTGTCCACCACAACCGCTTCCTCAGTTTAGCCACCCAAGGACAACTACAGCTCAGGTGCTCGGAGCTGTCACAGGTGAGATGGGGTGGGAGGCTGAGAGGGCTGGCCACCTGCTGTGGGCATGTGGGGCTGGCGGTGGGGGCTGCTGGCTGGCGGGCTTGTCTCGGTGGCAGAACAGAGGCCCCGCACGGAGCGCAGACTACAGACCAGAACAGGGCGGCCGTGCCGGTGGGCAGGGAGGGAGGCCACCCCCGCTTGGCTACTCACGCCATTTATTACTTGGGCCATCTGTGGACACCACCTTCCTTCCTCTCTCCTTGAGAAATCCCATCTATTCTTAAGCCTTGGTGTCACTCGTCCAGATCGCCCTGTGAGTAGAATTGGCTGTGACGCTATCTGAAAAGCACCGTGTGGGTGTGCGCCAGGAAACGTCAAAGCCAACAGCCACAAGCCCATCAACGTCCCTCCTGCCTCCCACCCCGTGTCACCGAAGCGGCCCACTCTGCAGACATGGCCCTCCCTGTCCAGACAGCGCTGGTTACAGCAAGCCCCTGTTAGCGGGGAGCGGGCAGTCACTTACATGAGCGATAGGGCGGTGTCGGCCCACACGGGGTCCTGCAGACAGCAGAGAATTGCTGAGCAGCACATGGCACACACATGTGCACCCTTGCTCAGCCATGCTCACACGCGTGCCAGGACATACATGCACTCACATACACATGCACAGACGTGGTCCAGGGCCAGAGGCGGGAGGGAAAGAGATCAACCGAAAAATGGGAAGAGTAAGTTTTGCTTTTCTCCGTGACAGCAAAGAAGAATAACAGAAACTCAGTCGCAAACTAAGAGAAAGTCAGAAAAGTGAGAAACTAACCAGTTCTGTTCCTTCTGGGAGAAATACCAAAACGACGCCTGTGTTTCTAGGACTGGGATACCTTCTGGCTCAGACCCTGGGGCTGGCAGAGGCCAGAGAGAAAGAGGGAGAATTCCAACTAGATGACAGGGAAGCAAGGAGAGCAGTGTGGCCCGGGAGCACGAGGGGGTCCCGCGGACCCTCAGAAGCTTCCTGACCTGGGGCACCACCTCGGGGAGGCGAACGAGGGCCGCCCTGGGCAGGAGGGAGGCGCACTTCAGCACTGGCTCTCTTAGCGCTTGCAAATGCAGGTCACCTTGAAAAATGGTAAGGCAAAAATTATGTCTTTTAAAGGGCAGGGTGACATTCTTCCAGTATCTTCTACATGCAGCTCTGGAGAAGGACAAGGCCCTTTCTATCCAAGCAATTCTAAGAAAAATGTAAAGATTTTCCAAAAGGCCCCATGTTTTTTTGTTTTTTTTGAGACAGAGTCTCACTGTGTTGCCCGGGCTAGAGTGCCGTGGCGTCATCCTCGCTCACAGCAACCTCAAACTCCTGGGCTCAAGCCATCCTCCTGCCTCAGCCTCCTGAGTAGCTGGGACTACAGGCATGCGCCACCATGCCCGGCTAATTTTTTCTATATATTTTTAGTTGTCCAATTAATTTCTTTCTAATTTTAGTAGAGACGGGGTCTCGCTCTTGCTCAGGCTGGTTTCGAACTCCTGAGCTCAAACAATCCGCCCGCCTCGGCCTCCCAGAGAGTTAGGATTACAGGCGTGAGCCACGGCGCCCGTCCGAGGCCACATGTTTTAACCACTTACCCGAAAGAATCCCATGACCAACACGGCATCTCTGAAGACCACCTTGCAGTTCAGGGGATTCTTAGAGGTTAGAGGTTGGAAAGCAAGTCCTTAGCCCGAGCAAGCCCCCTGGGACCCCATCGTGAGTCTAGGAGAGCAAGGGGTGACTTGCCCACAGGTCCCCATAGCTCTGTGGCTTCTGCTGCAGCCCAGTGATCCAGTGGGACCCTCAGCCTCTGCCCTGGATACTTTTGCCAACATCACTCAGCAGGTGGGAGTCAGAGCAGGTGTCGAAGCCCAGGTTTCCTGGCCAGGGGCCCACCCCCTGCCTCTTCCTGCAGGGTGCTCGAGCCCCAGCAAGCAAGTGTGGCTCTGAGGCTCCTGCGCAGAACAACAGAACCTCCGCCATCCCGGCTCAGATGTCTGGGCAAGGTCAAAGAAGGAGGCCCACTGCCGCAGGCCCCAAACCCAGCCGTCCTTACAGCACCTTCTAGTGGGGGCGGGGGGCCGTGGCCTCGCTTTCCAGTATTTAAGGGGTTTTCAGCTAAGGCCCCAGGTCAGATTCTCAGAGCCCCTGGAATCCAGTAACTTAATGTCCGATGCCCATTACGTCCTCCTGCTGCAACGACCCTGTGGGGCTGCACCTGCGCTGTGATCCTCCCGCTCGGAGACGGCAGGTGTCTGGTCTGGGGTGGCCGCTCCAGAGGCCAAGGACAGGAGTATCAATTCTGCCAGCATGAAGCCGCCAGCTACCCACCTGGACGCACTGTTGTCAGGACTGGTTCTACTGCCACACAAGGCCACTGGCAGCCTTGGACAGCGCCAGCTGCCACTCTCAGGAGACGCTCTCGGCTGCCCAGCTTGGAGGGAGGCACAGGCTCCACGGCCGTAAGGGCAGCATGGAGACTCATGGCTGTGCTGTCCCCCATTTCCAAAAAGGACAGCTTGATGTCGTCAACTTCTGGCGGGGCCTTTAGTTAAGCAGAATTTCTCTGCAGGCGCCTTCTAACCCACAGTGGATTGAATGGCACTGCTTACCCGGAAACCGTGAACAGGACGGTATTTGGAAAAGGGTCTTTGCAGATGTGATTAAGTTAGAGATTCTAAGATGAGATCACCCTAGATTATCCGGGTGGGCCCTGAATCCCATGACAAGTGTCCTCCTAAGAAGGAGAGAAGACACGGAGGAGAAGGCCACATGAAGACAGAGACTGGAGTGACGCAGCCACAAGCCAAGGAACAGCTGGGGCCACCAGGGGCTGGAAGACGCTGCTCTGGGCAGCCCAGAAGCATGGCCCTTTCCATGCCTTGACCTCAGACTTCCGGCCTCCAGACTATGAGGGACAGATTTCTGTTCTAAGCCACCCAGGTCATGGTACTTCGTATGGCAGTCCCGGCAAACTAACACCTCACCCTAAGGGTCACGTTCGTGTTTTCACCACAGCGGGAAGCAGCAGGGCAGCAGCGGGGCTGTAGGACGCAGGCTCTCCACGCTTCACTCCAACCACTCCTTTTCTCCTTCTCCCACCTGGAATCCACGCCAAAGCAGCGGGGAAGCCCCCGCCCCAGACGCATCACGAGGCCTGTCTGTCCTTGGTACAGGCCTGACCTTGTCCCCTCGCCCCGCAGACCCCGCGCCTGGCTCTGCTTGCTCTCTGCAAACCCCGACCCGTGCTGCCGGACACTGCTTCTCCTGCCCGCACTGGTCATGCTAACGTGTTCCCTTCGGCCACTGAAATGTACCTTGGACTCAGGCCCAGAGACAAAGTCCAAACACAGGGTCCAGGTTCCACTGCCTTCTCTTTGGTACAATGCTTTTCTCAGCCCGGCCCAGGGCAGCGGGGGCTGCAGAGGGAGACTGACAGTGGTGTGCTCGGAGGGTCTTGCAGAAAGCAGTGGGGTGGACATCTCTGAAGCCCAGGCGTGCAGGCTGCCAGTCGGGACAGCAGGCACAAGCTGAGCCCAGCACGATGGCCATGAGAAACCCTGGCACCCTCTGCCGACAGAGACTGTGCCTGGTTTGCAGGTGAGGCTCAGTGGGGCTCAGAAACCAGCGCCAGGTCCCTTGGCCGAACTCCAAGACGAGGGGTGTCTATTTCAAGGCAGGAAGCCGGCACACCCGGGTCAGTCCCCACAAGGGGCTCTCCAACGCCCCCCCCCCAACATGCCATGCCCCCGAGGCAATCTCTGGTCTCTTTCCAAGCAGCATTAGGGGAAATGTCTGAGGCCCAGCCGCGCTTCCATTCTCCCCACTTGTAAGTGTTCTTTCCTCATATGCAGCCCGGTGAACGAGCCTTTACAGTCCCAAGCTGCACTACGTCAATCAAAGTTAAGCCCCGCCCCCCAGCAGCTTGGGACTGGAGGGACTGCTTCCCCTTGGAACTGCTGCCGGAGGCAACTAGCAGAGGCCCCAGCCTAAGGCCACTTCCAGACTCTGCCCATCCCGGCCCCTCCTGTGCTCCCTGAGGCTGGTCCAAGCTGGCGCTGCCAGGGACGAACTCAATGCTTCTCCTAGTCCCGTGGTACTCAGACGTGGGGTGTGGGAGAAGAACAGTGGCCTGAGACCCCGCGCGGCTGGGTGCCAGGGAGACCCCGGGGAGAACAGCAGCTCTGTCCATAGGAGCTCCTGACCCAGGCAGGTTGCCAGGAGGACCCCCGTTTTTCAGTAGTTGGAAGTTTGGGCCCCAGGGACATTGCTGGAGGACCCAGGGTGAGCTGAGGAAGGGAACAATTTGCCCAAAGAAAGGAGAAAGGAGGAGCAGCAGCAGGTGAATGGGGAGGAGGAACCCGCACACGTCTGCCAACCGGGCGGTGAGCTGAAGCTGCTCTCAGAGCCGGGCGGTCCCAGCCTCCCTGCCGCTCCTGCTTCAGGAACCCCGCACCTTTCTTCCCGAGCACACTCCCACCTCGGTGACCCTGCCCACACAGTGTGCCTACCTGGGGTGACCTCTCCCTCCCCACACCCCAGCTAAGGATGGATGGCAGTCGAGCCTGGGCTGAGGACTGTCCCGTGCAGGGTCTGCCCCTGCCATACCCGCTCCCTAGCTCAGGGACCAGGCCAAAGGCGGCAAGAGGGTCCCTCCTCCTGACTAGGCCTGCCCAGCCCTCCCGCTGCCCACAGGGCGAGGAAATGCCCAACACCCTGGTTCTGCCTCTGGGCAGCATGACACCCACTGCACCCAGGCCTCCTCCCACCCCGCCAGGGGCCACCCAGCTACAACGAGGAAGCCGTGAGCTCCTCCCTAAGGATAGGTGGGACGGCAAGAGGACCTGCTGGCAAGGCTTTCAAAGGGCAGCTTCCTAAGCCACAGCGACCAGTCCTGAGCTGTCTTTGGGGTTCTCTTCAGAGTGCACGCTTGTAAGGGGTGGGTGGCTTCCCTGCCAGGGGGTGCAGCACACCCTTCCCTTTGACCACCCCCAGGAGTGGGCACCGTGGCCTCACTGTCGGCGACCTTACTCAGGCCTCCTGACCCATGGGGGACAGGTATGGAACCCTGGGGCCCCAGCAGGTGAGCACGCAAACACCTGCGGTCGCCAGCCCGCCCTCGCTCCGGGCTCTCTGAGCTCCAGCGGGGCATCCCTGGGGCGACTCCTCCGTGCCCCCCAGGCCTGCCGCATTTTCTCGCCTCCTGGGAGCCCCCGTCCCAGCTGGCCCGGCTGGCAGGAAGGGGCAGGGACCCCGGCGGGAGCCAGCGGCTGCGCCACAGCTCGTAGTGGGGAGCGCATCCTCCCTGAGCACCAGCACCCCCGCCCTGACGCTGGGACCAATCCCACCCGCAGGGGCCCACCGGGTGCTCAGCCCCACTTCCGCCCCCGCAAACCAGCGGACGCGGGAGGCTCAGCCCAGCGCCTGCCTCCCCGAGCGGAGGCTCGTCTGGGGTGGCCCGGGCAAGGTCACGAGGAGGCCGGCTGCGGCCACCACGCCGCGGGCCCGCACGGCGGGCGCGGGGACGCCCGGGCGCGTTACGTAAGGCCGGGCGGCGGGTCGCGGCGGCGCGTACCTGCAGCGGGAACGTGGCTGCCCGGTTGCCCACGTAGCCGCGGACGACGTGGCTCTGGATGGAGAGCACCCGGCACTCCTCCGCCATGCCGGGCCAGCCGCGGCGGCGCGGGGCCAGGCGCGGGTCACGGGCTCCGCCGAGCGCTGGGGCTCGGCTCGGGCTCGGCGCGGCTCCCGCTCGGCGCAGGCGCTCGCCTCGGACGCCAGGCCGCCTCCCCCTGACCTCCGCCGGCGGCTCCGCACCCGAGTCCCGCGCGGCGCCGGGGCGGGCCGGGGGCGGGGACAGCGCAAGCCCCGCCCCGGGAGGGGAACCGGGAAGAAGCGAAACCGACCCGGCCAGCTGGGCCTCGGTGACCCGGGCCGCTCTGCGCTCGGGCACGTGGGCGGGAGCGGCCACCCCCGGAACGCTGGGTCTGTCCTTTCGTCCTGCCCAGCAGGGACGCTGCGGCGCCGTGCATGCATGAATCACTCATTCATTCAACACACGTGGCCGGCGGGCCCTGCGCCCTGCGGAAGACGCGGGGGCCGGCGCCACGCCTCTGCCTTTAGCATGGCCCTTGGGGCGCAGCGGGACGGGGAACTCGCCCCGCAGGCGGAGCCCGAGAGTGGGCGCGGGCGCGGCGCGGAAGTCAGCCTCCTCCGCCCCCGCTGGCCTTCAGTGCCCCACGCCCACCCCCAGGCCGCCCCTCTGCCACCGCTTTGGACGCGCAAGCTCTTGGGGGACGGGGCCCAGTCTCGCCCAGGCGGGCCGGCGGACACCTCTGGGGACCCCGAGTGCCCCCTCCGTTGGCGCAGCCTGCAGAGGCTCCGAGCCCCGGCCACGTGCCGGCCCTCCAGCCACAGGTGTCCCGGGGCTGGGCCACATGTCTGGTCCCACCCCCGCTGGTTCTGCCTGCCCGCAAGGACAAACTTGACCGGTGGAGGCCCAGCGCCTGCCCTCGCCACAGCTGACGCACTTCCTGCCCTTCCCTAAGCCACCCCAGGGAGCTGAGACCTCCCTTGGTTCTGGACGTACAGACATGGCCATTTGCGTTCCCTGGGTCAGTGACACCAGACTAAAGAAAGTCTTGGTGACCTCAGGCAGCGCACCTAAGGCTCTCTGCAGCTTGGTGAGAGCGCTGCCACGGTGATGGGCTAGCGCTAGGGAGTCTGTGCAGGACTTTGCCACCGAGGTCCAGATCTTAAAGAGGAAGTACATTGAAATTAGTAATAACTAATGGAGGATTAATAATAGCTAGCACTTCAGCAGGGTGCAGTGGCTGGCACCTGTAGTCCCAGCTACCTGGGAGGCTGAAGGATCGCTTGAGCCCAGGAGTTCCAGTTCAGCTTTGGCAACAAAGGGAGATTCTGTCTCAGTAATAATAATAGCAATAATAACTAACATTTATCGAGCACTTACTATGTGCCAAGAACGTTTCATGCATTAACACATTGAATCTTCGCATCTGCTCTGTAAGGTAGGAGTCCATCCCATCTTACAGGTAAGGAAACCCAGGAGGAGAAGCTAGAGGTTATAGAGTTGGTGACAAGTGTTGGGTGAGCCCCAAGAACCCACAGTGGCAAGCAGCACTACCCACTGCCCATACTGACCCTTTGTTGTCCTGCTCTGTGAGGTCATCCGCCCTTGGCTCTTGGGAGGGTCTGATAACTCTTTTCTTGTGCAGCTGATTTCATTTCTCCCACCTTGGTCTGTCACCCATGGTCCCCTCCCCACTCACTGGGCAAACCTCATAAGCACCCTCCCCCATCCTCAGCCCCCCACCCATCACACTTTGGCCCAGGTACATCCAAAGCACTAAGAGGAAAGAGCAGAGGAGGTGGGGAAGGGCCTGTGGGCTCTGGGACCCTCCCCCTCAGCACAGGGCCCAGGCACCTGGAGGTCAGAATGCTGAAAATGACATTTTGGTGAAAACACTTTTGCTCTTAGTTTCTTGGGCTTTTCAAAGATCAGGTTCCCATTCCCAGCTATTGGGCAGGTGCCCAGTACCCGGTTCTCAGACTGGAGTCACCTGAGGGAACCCGATGCTCACGCGGGACCGGGCCTGTCTCACCTCACCGGGCCTGGCCCTGGGTGCCCGTTAGCTCTCCAGGTGCTTATAAGATCCCCCAAGCGCGAAAGCCACTGTTTGAGCAGATGAGTTAATTTGGTATTTGGATGAGCACGTGTTACATGACACCTTAGATGGGCGTTTGAGTTACGGCCGTCTCAGTTGCGGGTGGTAGGTGATACAATATCTCTTTCAAGGGTGGTGAACCTCGGAAAATGCTGTGATTATGGTGGCCATATGTCATGTGATCAGCAATATTTTTAAAAAGCTTTCCATTTGGACCCAGTGATGGACATGACTG
>NW_012154841.1:179303-189309 GCF_000956105.1 Propithecus coquereli
GTATTCTTTTATTTCTTCCATTTTCCATTTCTCTCTATTATTTTCTTATCCTTTGCAACTCTACCAAAGGGACCCGGTTTTTTGCAGGGAACACTGGCCACGTTCCCCGCAAGGACCCTCTTCCCGGTTCATAGATGCCGTCTTCCTGTGGGGTCTTCACGTGACTGCTCTGTGAGTGGGCCTGAAGGGAGCAAGCTCTGGTCTCTCTGTCTCTTCTTCTTCCTTTTTTTTTTATTTACTTTTTTTTTAATGTTTGAGATGGAGTCTCACATATCGTCCAGGCTGGTCTCGAACTCCTGGGCTCAAGCATTCCTCCCATCTCAGCCTCCTGAGTAACTGGCTCTATCTCTTCCTCCCCTTGGAAGGGCATAATCCCACACGTGGACTCACTCTCACGGCCTCTTCTGACCCTGAGCGCCTCCCAACGTCACCAGACTGGGGTTTAGGGCTTCAACATGTGACTCGTAGGGAGACAGGAACGCTGAGTCCAGGTGGGCGCCTCTGCCCCGCCAGCCTGGAAGCCCTGCAGCCCAGCACCTTCAGAGCGGCACCCCGGGTCCAGAACCCCGCTTGGGCCTGAGTTTCCCCACTTCGTAGGGGTGCTGTGACCTGACCTGGGAGAAGGCTGGCTGATCCTACTGCTAGATCGCTGTCACCTTCGGCTTGGGGTGAACCTTGCATATGAGCTGCCTATTATGGGTTGATTTGTGTCCCCACCCAAACTTGTAGGTTAGGGTCCTAACCTCTAGCACCTCAGATGTGCCCTTGTTTGGAGACAGGGTCCGTGCAGCTGTAATCAAGTTAAAATGAGGTCATTAGGAAGGGCCCTAATGCCATATGACTGGCAGTTACAAAAAGGGGAAGAAAACGTGGAGAGGGAAAAAATGACCATCCACAAGTGAAGGACGAGGCCCGGCGCGGTCTCACTCGCAGCCCTCACAGGAGCCAGACTTCTGGCCCCAGAGTGGTCAGAGACACATTCTGTTGCTTAAGCCACCAGTCTGTGGCCCTTTCTCACGTCAGCCCTGGCAAACCGGACACTGCCTGTCTGAGCGCTGTGAGGACGGCACGCCCGGCTGGGCCTGCTTGCTGATCCCCCGCGTGCATGCCAGAATTCTTGTTGCACCTGAGGGTACCACCTGGCAGGGAGCAAGGCCGCCCCCAGTGGTCCAAGGCTACTGACATTGACCTCAAAGAACCTGACAAAACCGTGACAGGACAGATCGGTGCAGTGCAGCTTGCATAGCACGTGTCCCAGATTTTCTGAGGCTTCTCCGGTTCCAAATGCCCTGTCCCACGAGCAGACTGTGAATACTGATTTAAGGTCCAGAAAATGTAGTCATCCCTCCAGGTTTCTCCTGGTCCAGCACCTGTCTCTGACCTTGGCAACAAGGGACAAGGGGCCCCAGTGACTCACCACTGTGTACCCACAAAATTCCTACGTTGAAGCACTACGAACCCCCACTGCGATGGTATTTGGAGATGGGGCTTTGGGAGGTGATTGACGACAAATGCGGTCATAAGGGTGGGCCCTGATGGGATAGGATTCGTGGCTTCGTAGGAAGAGACACCAGAGAGCTCTCTCTCTTTCCGTGCACCAAGGGCAGGCCATGGGAGGACACAGCGAGTAAGAAGGTGGCCATCTGCAAGCCAGGAGAAGAGCCCTCACCAGGAACTCGGTCAGCCGGCACCTTGACCTTGGACTTCCCAACCTCCAGAACCGTGAGCGATACATTCCTGTTGGTTAAGTCACCCAATCTACTGTATTTTGTTATGGCAGCCCAAGCAGACTAAGACAGCCTCCAAGAGCCTCCTTTTGCCTTGTGGCTGTGCCTTTCCTCGATGCCCTGGTGGGCCACTACTTTCAGACTGCACCACCTCGTAGGTATAACGCAGCCTATAAGGTCACTCCCTGCCCCGCTGGGTGGGTTTTGTTTTATTTGGCTGAGAGGTGGTATCCAGGTGTTTTAAAATCTATCAGTATGCAGGTATGATGAGGCCAACAGATCAGGGGTGAGTGCGGTTGAAAAGATAGTTCCTTACAGTTTCACCCCCAAGAGGAGGGAGCAGCGGCACCATGGGGGTGGGGGAAGCAGCCCAGTCAGGAGGCGGAGGGAAGGGAAGGGCAGGGTGAGCAGGCTGGGGGTGGGCGAGTTTGGGTAATTTCAGTGGGCCCCGGGGGTATCGGGGCTGCCTCTGGTTGTCTGGCCTGGGCCTGGGGTGATTGGGACAGGGGGTGCTGCCTCCTGGAGCATCAGAGCCAGACAGAGGAGTGGGTTTGGAGAGTGGGCTCTGGATTGGGAATTTACATATGAAAGGTGTGCTCCGGCCAGTCCTCTGCCCTTCTAAGAATTGCCCAGCCCTGGGAGGGGCAGTCTCTCCCCAGTTAGTGAGGATCTAGAATACAGAAAACAAGGAAACATAGTTCATGCACCAGGGCGAGCTCTGGACTCTAAGCCACACTGCCCAGGTGGAATCCCAGCTCCAGTAGCCATGTCACCCCGGAGTGACAGCTGAGGTCAACTCTTGGGCTCAATTTCCTCATCTCCGCAGGTGGAGAAAGAATAGCATCTACCGTGAAGCGCAGCTGAGGGACCCAGCACACCGACCCCGTGGGCGCTGAGAACAAGACAGGCGCCGAGAGGGCTCAGTGAGGCTCTGCTCCGCATTTGTTGTCCAGCCGCCCCTTCTCCCCGCCCTGCCCTGGTGGACAGAAGCTGGCGGAAGATTCCATGTCCTCTCACAGCATATCCACCCCAGGCTGCCATTTTTACGGACTGGAGAATCTAGTTTGAAATTGTTCCGTATTGTAAGAAGTTGTTCTATCCTTTTGGGAACAGACTTTTGGATGTTTCCCAGTTCCGGAATGACTTTCTTAAGAGGCAACGACTAAACCTGAAGGCTGGATTGCAGTTTTTTTATTAGAATAGGGTTGTCTTTCGTGAACTAAAATAAAATTTTAAGGCTGACCCCCCCACACCAGCTGACTAAACGGACTCCCTCGTGGCCAAAGGAATATCCTAAAGCTAAACTGTCTGCCAGGAGGAGGGAGGTCAGACATGCCTCATCATGTCCCCCTCCCTTCTTGGAGACATCCTTCCTAACCCATTAACAGGCCTAAGGCTATGCAAGACACACCTGCAGGTCCTCAATTTACACAACAAATCTGTGTCCAGTGGCTTGTCTCTGATAAACAGCTCTTTATGTTGAAACATTCCAAGCCTCTAGACAAAGCTTCATGTCTTTAACCAATGACAAGCCAAAGAATCTTTTAATCCACCTATAACCTGTAAGCCCCGCTTCAAGATGGCCCACCTTTTCGGGCCAAACCAATGTATGCCTCTCACATGTTGATTTATGACTTTACCTGTAACCCCCGCCTCCCTGAAATGTATGAAACCAAACTGTAACCCAACCTCAGCGAGTCCACTTGCTCAGGGCTTCTTGGGCATGGCTCCAGGTCATGGTCCTCAAATTTGGCTCAGAGTAAATCTCTTTAAAATTATTGTACAGAGTTTGGCTTTTTTTTTTTTTTTTTTTCCGTTGACACTTTTCTGCTTCCAGTTGGGAACAACCCAGATTTTTTGAGCCTTCAAAGTGCTTTGGGTCGGTTGTTCTGGGAATGCTAGAAACCCCCTAGCTTCTTTCCTGAGCTGTCAGGGTGTCGTGTGATATTTTTAAGCCTCAGACACACTTGCCTGGTTTGAAGCTCACCTTGCAGTTGTAGTGGACCCCCCAAATGTAGTAGGTTATGACATTAGGTTAAAAATATATTGAGATTTGTGGGTTAACACTTGACAAGAGAATCGAAGAAATCACGCGCTGATGTTAAAGTAGCTGCCTCTACTCTGCCTTCAGGGCCTGTCCTAAGTTAAAATTTAGCGCTGTTGCTTCATCTGGGAAGAACGTACTCATGTACTTTGTACTAGTGGCTAAGGATAGAAAACAAAGTGATCAAGCCCAAACTGATTGTTTCTTATAACTGATTGTTTAAACTTTCCAGCTGCCTGGCCTATGGTTGAAGTTTTACTGTGCTTGCTTAACTGGGGAAAGAATGGTCCTTAACCCAACTAATGCTATCTGCTTCTGTAAGCCTGCTTGCTTAAAGATGAGATTCAGTCGCTCGTAACTGGAGTAGGTGGTCCGAGGCAGGTCCCGGACCCCACGGTTGTGGACCGTATGATGTAATTTGTCCCACTTCCCGTCTTTGTCCCACTTCCCTGTACCTCATGTCACATAGCCCATCTTCGAATAGTATAAGACCCCCTTGCTTTTTCGGCTAACCGCCATTCTCTGTACCTGTACTCTGACAGGGCAGGGGTGGTCGCTGGCCAGCTAATAAAGACTCGTAATTCGGCTCAATTCGGTCTTTAAGTGGTCATTTCTCGCACTCCGTACTATAACAGTCTTCGGGTCAGTGAGCGGGCCCTTGGGACAGCTTCTTGGCTCCTGCTGGATCCCGCGGGCTCCGTCTGAAAATGCTCCACACCGTCTGGAGGGTTCTGTCTTGGGAGTTTCTAAAAATGTGTGGTAAGTTTCAGCTTAAACCTCCGAGGGGGCCGGGAGTGGTGGCTCATGCCTGTAATCCTAGCTCTCTGGGAGGCCGAGGCGGGCGGATTGTTTGAGCTCAGGAGTTCGAAACCAGCCTGAGCAAGAACGAGACCCCGTCTCTACTAAAAATAGAAAGAAATTAATTGGACAACTAAAAATATATAGAAAAAACTAGCCGGGCATGGTGGCGCATGCCTGTAGTCCCAGCTACGCGGGAGGCTGAGGCAGGAGGATGGCTTGAGCCCAGGAGTTTGAGGTTGCTGTGAGCTAGGCTGACGCCACGGCACTCTAGCCCAGGCAACACAGTAAGACTCTGTCTCAAAAAAAAAAAAAAAACCAAAAAAAAAAACCCGAGGGGCCATCACGGCTCGCCCCTCCCCACCGGAGGAAATAACTGCGAGCCCCACCCTCTGCTCCTCCCCAGCCCTGGTTGGCAGTGTCTCCCCTTCTCCACGCTGCGACTTTAATTAAGAAAAGGTTCAAACCCTGGGCCGGTAGCTGAGGATTGTAGACCCACACGGGGCCTGCTGGGGCAGATTATTCCCCAGGAAAGAGCAGAGGGAACGTTAGTGGATTCTCTCTGTTACTATTGAGTTCACCTTTCGCCGCAGCACGTGGGTCTTCCCGCCTGTCAAACAGACACAAAAGTTTGCTGTCCTGGGTAGTTTCGAATTCACTTTGCAACAACTGCTGTTGTTCTTACTTCTTACTGTGCCCCACAGATATTCTTTTTTTCTTTTTTCTTTTTTTTCTTTTTTGAGACAGTGTCTTGCTCTCACCCAGGCTGGAGTGCAGTGGCATCATCATAGCTCACTGCAGCCTCAAACTCCTGGGCTCGAGTGATCCTCCTGCCTCCACCTCCAGAGTGGCTGGGACTATAGGTGCCACCACCACACCTGACTAATTTTTCTATTTTAGTAGAGACGGGACCTTGCTGTTGCTCAGGCTGGCCTCGAACTCCTGACCTCGAGAAATTCTCCTGTCTCAGACCCCCAGAGTGCTAGGATTACAGGCGTGAGCCACCGCACCAGCCTAAATTCTTAATATATGCTGCTAATTCATACTCCAGGCAAGAATACGACCAACACTCCCACCAGCAGCTGATGATCATTTTAGCGCAGCCTCACCAGCAGTAGGCATCTGTGTGTTTTTAAGAAACGTTGAAAATTGGCAAATAAAAAACACGAGATATTTTTATGAATATGCTATTCAAAAATAATGAATAATGAATATTCCTATTACGAGTTTATTATGTGAACTTGTATAACTTTACCCCACGGTTTTATAGATGTTAAGTTTGCAAACGAAAGAGACTCATGTGGTGATAGAAGGTGATGTTTAGCGGTAGAGGGTCTTCCCTTTGCTTCCGGAGGCCTCCCGAGCAGGCCACCATTCGCTCTCCTCGCCCAGGGTGCACCCAGGTCTGATCTGACCTCGGGGCGTCAGAGCCCTGAGAACCACTGGCACACAGACCCCCGTTAGCACCTGCGGTGCGCACCTGCCCCACGTGAACCGCAGCCGGGAGCCATTTCTGGGCCTTCGCGAGGGCTGCGCATACCCGAGGGTGTACCTCAGTTCACTGGTGCCTCATCTGGAAATCAGGGTGGTAGCAGTGCCCCCCAAGCGGAGCTCCTGCGAGAATCTGGGATCACACGAGACGGCACATCTGGAGCACGTAACCAATGCCGGCAACGAATAAACCGGGTTTTCCCACAGACTGTAACTCCAAGGCCAGGACCAGGGCCGCCCTGCGCCCGACGTCCACGCTGTGCCGGCTGGCGGCTGTCACTGGATAGCGCCGAGTGGATGAACGGAGCGGCGATGCCCGGCCGGATGGAGGCGTGGGCGGAGGATGGTGGCCGCATGGAGGAATGTGTGGATGTGAGTCAGGATTTCCTTCCTAGTCGAGGCGGAATAATAGTCCGTTGTGTGTCCACACTGGGCCGGGGCAGCGAGTTGCGTGGAGACGTGGATTGCAAGATCAGGGCTGGCGTGAAGATGTTCGGACAGACTCCCTCTGCCTCTCCTTCCGAGCCCATCCTTGATGAGAATGATGCTCTGCTCGGGTGCGGGGTGGGGGGCATCTTTCACATGGGAATTTCGTCTCCCACCTTCGGGAAACAGAGCCAAGGTCAGAGGGATCTTGCACTTGCTGTTTTTCGAGTGCCTTTACCTTCAAATAGTCCGTGTGTTGGGGTAGCATGTGTTGGGGTGGCATGCTCTTAGCTCCTTCACTAAGCACGGTGTGGCCCGTCCACACCGTGGACTGTCATTCCGCCTGGAATAGGGAGGAATTCTGACACGCCGCAACGTGGGGGGACCTCAAGGACATTGTGCCAAGTGAAATGAGCCAGACACAAGAGGCCACACCCTGCATGACTCTGTTACAGCTATACGAGGGCTGTAGGGAGGCGGTCTGTTGCGTGGCAAGAAGGACATCTTGAAGTGGAACCGCACGATGGGGTGTTTACCACGCACGTACCAGAGTGCTCTGCTGCAAGCGCTTCGAGCAATGCTGGCGGCCCAGAGAGCCCCTCACGAAGATGCTTATCCAGCCTCCCCAGAGGTCACACGTCCTGACAAGATGGTCTGACGATGTGACCATCGGCACGTTTTCCCCTAAAAGCTTGCTGTGCAAAGGACACTCCTGGAGCTGGGTGCGGGATCCTACTGTCCCTTGGCCGCCAGACATGTGGCTTCTGTTTGTAAGTCCCTATTAAACGTTTCTTTCTGAGAAACTGGATTTGTCAGCCTTTCAGCTCCCTGGGCCTTTGGGGGTAGTTGCTGACACCTGTCCGCTGTGGAACGAGGTCCCCAGGGTGGTCTGGTCCATGGAGAGGAGGTAGAAGGGTGGGTGCGGGGGCAGGGATGGGGAGTTAGCTCCATGAGTGTACTTAATGCCACTGAACTGCACACCTGAATGTGGTTAGAATGATAAATTTTATGTCACGTACATTTTACCACAACTTTTACCAAAAGGCAAGCAGGCTTAATACATTATAAAATGCAATGGAAGCAACTCGAAGAGCTTACATACCAGATTTAAGCAAAATTAACAGCAGGGACAAGCCAGGGACCTGGAAGGGAAACATCCACTTGAACTAAGCTGACAGAGGACAGAGGACGGGCTGGCGCCCGGCCCGCTCCAGGCCCGGGAGAGCAGCACACCCCAGAGTCCCAGGCAGCCCGGGCTAAGGGCCGGGGTGCAGCGGGCGGGAAGGCAGAGCCTCGCTGCTGGAGGGGCCTGGAAACCTGCCCCGACCTGGAGTGTCTGCGCTGTGTCCCCAGAGGCCACCAGCGGCTGGGGTGGCCTGGCCTCCCATCTGTGCCAACTCCAGGTTGCTTCTCCCGGGGAGCCAGTCCCTGGGCTCCTCAGCATGAAGTCCCCCTAGGTTGTCCCACCGGGCACCTGCCTGCCCATCCTTGGGGACGCGGAAGGGGTCCCGTGCTCCATCCGCCCTTCCACCGGCCTCTGCTTCCTTCCTCGAGCGTCCTGCCCTCTCCTGCTGCGTGGCTCTGCGGGGCGCTGGACACGGGCCGGCAGGAGGGAGGAGGGCGTCCTCTCCGACAGGACATGGACACGCGCTCAGGCTGGACAGCCTCATGGCCAGGCGCCAGGCCCTGCTGCCAATGCTGCCCAGGGCCGTCCAGGGTGGGACGAGGACCTGGGCGGGAAAGTCCCCAGCCGGCGAGGACCCGCCCTGCAGAGCTGGCCAAGAACAGGCAGGAGGCCGTGGTGTTTCTTCCGCAGAAGAGACCGAAGCCAGTTGCAGGAGGCCACATAGCGCAAGTCCACCATATGAAGTGTCCAGAACAGGCACAGCCACAGAGACAGAAAGCAGGTGGGTGGCGGCAGGGCTGGGGAGAGCGAGGGGTTGGGAACCAGGGCTGATGTGGGCGCCGCGTTTCGGCGGGGGAGGGGATGAAAATGCTCTGAAATCATTGCGGCGAGTGCGCAGCTCTGTGAATGCACCGAAACCGCCCAACTGCACGTTTTAATTGCGTGGACTCCATGGTATGTGAATTATGTCTCAATAAAGCTGCTTAAAAAAATGAAAAAAGTAAAAGGACATTCAAAAGAAAACAAAGCAACTATTTGTTTTAACCTACTTTTGAACTTGGAAGAAAACTAAATTCTTTGAGGAAAAATCAAGACATAAAAAAGAGATCCACAAAGGAGGCGAGTGTTCTAGGACTAAGCATTCTTTCCCTTTTTACAGAAAATCCGGGGTGAGACTCGCAGTTTGAGCTCTGACTGGGACAGAGCCCGGAAGCCGTCACTCCTGGCTTTGTCCAATGGCAGTTTCACACAGGCAGCGAGGTTTATCTGACGCGAGATTATTGCTCATTAAAAACGTTCGCCAATATCCTACCGTGATGACTCACAATATAGTCGGCATTGGCAATTTTTGACCGTCTCTATGGAGACTGAATTAAAAGAAAAAAAAGAAATCATCACTTCCGGCCTAGCGACAAGAGAAAAGATGACTTTTCTTAGCTCCATCAGAGCGCTGGGGGTCACATGACAAACCGCCACCTTTCAAATCTAGAATACCGGTTAGGGTTAGGCAGCACAGATGTGCTGCACAGAAGCCTCTGGAACCAGCCACTGGGAGGAGGAACTTTTAAACCACAATTGACGAACTGCTGGTGGCTGAGCCTGGCCAGGGACTGACGTGTGGGGGACCTGCTTTGGGGGTGGGGTCTCACCTCCTTGAGCCGGGCTGGCTTCCAGCACTGAAGGTCAGAGAAACCTCCCCGTGCCTGGGGCAGGAAGGGAGAAGGAATTGCAGGCGCCCTCGGTATCGGCAGGTTCCAAATTCTGGAATTCAACCAAGCACAGTTGGAAAATATTGGGGGGAGGGGAATAACAATACAAAAGTGGTCAGCATCTGGAAGATCTGAACTAAAATAAAATTTTAAGGCTCACCCCCCACCGGCTGACTAAATGGACCCCCTCGTGGCCAAAGGAATATCCTAAAATTAAATTGTCTGCCAGGAGGAAGGTCAGACATGCCTTATCACGCCCCCTCTCCCTTCTTGGAGACATCCTTTGTAACCCATTAACAGGCCTAAGGGTATGCAAGACACACCTGCAGGTCCTCAATTTACACAACGAATCTATGTCCCCTGGCTTACCTCTGATAAACAGCTCCTATGTTGAAACATTCCAAGCCTTTAGACAAAGCTTCCTGTCTTTAACCAATTACAAGCCAAAGAATCTTTAAACCCACATATAACCTGTAAGCCCCGCTTCAAGATGGCCCACCTTTTCGGGCCAAACCAATGTATGCCTCCCACGTATTGATTTATGACTTTACCTGTAACCCCTGTCTCCCTGAAATGTATAAAACCAAACTGTGACCCAGCCACGCCCAGTCCACTTGCTTAAGACCTCTTGGGCGTGGCTCTGGGTCATGGTCCTCAAATTTGGCTCAGAGTAAATCTCTTTAAA
>NW_012154841.1:190594-244999 GCF_000956105.1 Propithecus coquereli
TTCTTCCAACACGTTAAATGTTTTACTCCACTCTCTTCCTGCTTGCATGATTTTTGAAGAGACCTCAAATATAATTCTTATCCTTGTGCCTCTATAAGTAAGGAATTTTTTCCTCTGATATCTTTCAAGATATTCTGTTTGACTTCGATTTTCTGCAATTTGAACACGATATGCCCAGGCGTGGATTTTTTGGTATGTATTTTGCTTGGTGTTCTCTGAGCTTCCTTAGATCTGTGGTTTGGTGTCTAACACTAATTTGGAAAATTATAAGCCATTATCACTTCAAATATTTCTTCTATTCCTTTCTCTCTTTGTTCTCTAGTATTGCTGCTATGTGTGTGTAAATCGCCATTGCAATTGTCCCACAGTTCTTGGATATTCTGTTCAGTTATTTTCATTCTTGTTCCCTTTGCGTTTCAGTTTGGGAAGTTTCTATTGACACGTCTTTAAGCCTGTTGATTCTTTCCTCGGCCACGTCCAGTCTCAGGTGCAGCCCCCGGTGTGGCCCCACTCGACAGCCCTCTGTCATTTGGAGCTGTAACAGAGTCCTGCCTTTCATCTGTCTGAGTGTCACGGTGCTGTGTCCCACCAGCGAAAGAATCTTTAAATCTTACAAAACATCGTAAAAGACTTTTGTCCAAAATATATAAAGAATTCTTAAAACTCAACAGTAAGTAAATGAGAAAAGGAAAGAACTTTTTTCTGGGGAAGGTGAGACCTTTTAAATTATCCGGCCCAGAGAGACATTAAAAGGAGACAGCATTCTAGCCCTGCTCCCCTCCTTGGGCTACATATTCATCTCTTGAAACTGCTTGCTGTTGCCACAGGCAGCTAAAAATTAACCCAGTAATGCTGCACTGGACACTACAATCCCACTCTATAGCTCACCAATGTCTGGCCAATGCATGCTATGTCTGTAAACCAATGGGAATTCCTGGCAAACAAATTTACATCAGCACAATCCCTGTTCCTCTTTTTTGCCTTTAAAAACCTGCTTGTAACAAAGGCCAAACAGAGCTGGTATCCAAGGCTACTTGGGTCTGAGTCTTCTGGGACAGCTGTCCTCACTCTGGCTCAAGTAAACTGTATAATTATATTTTTGGCCACGCAAACTCTGTGTTTAGAACTGTTCAAAGTGTAAGAATAGGCAGGGTGCGGTGGCTCATGCCTGTAATCCCAGCACTTTGGGAGGCCGAGGCGGGAGGATTGATTGAGGCCAGGAGTTCAAGACCAGTCTGGACAACATAGTGAGACCCTGTCTCTACAAAAAGTACAAAAATTAGCTGGGCGTGGTCCAGAGCACCTGTAATTGCAGATACTCAGAGGCTGAGGCAGGAGGATCGCTTGAGCCCAGGAGTTTAAAGTTGCAGTGAGCTGTGATGATGCCACTGCACTCCAGCCTAGGCGACAGAGCAAGACCCTATGTACTGTCTGGAAAAGGCAAAACTATAGAGACAGCAAAAAGATAAGTGGTCACCGGAAGTTCAGGGCAAAGGGGAAAGGGATGAGTGCGTAAAGCACAGAGGATTTTTGGGGCAGTGAAACCGTGTCCGCAGGTAACCTTACACATTTGTCAAAACCTATAGAACTGCACACCGCAAGGAGCGACCCCTAACGTAAACTGTTACGGTGTAATAATATAATAAATTAAAAAAGAAAAAAGACAAATAACAGACAAACAACATCGGCTTATAAACGTAACAAATGTCCCCCAGTGCAAGATGTTGGCGGTGGGGACCGTGTGCTAGGAGGGGGCACGGGAGCTCTGGACTGTCTGCTCAATTTGCCTGCAGTTCTAAACTGTTCTAAAAATAAAATATATTAATTTTAAAAACAATACAAGTTCATAAATAAAAATCATCTCTAATTCCATGACCCATGAGTAACAGTTTGATGTAAATCTAGAGTTTTTATTTTTTTAAAGAGAAAAGGAATCATACCACTCATGCTTTTACATAACTTGACATTTTCATTAACACATGATGATGTGCATCTTTCCATGTCAGTACAATTTTTCTATATTGTTATTTTCCGTGTCTGCATTTTACCCTGAGATACAGCTATTTGCTTTTCCTTCAGCCACCCCTGATCTCAGCTGACGGATGTTTAAGTTGTTACTACCTTTGCACCACAGTAGGGTTTCATTTAACTTGCGTGAATTCAACTAAAAATGCACAGAACCCCCTACCGAAAAGCGGGGAGTGCCGTGGCCCATTTAGAAGCGTGCAGCCGGTGAGCTGGTTGCTCCGGGCCCGAGGGTGGGGCGTGGGCGCCCTCCCTCATTTCGTGTGTGTCACGGCAGTGCTGTCACGCTGAGCTGCTCTCTCGTGTCGAAAGATGCATTTTTTGAACAACGTGGCCTCTCCCCACAAGTCAGGTATTTCTCTTGGTGCTCACCCAGGCGACAGGGTTCTGTTCCACGTTGGAGGGAAAACTGTGTCTGCTGGACCCGGCAGTGGTGCCTCCTGAGAGAGCGCCCAGGGCAACCCCTGGTCTGCTCCGTTACTGTAGACTGAATGTCCGTGCCACCGAATTCGGTTGTGGAAACCTCACCGGCAAGGTGACGGTGTTGGGAGGTGGGGCCTTTGGGAGGTGATGAGGTCTTGGGGGCGGAGCCCTTGAGAATGGGACCAGCCCTTGGGAAAGAGGCCCGGACAGCGCCTTGCCCCTTGCAGACGCCACATCTGCCCGCGCCTTCATCTGGCACTTCCAGCCTGCAGAGCTGTGGGAGATAAATTTCTCTCATTTATAAACTACCCAGTTTAAGGCACGGCCACACGCTGCGTAAGGACAGGCTCGTCCCTCGTTGTGATGGTGGTCCCAGAAGACTATAATAGCCTGCTTTCACTGTGCCCTCACTGTGTTTAGACAAGTTTAGATGCGCAGACACTGACCTGTTACGGCCACCTGCAGTCTTCAGCACAGCCGCCTACGCTCAGGTGTGTGGCCCGGGAGCGGTGGCCGCACCACCCGGCCTGGTGTCCCGCAGGCTGTGCCGTCTGTGTGTGTGTAGGCACCTGCTGGCTGTGATGATCACAAATGACGAAGTTGCCTAAAGACAGATTTCTCAGAACATCCCGTCATTAAGCAGTGCCTGACGTACTTTGTTAAGGCGGCCGGAAGGGACTAACCCGCCTCCCAGAGGCCCCACCGCCAGATGCTGCTGACGGGCCTGCAAGCGTCTCTCCCCGAGGCCCAGGGCCTCATCGCATGGTGAGCGTGTGGCTGAGACACAGAGGCCGTCCTCGCTGAGGAGGACAGGAAAGTGTCTGCAGAGGATGGCCGCCAGGAGGAGGAAGGACGGCCTCAAATCCGCCTCCTCGATTGCTGGGGTCAGAGGGTTTTCTAGAGGTGGGATGAATGAGGCCTGAGGCATAGCTCGAGTTCTGGCTCCGTGTGCAGTGCGGGGCACGCAAGCGCGCTGGGAAACCACGCTGGCACACGTCGCACGATCAGCAACTGGCGGATAACATAGTTAGATAGATACTTAGATGGAAGGAACAACCTTTCGCAGCACAACAAAGTGACTGTAATCAACAAATGTTAGGGCGTACTTTAAAATAACTAAGAGAGACAGAGCTCGGTGGCTCACGCCTGTAATCCCAACACTCTGGAAGGCCGAGGCAGGAGGATCGTTTGAGCTCAGGAGTTCAAGACCAGCCTGAGCAAGAGCGAGACCCCCATCTCTATAAAAAAACAGAAAAATTGGCTGGGTGTGGTGGGGTCCGCCTGTAGGAGGCTGAGGCAGGAGGATTCGTGAGCCCAGGAGTTTGAGGTTGCTGTGAGCTGTGATGACGCCATTGTACTCTACCTGGGTGACAGAGCGAGACTCTGACTCCAAAAAAAGCCCCACGAAAACCTAAAGAGTGGAATTGGAATGTTCCTAACACAAAGAAATGTGAGGTGGTGGATACCCCAATTACCCTGGTTTGATTAATTCACATTGTATGTATCAAAACATCACATGTGCCCCATAAAAATTACAATTATTATGTACCATAATAATTAAAAATAAAAAAAAAAAATTAAAAAAAAGAAACTGGCGGGTGAGCCCCTTCCAGGGAGGAGCTTTCAGTGTGGCATAACCAGCCGGGCGACACCGGCCGCCCCTCAGTCTCGCGCACAGGCAGGTGGGGGGCGGGTTGCTCAGTGGGTCCTCGGGCGGCGTCCCTGGTGGGGCCGCTTGTCGTGTTCTCTGAGCGGTCGGCTGGTGTAAGGATCTGCAGTTACCTCGGGCTGCAGGAGGGCCCCATATTTCTGGGAAAACCACTTGAAAGGGAGGGGATCAGGGAAGCGGAAAGTTACAAAGTCTGGGCGGCAAACCTCGCTGGCCTGGGGACCTGGGACGTCGGAGAACCAGGCAAAGGCGTTTTGTTCTGGGAGCTGGGGATTAGGTTTCAACATGCGAATTTGGGGGGCGCGGACATTCAGTCTATAGCAGCCCCGTGTGGCAGGTCTGGTGGCAGTTCTTGGGGCCAGAGCTGGGCAGCAGCAGAGGGCCTTGAGGCTGACGGTCTGCAGGGCAGGCCCTGGGGCTTGGGGAGCTGCTCACGAGCAGTGTGGTTAGGACGGGCGGTGAGGCCACAGCCAGGGCCCAGGAGGCACCAAGCAGGGCCTTGTCCCCCACATTCAGAGAAAGTGGCCATACGGGACATGCCTGACTGCCACCCTCACCCAGGCCCCAGTCTCCATAGCATTTTCATCAGCAGATTTCAGCACATAATCTTTTAAGATAAAGTTGCCTGCTCAACTGTGCTAAAAATAAATAGCATTGCCAGCAACTGCTCGTGGGCAAGAGAAGGCAATGTCTCCTTTCACTAACAGGAAGTCAGTTACTGGGGCAGGAAGCATGGGCGGCAGACCCGCCACCTTGCAGGGCGTGAGTGATTTGCCCCAGCCGAGCGGTGGGGTGATCGATGCTTCTCGATAGAAGACGCAGGTCAAAGGGGAATTGAATCTGGCAGCCCCAGTGGAGTGCACGCTCAACTTCTATTCTTCAACACCTAGGCTGAGAGGTAATTACAGGATTTAATGATTGACAGACCGAAGCCTTAGTCACCAGGCAATGACTAATACCGGAAAGAACTGTGGCAGTTTTTAGACTGGTTCAGAAAGGCAGCGAGTCCTAAGAACAAAAGGCCGAAAGGTTCAAAGCCCTGGGAGGAAACGCAGGGCGGAATCTCGTGGGGATGCGGCTCGAGCTCCTGCCCACTGAATCCAGGCGCCAGGTACATCTGCTTCCTAAAAGGGAAATTTATCAGCGTAGCCTGCAGGGCAGTTCTGCAATAAACGAGTCTCACAACCCTCGGCCGCCCGTCCACGTCCACGCTGCCCTCAGTCCCCAGATGGGGAGCAAAGGCCGGCCTCCCGCCTCAGCCCTGGCTACAGCCGGGCCCGTCCTCCCGTGCGGGGTGGAGAGGGCCTATCTGGCGCGTGTGCCCAGAGGGGCAGTGCAGCAAAGGGCAGAGGTGCTGCCAGGAGGGGCTGGTCCTGGAGGTGGGGCCTCTGCTCTGGGAGCCCCTGGACCCGCCACAGAGAGCCACGCACAGGCATGCTCCACGGAGGTGAGGACAGAGGCCTGCCACCCGCCTGGCTCCCCAGCTCTTCCTGGAGGAAGGAGGGAGAAGGTGACCCCCGGAGATGGCACAGATGGAAAGTGAGGTGGCAGAGAGAGGCAGGCATACTCTGGGGGTCACCCTGTCTTCCTCTTTCCCCCTTTCTCCCTGGCATCCCCTCCTCTGCTCCCTGCTGGGCTCGGGCACCGTCCCCTCCTCTCCCCCGCCCATCTCCCATCCTGCTGGTCCATCCTTCCCCTGCCGCTGGGGTGACCACCAGCCCCCAACGCGGCCGCTCCTCGGTGGCTCTTGAAGTGCCCCACGGGACAAAGGCAGAGCCTCCCCAAGCCTCTGTGGCCCTCCCCGGCCAGCCCACCTGCCTCCTTCCCCGTGCTCAGCTGCACTCGCTTCACCACCTGTCCCATCTCTGTGCCTCTGCTCCCAAGAGGTTCCCCTGCTGAGGTCCCCAGCCCAGCTTGTCCCCTAGGGGCAAGCTTCCCCTCAGCTTTAGCTGTGGGCCCACTCGGCCAATATCGCAGCGTTGGCCCACGTGTGGCTGCGGAGTGCAGGGACGTGACTGGCCCCGAGCCACACGTGCCTGCCACGAGCGTAAGACATGCGTTGGGTTTTGGAGACTCACCATGGAGAAAAGGGCTGCGAAATATCTCAGTAATTTTTTATACCGATTATATATTGAGATGAAAATATTTTGGGCATATTGGGGCAGATAAAATGTAGTATTAACATTGGTTTCACCAGTTTCTTTTTCTTTTTGTTTTGATATCTACTGGAAGATGAAAGTTCTAGCCACGGCTTGCGTAGTATTGTTGGTTTACTTCATCTCGTTGCCTCTGCTGTCTTTCCTGTCTGTATCCTGGTGCCTGGTACCGCCCGGGCACTCGGCGGGGGCACTGGGCGTGTTTAGCAAAGGGTCTGCACCCGACCTCGGTGAGCACGTGTGGGCACATGGGGGCAGGGGGCCTCGTCACCTGGTGGCAGCCTTGCACACGCGCGTGAGCGTGTGCGCTGCCTGGGGCACGGGGCGGGGTAGGTGTTCTTCTGCCTTGAAGGGGGCCCCACTTTTCCTGAGTCCCCCGGCCAGGTCTGTAACAGAATATTCAGAGACAGCAGCCATGTCCTGGCTCCAGCAGGTTTTGTAGGTTCAGAAAACAAATCTAGGCCGGGCGTGGTGGCTCACGCCTGTAATCCTAGCACTCTGGGAGCCCGAGGCAGGAGGATTGTTTGAGCTCAGGAGTTCCAGACCAGCCTGAGCAAGAGCGAGACCCCGTCTCTACTAAAAAAAATAGAAAGAAATTGGCTGGACAACTAAAAATATATAGAAAAGATTAGCCGGGCATGGTGGCGCATGCCTGTAGTCCCAGCTACTCAGGAGGCTGAGGCAGTAGGATCGCTTGGGCCCACGAATTTGAGGTTGCTGTGAGCTAGGCTGACGCCATGGCACTCTAGCCTGGGCAACACAGTGAGACTCTGTCTCAAAAAAAAAAAAAAAGAAAACAAATCTACGTCCAGTCACTTTTGTGCATTCAGTGTTGTGTTTTTAAACAAAACTGTGGCTTGGCTCATGTTTCATTTACAGAGACGCGGTATCTGGTAACATGACAAAGTTCATTCCAGGCTCTCTCCACGGGCTGTGCAAACCGGCCACACGTCTGCGGCCTGCTGTGCTGGCCTGGAATTCATCCACCTCAGCGATTCCAGGTACATCCGCAGCTTAGAGACGGGTTAGATGATTTGTGCTTGAGAAGAAGCAGGCACTCGAGGAGATGATGCCTCATCGGGGTCGCCCTGTCCCCACAGTGCTGGCTCCTTGCCTCGCTGGGTGAGAACAGGCTTCTCTGGCTGCGTGTCTGCAGACGCAGGAACACACCGCTGTGTGAACCGCCGGGGCTGCCCGGGGCTCGGGTCTTGGGGGAGAGCAGCCTGTCCTCTCTGGGTTCAGGCGCTGACACGGGGCCAGGGCGTCATCCTTCCTAGAGAATAAACCCCCTCTCTGTGCCAGCTTCCCAAGAAAGCTGGAAAGCAGAGTTTGGACTTGTCATGGCAACCAGCCCATCAGTCTGAGGCGTCAGCACCCTCAGGGGCGTTGGGCTTCCAGGACTGCGCACACCGGGGTCTCCACGACAAAGTGGAAAGGCCACAAGCCATGCCAGGCCGTCCCCAGGGCAATCGGAATCCACCCAGTGGGCTGCAGGGTCCAGTAGTGCCACCTCGTCCATAATTTACTTCGAGAGGGTTCAGTCAAAAAGAAGGAAGCATGCCGGGCGCGGTGGCGCACACCTGTGGTCCCAGCGCTCTGGGAGGCTGGGGCGGGAGGATTGCTTGAGCTCAGGAGTTCAAGACCAGCCTAGGCAATAGCGACAACAGGTCTCTACAAAAAATACAAAAATTAGCCGCGCGTGGTGGCACCTGTAGTCCCAGCTCCTAGGGATGCTGAGGCAAGAGGGTCGCTTGAGCCCAGGAGCTTGAGGCTGCTGTGAGCTGTGATTGCACCACTGCACTCCAGCCTGGGCGACAGAGTGGGACCCTGTTTCTACAAAAAAAAAAACAGAACAGGTAAACAAACATGCGGAAACTGTTAACATGAGCTCGTGAGGGCCGGTGGACGTTTGTTATGCTCTTCGCTCTCCTCTTCTGTGTGCTCAGAAACTTAGGTGCTGCAAGAAAGCTGCGGTCGAGCGGTCTGGGGTAGGTTCCCCAGCCTGGACCTCAGGGATGCACAGCAGGAGAAAACCGGTGGGTTTTGACCGGATCCGAGTCAGCCCAGCAGCATCACTGAGGGCCATCCTGGGTTGCAGACGTGGTGCTAAACGCTGCAGGTCTTCGGACCAGCGCTTGTCCAACTTGTGCATGTGTCCCAGTCCCCTGGGGACGTCGGTGAAACAGGTGGTGACTCAGTGGGCCTGGGTGGTCATCCTACGTTTCTAGCCAGCTCCGAGTGCTGTTCCTGCTGCTGGTCCAAGACCACAGCATGAGGGGCAAAGCGGCAGCCCCATGGGAGCCGCTGCTGGGTGGGGGTGGGGTGGGAAGCTCTGCAGTCTGGCAGACCTGGGGGCCAATGCCAGCTCGGGCACTTGCAAGCTGAGACCTGGGCGAGGTGCCTCACTTCTCCGAGCCTCGGCTTCCCTGTCTGTGAACAAACCAATCACGGAACTCACCAGCCTGGAAGCTGTGCGGGTTAGACAGTGACATCTGCAAAGCACAGAGCCTGGCAGAGGACCCCTGGGAGATGCCCACATACCCCCAAGGGCGCCCAGCGCCTGCGTGGGGACTGGAGAGACAGGCTTCTGCTCCAAAGCCAAGTCCTCTGGCCAGGGGCACCAACAATCCCCCAAGAAGGGCATTTCCCTTCCTTGCCCTCAGTTCCGTGGGAGGTGGCCTGGGGGAGGGGCGGGCAAGGCAGCCGCAGGTGCTACGGGGAACGCACCTTCTAAAAGGAACAGCGTGCACCCTCTGCCAGGCGCACTCTCCTCGGGAACCTCACTCTCTCAGCCGGGTGCAAAGACCGATGTTTGGCACAACGTAATCCACACGGTGTCCAGTTCCCCGCATGAAATAGCTAGAATAGGTGCACCCGCGGACACACAAAGCAAGTGGGTGGTTGCCAAGTGCTGGAAGGACAGGGGCATGGAAACTAATTGCTCAACAGGGTTTTTCTTGGGGTGATGACGATGTGTTGGACTAGATGGTGGCGGGTGCACCTCGTGAACACACTACACACCGCTGAACCGCACATTTGCGTGCCACTGGGTTCTCGAATATCTCCTCTCCTCGCCGGGACGCCCACGTGTATGTGGGCGCGCTTGAGGGCATCCCGCATTCCCTGAGGCTCTGTTCATTTTTTTTAACCTTTCCTGTTTTTTAGACCACATAGCTTCCATTACTGTCTTCAAGCGTGATGATTCTTTCCTCCCTCAGTTGCCTCAAATCTACGATAACAAATAAAAAATTCACTAGCGTTAAATTTTCATTTGCTGTGCTTTTCAACACTAGAATTTCTCTTTGGTCTTTTTTTAAAAAAAATCTATTAGTATTATCTGATGAGACGCTGTCATCATATCCTTTATTTCTTCAAATATGGATTCCTCTAGTTCTATGGACATATTTATCACGGCTGCTTTGTGATCTGGGCACCCTCAGGGCAGTTTCTATGCCTCCCTTTCCTTGTGCGTGTGACACTCTCCTGCTTGTCTTCTTTTTGCTGTTGAAAACTGGACATTTTAGATCCTCCCCTCCCTCCAGGACTTACAATACCCCAGCTGCGGTCACTTTTCTAGGACTGAGCTGGGGCTCTGCAGCCAGGACACTGGCACCTCCTGTGGCCTCTGCAGTGGACGTTTCAGACGTGGCAGAGAGTGAGCGTGAGCGGCCACAGGACTGCAGCAGCCGTTCAGAGAAGACTCGCCGGGAACCCACCACCGGGCTCTGGGTAGTAGAGACGTGAAAACAGGTACCTCAAGAGTCCTGTTTTCAAACACAAAAAATGCCATCTTAGGCCAGACGCAGTGGCTCATCCCTGTAATCCTAGCACTCTGGGAGGCCGAGGCTGGCGAATCATTTGAGCTCAGGAGTTCAAGACCAGCCTGAGCAAGAGCGAGACCCCCGTCTCTACTAAAAAAATAGAAAGAAATTGGCCGGACAACTAAAAATATATAGAAAAAGTTAGCCAGGCATGGTGGCGTACGCCTGTAGTCCCTGCTACTCGGGAGGCTGAGGCAGGAGGATCGCTTGAGCCCAGGAGTTTGAGGTTGCTGTGAGCTAGGCTGATGCCATGGCACTCTAGCCTAGGCAACAATGAGACTCCGTCTCAAAAAAAAAAAAAAATGCCATCTTTCAATTCCTGCTGTGTTACAATAGTTCCCAAAGAGGTGTATTTTATGCATACTGAAAGTCAATACAAACACAAATCTGAGGGCAAAGACATGTATCTTTAATGGACGTGGCTTTGATGAGTACCGACAGACCCTGCAGACACTAGCAGTTTGATTGTAAACAAAGTCCTTGCCAGCAGAGTCAGGTAAATTCAGAGAAAACACATACAAAAATTAAAGACGGATTCACAATTTCATATTCTTTCCAATACTAACAATTGTTTCCAGATTTTCTTTATACTTTGTGCTTTCAGTTCAGTAAAAGTTAGAAAGGGTAATAAAAGTCTGATACCTAATTGTACAAAATTGACCAGCCCTATGGAGAAGGAAGAGATCATCATTTTACAAAATACTATTATTCAAGATCACCAGCATTAGTTTAAATTATTTCCTTTTCTGGACTTCCAAGTCCCCTTGGCAATTTTATTTAGGAAAATAACATGCATCAAATAGAAAACTGGTATTCTAAACACATTTTCTTTGTGACATATTCTTCTTGTGTATATATATTAATGACAATTCTTAAAAAGTTTTCTTCCTGTTGCCAAAACTTAGGCATTAAAAATAAACCACTGTAAACCTATTTGACTTACCCATAAAAAGGGGTCATCGGGACAGATTTGGAGAACAAACAGAATCTCAGATGCACACTGTCCCTCCCGGACACCACCCCACAGGCATGACTTTGACAGGAGGTGTGTTTGTAAGACGTCCACTGGCACCTTAGGATAGGCACACGATACAGAAGTGCTGTGAAGAAACGTTTCTGCAGTAGTCTGCAGAAGAAATGTGCCATTTTTGCCCTAAAGTGTCTTGTTAAGACATCTCAACACTGTCGGATTATATGGTCCATTTGACTATATGACTCATCTTTAAAGCTGAAATAAAAATTTTTAGAAAAATATTTCGACTAAGGACAATGAAACTTTTTTTTAAACAAAAAAGTTAAAAATATTTGCTCACTGAAGTCCAGTCCTTTCGTTACGCCAGTTTTGGTTTTGAATGGGATTTTATGTGTTAGATCAAATGCAGCACACTAAAGACCATGCAACCACCACCACAAAGTTATGCTGTGCGTGAGACTTCTCATTACAGGGACTATTTAACGGCACAATGTTGACTATTTCTTTTTTCGAGGCTAAGTATGACAAAATATCATCAGAGTAGGCAAAGAACAAAGTTAACACTTCCTTCTCATCAGGGCCTCCATCAGTAGGTCAACCCACCCAGCACTAAGCCAGTTCGTGTTCCCAGGTGGAGCCCACCCTTGCTTCGTGAACGAATGAAATCAGTCAAATCAATGCAGCTCTGCAATCCCAGTGGGCCTTTCCACCGTCCAAAGCCACGGCTGGGACCACAGAAGCAACTTGGGGTCCCCTGTTGGGGGTAGCAGAAAAGGGCACTGGCCCAGGTTTTAGTGAAAATTTGGGGCTCCTGCATGGGATGGGGCGTGAGGGGAGGGGAGTGGCTTTCACTTCCAGGCCCAAGATTCCCCTGAGCAGAGAGGGGTTGGCTGGGAGAGCACTGAGCACTGGTCAGCCAAAGCTACACACTCCGTGACTTCCTTCCGTTTAGAATCTGTGACTGTGTGAGCCACGGAGAAAAGAGCCTGGCCCCGCGGCCTCCCTCAAGCGCCACTTGGTTCTGAGTCTGCATCTTCTCCGTCTCTCAGGCAAAAGGTACAGATCAATTGAGTGAGCAAGAAAGTCACATTTCTGTTTCTCCAGCTAGAGTCTGGGCGCCTTCCATCCCACTTTCTGTAATTAACTTACATTAGAAGAACCGTGTAAAGACCTGTAAGTGCAAACTCCCATATTTTAGATAAAAGGTGGTCGTGAACAAATACACAGGCATGGTTCTTCAAGGCCGCCGGTTTCCGCTCTCTGCAAGGCTCAGGTTTCAGACACCGCGGATGCGCCTCTGAGGAAAGGAGTCTAACCCAGGATGGAAAAGCCGCTTTGGGGACGTCAATCACTTCGCTGCTTGGCCCAGACACGGACATGTAAAGAGAAACTGGAGCCCAAGGACCTGGAAGAGCGAGTGTGCTCCATGGGAGAACACTGCAGACCGCAGCGGAGGGGCTCAGTGCAGGGCTGGGTCCCGGGTGAGAGCCAAGCGGGGCGCCGGCCCCCAGAAGACACTTTGGGCTTGCTGAAGAGGTAGGAGAACAGGGAAGGAACGAGGTGAGGGTGGAAGAGAGAAGCCCCCAGGGCAAGAGCCTCTTCTCCCCCACCTGTCCGCTCCCAGCTGAGTACACGTAGAAAAACTATGGTATTGCTGATTCTGTTCCAAGAATCATCCCTATCGGTAAACTGCCAAATACCCACAGGACACGGGGTGAAGCCCTACACACTTTGAAAAGAGAAAAGACTGTTAGACTAGAAATAACCAGAAAACCAACCCAGCACAGCAAACACGGTTGTGAGTCCCAAAGTTCTTCATGAACTGACAGCTGACTACGAAGTGTAATTCCACGCTTTAATTGTGCTAATCAATTTATTGAAAGTTATAGATCAGGGGGCTCTCCTCAGCTTCATACAAGGTCTCAGTTCCTACACTAATGGGAATCACTGAAGTTACCCCAAAATGTGGAATCCCAGAGAGCTTAAGCACGATGTCTGTAGCGTGAGATTCCACGGAGAACCCGTGGCTCCCAGTGGAAGGGATGAGCAACCAGCAGCTCACCTTCAGAACCTCGTTTACACCAGTTACAGGAACTTATAAAATGATAAAAAGGCCCTACGTTCTTAAAGTTATAATTTATAGAATATTCTGTACAAAAGCAGTCTTTAAAAAGAGACTCTGCTGCGGTCCTCAGAAGAAATCCACAGCAGTCGGCCTCCTCTTTGGAGTGGCAGTCAGCGGCTTCTTGGTCACCAGGGGGGTGCTGGCAGGTGAGCTGGGGGGGGTCTTCAGCACTCCGTGCAGGGGCTTCTGCTCGGGGTTGAAGGCCACTCGGGAGAGGCCTGTGGGGCTGACCAAGAGACTCTTGTCTGTCTTCTTGAATTCTGTCCCAAATGAAAGTAAAGCGCCCTGTTAACTGGGTGTGACCTCTGTCCCTTCTAGCCATGTAGGAGTGTCCTGCTTCGGGGCTTGACCCTCCCTCTCTGGCTTCGGGCAGGGCGGTGCCATCCCAAGACCCCAGTGACTGTGGGGCTTCCCAGGCATGCCCTGGCTCTTCCAGAGGGCGTGCCCCACCCCCTGCAGACCGCGGGGAGCCCCAGCAGGCCAGGTGGGGTGGGGTGCTCACGGACATGAGGACCCAGGCAGCTGTGTCCGGGGCTGATCGGCAGCATGCAGAGCCCCTAGGAGTCCCTGCCAGGGAGGATTCATCCCTCCCGCTTTCCCCAGTGCTAAGGACAAGGCCGCGTTGGCTGAGGTGAGCGGCCCAGATCCTCCCAGAGCTCCTCCTCTCTAAACACACATGCTCCATTACTGTGGTCCCCAAGAAGAGTCAGGCCTTAAACTTGTTTTTTTCAAAACTTTGGATTCTTTTGAAAAAATAAATGGATAGTACCAATATGAAAACTAGCAAGACAGGGCTGTCCCTCCTCTTCCCCCTCCTCCCGCAAAGCAGGTGGTTCTGAACTCTAGTAAAGAGGCAGCCACAGCTAAGGGACCTCAGGACCTCCAGTGGCCTCTGTGCGATGGCTTTAAGAAGGCAGTCGGGAAAATGGCTTTTCAGATCACATCTGGCCAGGTAACCTCTCAAGGGGTCCCAGGAAATCTCTTTGGCCCACCACCACCACCCACTCACAGCTCTGCGAGGACGAGGGACGTACTGTCAGGTGCTCACTTTGACTCAGAAATTGGCAGGGAGAGAAGTCCTCGACCTCACGGCCCCAGGACCCCCCAGTCCTCTGCCTCCCATGGGAACACTTGCTGTCGCAAGAGGCCAAGCCTGCGCTCCAGGGGAAAGGCTTCTAAAAGCAGATCCTCACTCACCTGCAGTCATGTTTCTGTTCAACCCAAAGGTGACTTTCTTGGAGCTGGATGGTGTCTTGTTTAGCTACAGAAAAAACCAGAAGGAGTAACATAAAAGGAACCGCTTAGTCTCCTTCAGAGAGTTTGCTAAAGAACGTGCCCAGGAGGGAACACTGAATGCTTACTGACCAGGACACACATCAAAGGGCCAAAAGGGACAGTGATCTGGTTCCACGTTTGTTTCCCCAGCTCACGAGGTGGCAGTGCTCCTAGTGCCACGCTGCAGGTGCCACCTCGTCACTGGCCACAGTGAAGAGAGCGAACGAAATAAGGATGTCTGAAACCTTCTAAATAGGAAAAAGTTCACCACTGAAAAACTGTAAGAATGTTAACAGCTCTTCATTCATTTTGTCCTCCAGTTTCGAAGTTTTAACTTGAACATTACATGAAATTGATTATACCAACGATGGATTCTAACTTCCATGGGTAACGAATTTAAACTCTCCAACGTTTTATGCAAAGGACTCCAAATTATCTAGATATTCCAAGAGTTCATCAAAATTAACTACGTCCTTTGCTGTTTGAAAAATTTCCAAAAGCTGATCCATTTTGCATCATGAAACACTTCCTCAAATTCCTTCCTAGAACCCCATTATTTGTGTGAATCCCTTTTTTCTACCTTACAACCACTTTGCTTTAACACCAGAAACGTTTCATGGGTGGAATGTGAGTCATCAACCGCAGATCAAAGCACCCTGACTGTGATCCCTCGGGGAGGGTCCCATGCCACCCAGAAACACTACGCTGTCACCAGGGCTGAGAACTTGCTTGCAGAGCCAACCTGGGCTCCCGTACAGCCCCTGCCCTGTGGACAGGCTCCGAGGCCGACGGCGGCTGTGAGTGCTCTGGGCTCAGGGAGGCCACGGCAGGCACCAGGCCCGGCACCCACATCTCTGTGCCCTTGCGGTGGGGATGGGCTGCGCCACTCTGGGCAGGGCATGTACCTGGACGGCAGGACCTGGAGAGCAGGTGGCAGTGTTGCTCTTGGCTTTTCTGAAGAACAGGGGCTTTGGTAGGAAGGGGGTGTCAAACTTCACAAAGTCGTTCTCTGTCCTCAGCTGCTTCTTCTTCAAGGGGCTGACAGTGTCGCTGCCTCCCTGCGGGAGCAAGGGGCAAGAAGCTGTTGCACGCCAGAGCCTCCGGCGCCAGCCCGCGCACACAGGAAGTAAAACAGGACAGTGCGGCAGCAGAGCCACAGGAGGCAGCCCCGGCTCACCAGCTCAGGCCCCCACAGCCCGCGGCTTCCTGCACTGGGTTGCAAAGGGCCCCACCGCTTAGCAGAGCGACACACAAACGGCCACTTCTCTACCACGCCACCATGCCTTCATCTTCAAACTTATGCCAGTGTTCTGAGCATTTGTGCTTTTCAAAGCTCATCTGTTAAATAATTTACTTTCTCGTTTGTGATTAGAGACATCACTGTTGGCTGACAACCTTGCACACGGAGGGTGAGTGACATCCAATTGGGTTCTACAGCCCCTTACAGGCAGGTGCAGGACACTCACGGGACGTGCTGCAGCTACAACCACCCACAGCAAAGACCTGGCTCTAGCTCTGGGGTCTCAGGTGTCCCAGAAGCCCAGAGCAGCCGACCTGCTGGTGTCGGCAGGCTCTAGATGGCTGCCCGAGGGAAGGACGGCCCCAGGGGCCTTCTCTTCTGCTCCTCCCCTGTGCCGGGAGAGATGTCAGGTAGACGGCGCCTCCCTCGGGAGGGAAACCTCTCCTGACCCTGGGACTGATTAGCAACTATCCCAATCCTCTCTAAACCAGGCTGCCAGGGGTCTGAGAGGACGTGAAGAAAGGCAGCGTCACTGATCTCCTTAGGGAAGAGAGAGCACTGAGTGAACGGGGACGGCAGCGCCCTGCTGGCCGGGGAAGACCCAAGACCAGAAATCGACCTCCTGCGGTCCAGCTTCGTGCTGCTTTGCCAGCTCAGACTTTTTACTGACCATCAACTTACTCATCTAACCCACTTACCCACTTAGCGATACTGTCAGAAAGGCCTCAGGCCAGCACCTCACCAAGGGCACACGAGTCCTCTTAAACAAAGGCCCCGATGTCCTAACCGCGGCAGAGCAGCATGTGTGAATGCGAGTTCTGAACACGGGTCAGCACGCTGTTTCCGTAAAGGGCCAGAGTGGGCCGTAAGGTCTGTCACCACCACCCAGCTCTGTGCCCGACAGTGCACACACCAGCAGGCGTGGCTCGGTGTCACAGAACCACGTGTGCCAGCCCTGCTGTGGCAGTACACCGTGTGTCCAGACATGTCAACAGCAGGCCGAGAGCCCGGGTCCTCGTCTGTATCTGGCTCTAGAGCCCCAAGCAGACAGAAAGTCTTTTCATGGAGAAGGTAAGTGAGACAAGACAATTCTGGGCTGGACAAGACAAACCCGGACTGGCTGGACATCGATGCAGAAACAAGACCGCGCTTGGCGGAGCTCGTCTGCCTGCCTGCCTGGCTGGGGCAGAAGGCCTGGTCCAGGGGTAACTGTCCCAGCTCGATGCTGAGCCTTCCCTGACCTCTGAGTGTGTGGCCAAGGGGAGTGAGGGTTTTGGAGGACTTGAACTTGGCCACTGAGACCAGCTGTCATTTACCTGTTAGTGAAGGTTGTTATAAACCACAATCTAGTCTAACTCTGCCCAGGCCAGAGGTCTGACTGCTGCCCCCACCCCCACCCCCACAGGAGGCAGTGAAGCCCCCCAAACACGTCTGTTCCAGAGTCTCGGCAACCCGCCTGTGGGCCCATCCCGCCTTACCAGAGCTTGGCTTGGCCTGACTGTGGATTCCAACACTCCATTGTGTTCTACCAAGTTCGACATCTCTTTCATTTTCTTCCTCTTTTTCAAGATTGCTGTTTTCTGACTGGACAGGTCATAGAGCTTGCAGCTGCTGGGCTCTGCCTTTTTTTTCTGCAGCCTCCCACACTGGGGCAGGCTGGCTTGGCTGCTCCCCGCCTCTGCTGGGCCTTCCTTCTGCACCGGGGGCCAGGCCAGCGTGGCCAGGCCACTACCACTGACTGGGGGAGCTCCGAGTTTCCGCTTCCTTTTCAGAACTTGGACTCCATCTGTTGGGGAACCTCTGGAGGCAGGTGCCTGTGGATGTCCGCTGCTCAGGCTGCTCTGGGACATGTCCTCCAGAGGTGACACTGCCAAGGTCTCCCTGTGGGCCCTTAGGCTCTTCTTCCGCGGCCGTTTCCTTCTGTTGTGCATGGGGACGGAGGGGGCGTGCTCTGAGCCGCTCTCCTCCCCAGTGCTGGACGAGCCGCCATTCTGTTCTAGGGACGGGACTTCATCGCCTGGGCCTGAGTTTTCAGGCTGGGGGTGGTTCTTCCTTTTCTTTTTCCTTTTTCTCTTTTGAATACTGCCTTCACTGCCCTCTTTCTCTGCAGCAAAGACTACGTTCCCTGCAAAGACACAAAGCCAATAAACAAGCACCCGATGCCAAGGTGGGACAGTCTTGCTGGCAATTCTGAGCCAGTGCGATTGGCAGATGGACCTTTCCCACAGAAAAGCTTTTGTCCCCCGTGCACTTAGTGCACCCACTGGTCTTGTCACCTGGCCCCCTCTTCCCCATTCCCAGCTGACTGGAAACTTCCTGCCCAGTTCTATGCAACTGGGACCCAGATCATCGGATCTCTATTAATCTTAAGGCGAAAAGGCAGAAACCACAGGTCCAGAGCAGTTATCAAGCCACTGCTCCAAAGCACACTCAGCAGCTCGCCCCCTTCCCCCGAAGATGCTCTTGAGAGTATGCGGAAGCTTCTAGTTGAGTGGGGCTGGAATGGTGCTTCCACAGGAAATAACAAAACACTCAGACAAAAATATTTACTTTTCAGCCATGAAAAACCAAAGCTTTTTGCTCTGCTAATTTATGAGGACGTGAGCGCAAGCCCTTAGACTTGCATGCGTGCTGCCACCCAAGGCTTTGTTGCGCCTCCTCTCCAGCCCGCTCTGATTTAAGATTTGCAGCTTACCTTTCTCCTTTTCCAAGTCGGCCTTTTCTACAAGTCTACTTCCTTTTTTCTTTTGCCTTCCTTGACTGAGGGTTTGGTCCTCTTCATCAGCAGAAATGTCCTCAGCAAAATTAAGTTGAGATATACTGCCTGCTAGACGCCAAAGGGACACCATGTCAGCTTCCAGAGACCTTTGAGAATCTGCCCCAGTGGCCTAAGAGCTGGGCCTCCCGCCTCAACCAGGCAAGACTTTAAGCCCTGACTTCTGCCTCCTCACCACCATTCCTCACTACTTCTCCAGCCCAAACTCGAAAGCTGCTGACATGGGAATTACAGACTTAAAAAAGCTCTGTGGAGTTCCCACCAAGGCGAGGGGTACACACCGGGGGAGACGCCCTCTCTGCTCCACCTGGGGGGCTTGGCGAAGGCGGTCTCCACGGTCCGCATGGCTCTGAGCTGTTTCCCGACTCCAAGTGCCTCGAGGCACAGGGCGCACGGGAGGGAGCCCACTGACCCGCTCAGGTGTGAACAAGCTTACAGCAGACTTTCTCTGGGGGCAACTGTCCACAACAGCAAACGAAAGGGACCCTGAGAGATCAACTGTTTTTCTTCATAAAGGATCAAATTAGAACCTTCCCAGATCAGTAAAAATTTATCTAGTTAAAAGAACAATAAAATCCAAAACAAAACACCGCACCGCCCACATGTAATAGGGCAATCTCCCCTTTACTCTGGCATTTGCAGGGGAGCTCAGGGTGGGACAGTGGGCAGGCGACAGGAGGGCTCACGCCCGGGTGCATGCAGGTAAGGTTAGTCTTTCTTATGAGACAGAGGTCCTGCAATCCTGCCTTTCAATATTTGGCATTAATGCCCTGAGTGGGGTCCATATTCATGTAAGAACATCGTGAATTGTAATCCCCCAACTTTCCTCACCTTCAGAGAGATCTTGGAATCTGAAAAAGAAAACAACAAAAGTTCATTTAAAAAACCCCTTCTTTCTGTCTTCTGTAGATAGATATATATACACACACACAAATGATATTTAAATATTTAATTTAATGTTCACTTAATAATTTACTTTCTTTTTCCTCCAGGAGGGGAGGCTAGAGAGGAAATTCTGTTAAGGAAAGGTGGTGAGATTTCAAAGCAAAAACTCAAGGAGAGACAGCCCTCAACGACCATCAGTGTCACCAAGGACATGGTAGGCTCAAGGATCTGTCCCGGACACCCAAACAAAACTAGGAAGTTAAATTTTCCTTACTTGTTTCCAAAGGCTGAAATAGTTTAGATCTCAGCTTATATGCAAATCTCCAGTGGGAAAAGGCCAAGCAGTGTTCGGCTTTGCACAGTTTTGGTGGATCAGGACAGAGAAGTGTTAAGTGTGGGGTGGCATGCAGGGAGGTGCAGGAGCAGAACACTCGGGGGGCAAGTCCTGCCCCAATACCTGACAGCAGTGACCTCAGCCTGCTGCCCTCCCCACACCCTGCTACCCCAGCTGTCAAAGAGGGGATTAAGGAAACTACCTTCTAGGGGTTTTCTTAACATGAAACAAGTTGATGGACGTGAAGTGCTCGGAGCAGTGCCTGGCTCACGTGCAGTACACCCAGACAGGGGTTATCTGCCATCAGCCACCATGTGCCATAGGCTCCACAGCAAACCGCACATCAGCACGTCATTACGGTCACGACCACACCGGCACTGACTGTGCGTCAACTAGCACTTCTGGCACAACCGCGCAGGGAGGTGAGGGCGAGAGACAAATAACCCAGCCCTGTCTATCTCAACAGCACACCAAAAGGCGACACCCAAACAGCAGACTGACATCACGGCTTCTCAATCTGTTAATGTTAGACATTAATAGACTTCTCTTCACATCACTGTAAAGCAGCTAAGAGACAAGCATGGCTGCATCTGAAGAATGGAACTTGGGGTGGGGCAGCTGTTTTCACTGAACCCTGCAGTGTATATGAGTTTACTGCACTGCTATGAATAAACACATCAAAGAACAAACAAACAAACAAAAAGGCAAGCATGTAGACAGCCAGCCCTCCACAGTGAGATAAATGAAGGGGCTGGACTTGGACATGAATGATAATCAAAGGAACCCTCCCACCCAGTCACTGACTTTTTGATTAGCTTGGAGAGACGCTTCCTGTTGAAAGGAGGGATGTTTTTCCTGTTGGTAATTTCCAGGAGTCGATCAGCAACAGCCTTATAGTCAAACTACGTACAGAGAGAAACCAAAGTAAGTCTGCAGCAAAACCACACTGCCTGACTTGGAAATTCACACCTACTAGTGAGAGAAAACCACTGGGATGGGATTTTGGAAGCATCTGGCAATAGAAGAGTCTAAACAAGCATATACTAAGACTTGGCAACCAGAAGTATAAGCACCAACTCTGAAATATTCATTTTCTAGTTATTCTTGGGAGAAGCTGGGTAAGTAATTCTTCCTTTTTTGTTTTTCTTCTTAAAATTCTAGAATACACATAACAAAATTTACCTGGGCGTGCTTCATTTTTGGTTAATCTAGATTTTTCAGTCTGTACTTGGTAAAATAGTAAACTTTTTATTTGCAAAGTGTCACTGGAGCTGGCACTGTGGTATGGAACACAACAGATCCTGGCAATTCTAAATGAGGACTATGATCTTTCAAAATTCTATCACATCTAAATTTCTTTGTCTCCAATGAGCTCATTCTAAGGAAGGTGACATTAGTGACTGAAGGGATTAGAAAAGACTTTGGCCCTCAGGCCATACAGCTTAGTTGTGACCCTAATTCTCTGGCTAGGCCACCCACAGCAAATCTATATTCTATAAAAAGCAACGACTGCCACCCACCTGGAGAAGGGGCCCAGTGTCCTCTAAGGCTCTGCAGTCATCTCTTCCTCTCTCATCACCAAGTCCGTCTTTTCTGGAGTGATTCTTGCCCAGTGCTATGAAAACACCCAAAGACAAATTCTTGACACATCAAATACAAAGCAATAACCACTTCCAAAGAAGCCACTGTCTAATGAGATATCTCTTAGTAAAAAAGAAAATTTCTTTAAGAAAAACCCTGAAAATACATTTATAATTTCCCAGAGATGTTTTCCTTGTTCAGTCTCCGGGAATGAGGATAAGTCTGGGATAAAACACACATTTTGCTTTTTCTATTCATAATGACATCATAGGCAAAACCAGAGACTCGTCTGCTGCCTTCACGACCGCGGCCCAGGGGAACGGGAAGCTCTGGGGTTTAGAGACTCAGGCAGGTGGAGCCAGGCACCACACTGCTCTGGACTGTCAGGAGGAGGAGGATGGATCCAGGAGTACATCCCTATTTTTAGGTCAGTCAGGACTACAGTAAAATATCTAGCATAGTAGTACACTCACTTTTCAGGAGGCTGCCTCAGGAAATACAAGTTAATATTAATGTAACTGTTAGCATTTAAAAAGTAATTCAGCCAGGCATGGTGGCTCACGCCTGTAGTCCTAGCACTTTGGGAGGCCGAGGCGGAAGGATCCCTTGAGCCCAGGAGTTTGAGGCTGCAGTGAGCTAGGACTGTGCCACTGCACGTCTGCCTGGGCAACAGAGCGAGACCCTATTTCTAAAAAAAGAAAAAAAAAAAATTCAAAGAGTCTTAAAGCCTATGAAGGAGAAGATAAAAATGACTAATAAGAACTCAAAGGTTTTTCAAACATGTGCCATTTCTGGAAAGCTACGTACTTGTCAGTGGTGTGGTATCAGGGTGTGGCCTGTGGGAGACGAGGCAGGTCCAGCACCTTGCAGGTGTTTAAGTGTTCAACAAGCATCTGACAGTGCACCTGGGAGAGAATGTTTGCAACCGCACACGGGAGACAGCTAAATGGTGTCTATAGCTGGTTTTTTTTTTCTTTTTAACAGACAGGGTCTCACTATGTTGTCCAGGCTGGACTTGAACTCCTGGGCTCAAGTGACCCTCCTGTCTCAGCCTCCTGAGTAGCGGGGATTACAGGCACGTGCCACCATGCCTGGCTGAGACTGTGTCTAGTTTATTTTTAAATTTTCAATTTTTTTGGAGACAGGGTCTTACTCTGTTGCCCAGGCTGGTCTCAACCCCTGGCCTCAAGTGATCCTCCTGCCCCGGCATCCCAAGGTGGCGGGATTACAGGCTGAGCCACCTCGACCACCCCATGTCTAGTGTAGACAGAAATGTGGGGAGCAGAGGGACCCCGAGACTACTCCTACACCTACACAAAATTTGCTCAAGGTCATCCGTTAACTCTGTCACCTACACCTGTGGTCCCCAACCCCTGGGCTGCGGCACCGGTATCAGTCTGTGGCCTGTTAGGAACGCAGCCGCACAGCAGAAGGTGAGCAGCAGGTGAGTGAGCGAAGCTTCATCTGTATTTGCAGCCGCTCCCCATCGCTGGCATCACCGCCTGAGTTCCGCCTGCTGTCAGATCCGCAGCATTAGATTCTCATAGGAGCGTGAACCCTACTGTAAACTGTGCATGCGCGGGATCTGGGTTTCATGCTCCTTATGAGAATCTAACGCCTGATGGTCTGAGGTGGAGCTGAGGCGGTGATGCTAGCGCTGGGGAGCGGCTGCAAATACAGATTATCGTTAGCAGAGAGGCCTGACTGCACAATAAATGTGATGCACTTGAATCATCCTGAAACCATCCCCACTCTCCAGCTGTGGAAAAACTGTCTTCCACAAAACTGGTCCCTGGTGCCAAAAAGGTTGGGGACCACTGATATACACTGAATTTAAAATTAGAGTATTACTTTTTTCTTAAAGACTTGCTTTTTTTTTTTTTTCCCTGATTAAACATAATATACGGTAACTGTAGAAAAATTAGAAAATAGAGAAAAGTAGAAAGAAAACAAAAATCACCCATAATTCTGCCACCTACAGCTATTAACATTCCTGTCTATCCTTCCAGATTTTTGAAGGCACATATAAATGTTTAAAAACAAATAGGCTCCTGTTACATAGTTTTGTGTTCTGCTTTTAAAAAGAATTATATTTCCTTTGGTTATTAGTTTTTGAAAACTTTGTTTCCTAATAGCTATAAACACTTCAAAAGCACGGGCAAACTCTGACCCAGCCGTTTATCTCACTCTGCACAGAGATGCCAGAAACTGCTGTGGGAGTTTGGCTGGGCCTGCACCTTCCAACGCACACACACTACACAGAAGCCCACGGATACAAAACAGGAGTCAGAACATTGGTCCACCGTGGGCACTAAACACCCACAGGAAAAGAACTCTGAAGGGAGCTGCGGGCTGAGACAGGCAGACACAAGCGCATGTCCCCCGTGGAACCATATGGCAGGTCCCCTCCAGGAAGGCCACACCAGCATGTTCAAAGACATCCCACAGAACAACAAAGCAACTAACAAACCCCAGAGCAACAGCAGTGACAATGGTAAAACCCTGGAGGGAAGTCCCGAGGTCCCAGGAGGTACAGAAATGTGCCTTAGCCACACGTGACAGGTCTCGGGTGTCCCCAGACTCCAGCCGGGCACAGGCGCTTGAACACCCACTGCTTCCTTTCTCGGAAGGGGTGGAGACAGTGCCGTCTTCCACGAACCAACTCCAGGTGTGTTGGGCGAGACACCAGGACACGTATCACAGAGTGCGTGTGACCAGGAGTGAACCAGGCAGGCCACTCGAGCATAGCCTCTCACCTGTCTTCTTCTTACAGGCTGCTTTTCTCCACATCATCTCATTTTCAGGGGCCTCTTCCTCAGGGAGGTGACTGTCACCCACTTTTGTCTTCTGTTCCTGCACTGTCTCTTCAGGTATAAAAGGAGACTGGTCTACAATGGCTTCAAAAACGCCCCTAGCTATAGTCTGCACCAGGGTCTGGCTGAGGGCAGAAGCACAGTGGACAGCACATGGTTAGAACAGTCGCTCTGGCCTTGTTGGAGGGGTACGGAGGGAAGCCCTGCATTTGTCACTGTGGTCTGCCCAGGGCCCGGGGACCCTCAGCCCGCCAGTGGGCATCTGTGTCCCTGACAACGCTTCTGTGTGGTCAACTGCAGCTGCAAGGAACTGCCATGCGCCACCTGACGGAGGGCAGCAGACAGAACCTTGGGTGTGTGTGGGCATTCCTGGGGTGACCGGGGAAGCCCCAAAGCTGGAAGAGCCAAATCACTGTTTGGAGTTTCAAATGTCTTGTTAATGGGAATAAAAACTTCAGCTGTTCTCAGCTCTGGACAATCACTGTGGGAGTCTGCACTGTGTTTCAGAACAGAGAACAACCCCCAACCACCAAGAAGCAGCGAGAACACCCAGGTAAATCACTTACTCCTTAGTCTTGGCGGCGATTTTACAGAATGGGTCAATAAACTTGAGATTCTGATCTGCTAAAAGCTGTAATTTAGAAATAAAATGGGAAAAAAATGAGAAACAAAAGAGCCTTTTCTCTTTCTGACATGTCCTTGAAAAAGGAATCATTTGCATTTTTCACATAAGTTGAGTCAGACAAGCAAGGCTTGTCTCACACAGCCCAGAAGTGCCCACGGGGAGTGCCACAGAAGCCTGGAGCCAGGCTCAAGGTCAAGGGTGTGCTCCAGCCACTTGGTATCTTAGCGCAGCCGCAGGAGAAACCTCCCAATCCAACCATCGTCATTCCACATGTCCAGCACAGGGAACATGTACACACCCCTCTTCTAACAGAAGTTCTACATGGAGACCGTTGGAAAGTGTGAGACAAAGGAATTATTGTTCTGAATATAGCATTTATCTTGTCTTTTAATTAAAAAATACACGTTCCCTACAGAACACTTGTGAAAGAAAAAAGTAAATTTGTTCAAATTCCCAAATTCAGATAATTGTTTGCATACTAAAAATGTACATTTCCTTTCTAGTCTTTTGTCTATTTATGTACGAGTATATACTTTAAAAAAAAAGTCATACAGTTTGTATAGCTTTGTCTACTGCCTTTTTCTACTGCTTGAAAAAAAAATATCAGGCCAGGCGCGGTGGCCCCCACCTGTAATCCTAGCACTCTGGGAGGCTGACGCGGTGGATCGCTCAAGGTCAGGAGTTCAAGACCAGCCTGAGCAAGAGCAAGACCCCGTCTCTACTAAAAATAGAAAGAAATTAGCTGGACAACTAAAAATAAATATATATGGAAAAAATTAGCCGGGCATGGTGGCGCATGCCTGTAGTCCCAGCTACCTGGGAGGCTGAGGCAGGAGGATTGCTTGAGCCCAGGAGTTTGAGGTTGCTGTGAGCTAGGCTGACGCCACGGCACTCTAGCCCAGGCAACAGAGTGAGACTCTGTCTCAAAGAAAACAAACAAACAAACAAACCAATATATCCCGAGCATTTCTCCATATTGCTGAATTCTTTATTGGACTCTACAAGGTTGCTTTCGATTATTTTATAAGTAAGACTGCCACGAACATCCTTAGTGCACAGAGCTTGTTTACACATCCCATTAGTTACTTAGGACACGTCCCAGATGGGCTGAACAAACTTATGCTGCTACTGTCACCGGTAACTCAGCGTGGCACCTACAGCACCGCCTCCGCCCCCTGCGAGCACGCTGCTGCTCACCTCCTTCCCTCCCACTTTGGAGAGCTCGTCCAGATAAATATCGATGAAGTGGAACCTCACTCCATTAGGAGACTGACTCTCGGGACACAGGATCTCCTTCATCAGGACATCTAGGAAAAGCTTGATTCGGCTAAAGAAAAAACACACATGGTTCTTTTAAAGACAGCGTGCCAAGAGAAAACGAAAATATTCAGCCGAGTGCCTACACTGCACAACTATCAATGCGAGGCTAAAACAAGTTTCAGAAGGAAATAAGCACTTAAATCAGTATAAAGTGCTATCACATGTGCTTAACTATTTATGCTCCTCTACTGGATTTTAAGTTCTCATATTTTGCTTCTCATGGTACCATACGGAGTGGGAGGCATAGATCGGGCATTCATGTTTGTGGATTAACTGAAAAGCTTGAGAAATACCCTAGTACCGTAAAAGCTTTAAGGCCACGAAATGCTAACTCAAGTAGTGGACCAACCTTTCTTCCCAGCCATCTCGCTTCAGAACTTCAAAGGACTGCCTCAGGACCAGCCGGATCAGCTACAGATAGACAGTTTTTGTTACAAAAAGGAAAGTAAGAAATGTTAATCAGCTCAGTGGAACGAGGAGACCAACAAAACTAGTGTAGCCTGGATCCCTAAGTGAAAAAATAACCATAATAACCGCATTTAACTTCTAGATCAAAAAACATATTCACTAACGATCCTCAACTCATCCCCAACAGCTGGAAAAGCCAGAGCAGAGACACCTTCCAGGACTCAAGTCAAATGACAAGACCACGTCTCCTCCTTCACACTAACCCTGGAGCTCATTCTGCTTCACGAATGAACCTTTTCGCTGTTTGTAAGACAAAGGACGTTCTTTCTTCACGTGAGTTTTTGAAGTAAACGTGGATGACAGCTGTGGATCTTACCATATAGAACTTGTCCAGGCGCAGCCTGTCTATTCCCTTCCACTCCCGATTCATGGTTTGCCAAAAGGTCTGAATGAACAGGTGCTCTGCAGTGAACAAAAGGCTCTGAATGCTTGGTTTCCACGTTAACATCTTACCACAAAGCAAGGAAATAACGAAGAGAAACAAATTCATATTATTTATTATCTACTTCTCTCAAGAATTCTTGGGCAACCTGAAAATTTGGCCAATAATCAAATATACTCAATAATTTCTTTTACATTTAAATGGAAACATATTTTTATAAAACAGGAAGGCTGTTAATATCTTATTGTTTAATTAGAATGCTCTTTGGAGCCTTTTTCCTTCTCCGCTGCAAGGCCATGTTTCTCTTACAATTGAGATTCCTGGTCCCCTTCTATGGACACTTCCACCACGCCCATACCCCACAACAACCCGAACCACTAATCCCGACGAACACTTATACGATCCACGTAGAAATTCAGCTTTTAGTCTGATGTTAGGTGTCACCTGAGCGAGCTACAAGTACAAAACATTCTGCTTTTCAGTTCTGAGCCATCAAACAAGCACTTTTCATTAAAAAATAATTTCTGTTGATTCCTTTTGGCTTTACTTCTTTTTTGCACAATTCCTTGATATGTGCAAATCTATACATCATAAGTAGAATTTTGTTCATTATGAGTTAGAGAACCATTGGGGGGTATTAAAGTCATGAGGACGGTTTTGTTCTGAGAAGTCCCAGGCAGAATAAACTAATTGTGCTGTCTTTTTCTTCCTCTGTAAGCAATCCTGACTCAGAAATACCTTGATCTCTCCCTTTGTCTTTCTTTTTGGCAAAGAGGACTGACTCGATAGTTTACTACCAGTGACAGCCCCAACCTGGAGCAGGGTAAAGCCGGCACCCAGAGGTGACTGTGAACACTGGCATCTGGACAGCTGTCTCTGAAAGTGTCCAAGTGACTCAGAATGTGGAGATTTTGGAGGACTGTTATTTCTAGAAACATTTTTTTGAAATGTTTGAGGTGTCAAATATGATTGTCCACAAGACACCTCCTTCGTCCTCTTACCAAGTCAACATTTATCATAGCTCTGAGAATCAGAAACAGCTAGTCGCCTGATGTCTACACAGTATTAGTACTAGGTTTACACTAAACTAGTACTTTGGAAAACTTAAACTCTAAAGGAAGGAGAAGAAACAGTATTGACTAGATTTCCTAGGCAAGTAAGCAAATGTGATGAACAAAGAAGTGTTGAAAGTCATGAAAATATCAGGACTTACGAGCCTCTGAGTTGTTAACAACATGGATGAGTTGGGAAATAGTGTTCGCTAGCTCCTCCTGCAAAGGTGGGGTTGGGGAGAAACATTGGGATTATTATGTGGTAACACTGCGATGACAGCATCATGGCCTGTAGCCGCCTCCCATCTCTGCCCAGGGGCAAGTCTGTGCGTCTTGTTCTCAATGTCATTTCCACTAACAAGTGTGTATTTGAATATCTGAACTTCATCAAATGTAAAATTCCCGATTTTAATGGACTGTTATGCTAACTTGATGTCTCTGAGAACTGTTTTAGCTGCATGTTAAAAAAAAGCATCTCTAGTTACCTGTTCAAATAAACTACAGAGGAAATAAATTATCTGTCAATTCCTGCCTTTAAAATTGTAACTTCAATTGGGATTCTCCCAAAATCCCCGAAATCATGTGAAACAAAAAGGACAGCAGGGTTGACAGCGACGGTCAGACACCGGGGATCCTCACTCGACGGTATCAGGAAGTCCCCTCTACCTGGTTGGTCAGAGACAGGGTGGAATGCAAAGGCAAGCCGCCCTTCCAGGCCGTCACTCCTCGGAACAGCAAGCCCTGCTGCGCGACAGGCTCGTTCACGGGAGAATCCTGTGGTCTGGCCTAGGGAGAAGCCTGCCACTGAGAGTCAGCAGAGCATTCTGCCCATGAGGTCCAGGAGGAAAGAATGATCCTCATGGGTCTCACTCACACTTCACCTGGCCTCAGTTTTCCTCATTTTGAAAATGAGGTTCCTGTTCATCAGTTTTCTTCCACTACAGCTGTTGGCTGTTACTTTTGAATGTAATCTAACAATATTTTGCCCTGGAATCTTACTCAAAATATATTCAGTAGAGAAAAAGTAATAAGTCAAAGCAAGTTATTACATGGTGTGGGAGAAGTGGCAAGACTGCACACCAATGCCCAGAAAGTGATATCTGCCCACAGAGACCCCCTCGCGCTAGCGGTCTGCACATGTGGCCCCTCAACTGACTCCAGCACATCAGGCCTGCTCTCATACATCAGGACAAAGCTTTTGAAAAGTGAGAATCTCTATTTTAGTCCTAGTTTTGGTGGTGGTGCTCAGCACGTTCAGCAGACAGAGACAGAGTCACACGCGTGTTCTAGCGAGCTGTGCAGTTCGCACCGAGCTGTAAGTGTTAGAGGCTTAGGCTTCTGCCTGCCCCGCAGAGAGCGGGAAGCCCAGCGAGGCAGCTGCTGTGTCCCGGGTCTCACAGGGTCTCGGACTGGCACTCCTGTCCTGGCACTTCTGACCACAGATAATTCACTTAATAGAAGATGAAACACGAACTTTAAAGTATGTAATGTAAAACCTACCATGGAACCCTAAAAAATTGTGATAGAAATAATAAACCTATAATTTACGCAAATCCTTCCTTTTATTTGAAAAGATAATTAACAATGCTTTGATATTGCAGTCCTTTCTGTATGGACAAAAGGAGAAAAAACAACCCCCAGAGGCACTGATTTTCAATTTCTTTAGGTATATTAAGCGATCAGGTCTCTTTTATCCATTTGTTCCAAAAATCCAGAAATATGACAAAGAGAACTGTACATTACCTGCAGAAGGGGTTCGTCCTGCACCCACATGCAATAGAAGAGCCCTTTCCATATTTTTAGAAGTTCTTCTTGACTGAAACCTCCTGGAGGGCAAAACAGCACAAAAATCTTATTTTAGAGTCTACATATTTCCTTTCTTAGAGTTTAGAACTGCCTCAGAAGTGGTGAAAATAATACCACATACATTTTAATTCCCTTCCATCTGCAGATGCCTTTTTAGAAAACTGAAGCACATTTTTCCTTATGGTTACAAATTCCTACTGCACATGTAGTTTTATCAGCTCCAGGGCAGGGTGGCTGTGGGCGCGGGGCCCCATCCTCTGAGCAACGTGAGGAAACATGTCATCACAACAAAAATGAATGAATGAAGTGGCCATGTATAGTCAGTTCCCCTCAAACACCCTCCTTACTTCAAACTAGCATCTCTCCTGCACACCAATGTTTTCACTGGTCTTGGGAAATAAAACTGCAAACCCTATAAGAGATGCAGAATTTGCCCGAATCGCATGAAGCCCCCAGGGACTGGCAGACCCACTCCAGAAGAACAGAAAGTCAGGCAGGTTGAGGACACAGGGAGCTCCGGATAGTGTATCTAAAAGTCAAAGGACTAAGAAAGCCCCCCGGAAACTGACATAGATAGTGAATATTGCTGCAAAAATGACCCTTTTAAGGTTCCTGCTATGAGGTCAAAAGTGGCTGTGTCCCAACCTCCCTCCCTGTCTTGGCTGCCATTTACTGAGCAAATTGTTGCCTGCAGTACGAAGATCACCTGGGCTGGCCTTGTTCTGAGTCTAGCTGCATGAGGGCTCTGCCTCTGCCTCGACCAGCCAGGAAGAAGCCACCAGCCTTGCTCAGCCTTGTCTTTTGTATTCTGCAGGTGTCATGAAATACTTGTTGAGTGACATAAGGAATCACAAAATGATAAGGTAAGTGTATACTCTTGGAGTTTCCAAACCTATGGATCACGAAATTAGAAAACAGAACCCTCAAGTCTTAATGCATGTTTACAAATGGTCTTTATTCATATTTTACAAGGAGGTATCAGGAGAAATCTTTTGGAGCAGTAAAGTAGGAATGCAAACAATATTTGGAATCAATGTGATCTTGATACTCCAAATGATGATTAAAAAGCCACAAAGGACCCCTTTTGACGGACAGGAGTTTATTTAGTGTATTTAGAGTGAGATTACCCTATTTTACAGGTATGCTTTCCAAGTAACTAAAGACTTTTCTCATATCAGCAATTTTACAAAAGTACATTTTGATTCTCTTGTTACAGTTTCCCGTTTAAAAACCAAGATACCAGAAACTATAGTAAAATTAGTTTATTAAAGTACATTTCCCTTAAGATTTGGACAGAAGATGTACCAGTTGGTCTCCCAACCCCCTTGTTACAAACCAGTCACACCTGGGGCTCTTCTTGTTGATGATGTAAGCACACCCTGAGTGATAAGCTCTCCCAGAGCCCAGCCAGCTGCAGTCATGATCATGGTAGCTTTTTTTGTCACAGTGACCTCCGCATAGCTTCAATCGTGTTTAATGACTGCATATATCCCTAGTGTATTAGAGCTGTGGTCCCCAACCTCCGGGCTGTGGCCTGGTACCAGTCCGTGGCCTGTTAGGAACCCGGACTCACATCATCGTCTGAGCTCCACCCTCCACCCCCACCTCCCCACTGCCCAGGGCCATCTGTGGAAAAATTGTCTTCCATGAAACTTAGGAACTGGGGGGCCCCACAATAGGAGGTGAGCAGCAGGCAAGTGAGCAAAGCTTTGTCTGTAGTTACAGCTACTCCCTATCGCTCACATCACTGCCTGAGCTCCCTGTAACCTGCCTGTGGAAACACTGTCTTCCATGAAACGAGTTCCTGCTGCCAAAAAGGTTGGGGACTGCTGTATTAGAGGATCTGGGAAGGATCATCAACGGCTGCTAAAACATTAGATGAAAAGATATGGAGAAACTTTAAAACGGATGGATGGGTCAGACCAACCACACCCAAAACCACACTGATCGATCCTTAGCTTGCACAGACAATCATTCATTAGATGCCGAGCTGAGACAACAGGAAGAACACAGCACCAACCTGTTGAGTATTCTTACAAAAACAAAACTGAAAAAACCTCTAAATTGTGTCAAATCTAACTATCAGTACTAGTTTACAGGAAATACCGGGGACAGAGGAACACGTTAAATGAAACAATGGGATGCGGTCAGCAAAACCCCAAGTGTGCCCAAAGCAGGACAAATGCCCACATCCTGACAAACTGCATGGAGAGAATGGACAAGAACTGTTGGAGTTTAAGACAGTCTTAGCAGACATATAACCATATTCAAAAAGTGGGTCTTATTTGGATTCTGAATTGTCATAAAAGACATTTATGAGACGTTGAGAAAAACTAAACAGGTTGGATATTTTGTCCTATGAAGGATTTTTTTTTTAAAGGTATAATAATCACACTGTGGCTATGTTAAAAAAAAAAAAAAAAAAAAAAAAGAATCCTGGAGTCGAGCTGCTTAAGGTTTCTAGGGTGTGGCTCCAGGCCATGGTCCTCAAATTTGGCTCGGAATAAACCTCTTTAAGTTATTTAAAAAAAAAAAAAAAGAACCTGTATCTTTCAGAGATACATGCTGAGAGGTATCTGGAAATGAAACGAGATGTCTGGGATTCAGCTCACAACAACGCAGTGGGAAGGAGGAAGTGGGCAGATCAGGCCGACTGGCCAGGTGTCGGCCAATGCTGAAGCAGAGCCATGAGTACGCTTCGTATATGTTTGAAATATTCCTCAACAAAAAGAAGCAAAAGAGTACATGAGATTACCAAAGACACACCATGCTGTTTTCTCTTTTCTTTTCGGTTTTAAAAACACTCTTCATAATAATGTAACTGGAAAGGCATGAACATTAATCGACTTAAAAGCAAAAAGAGGATTGAAAGAATACAGATTACTGAGGTCAGGTACCGGGCATTCCCTGTTCTTGCCAAGTAGCTAGGCTGTCAGCCCCTCCCAGGCTCTCCGCCTTCAAGCAGGGCATGGAGGGAAGCCGTGGTCTGGGTGGGCTCACCCCACGTGAGGGGAGGTGGCAGCAAGCTGCGCTTTGACCAAATCAGCAAGAATTCCCTTGGCCACGAGGAGGGGTTCAAGAATGGAAAAGCCACTTGCCGCGAGGCTTAGGCTTTAGGAATTCTCTAGCTTTCTCCTACTGGACTTGAACGGAACACAGTTTGTCCCAGCCACCTCACCACACAAGGGGAGCCTACATGAGAATGGAGACACTCTCGGGGCAGCTGAGTCTACAGTGGAGGAAGACTGAGTTCTGGAGCCAGCAGTCGAGCTACTGCACGAAGCTCTGCTCCATTCCCCTCCTCCACACTAGTGTGGCGTGGATCTTGTCAAGTTGCAACTGGAAAAGAGTCCTAACTAATAAAAACATATTTTTATTGCAAGGAACCTATATACTACCACCAAAGTTATACAGTCACAAGTTAGCCTTGCTCACTGCCTCCTGAGTCCCAGTCCCCTCCCCAAAGGGACCACTGCTACCTGTCTGATGTGCATTTTTTAAACGATCTTTCCCGTGCATTTACAAAACAGATACAGGTAGTGCAAAAAATCACAGTTGTGCATATGTGACCTAAATGGCATCACATTCTGCATTCTGGCCTTTCTCACTTGAAAACAGGATGGTGTACATTTACCTCCAGATGGTCCTCCAGTCAGTTAAGTAAGGGATAATCCAGCCCGAGCAAGAGCGACACCCTGTCTCTGCAAAAAATAGAAAAATTAGCTGGGCATGGTGGCATGCGCCTATAGTCCCAGCTACTCAAGAGGCTGAGGCAGGAGGATCACTTGAGCCCAGGAGTTTGAGGTTGCAGTGAGTTATGATGATGCCACTGCACTCTAGCCAGGGTGACAAAGTGAGACCCTGTCTCAAAAAAAAAAAAAAAAAAAAAAAGTAGGGGATAATGTGACATACCAAGTATCTCTGGACGACTCATATTATAGGCAAAGGTACCACAAAGGTGCAGTGATGTGCTTCACAGGATTCTATAATGGATAACGGCACATTAGAACAAAGAGGGCCAATGGATTATGGACAATGGGCAGGAAAGGGAGCTGGACAACAAAATATATTAATTGTCTCGTCTCTAGGAGGCAACAAAAAGAGTTGAAACAAATTCTTGGCTAGGCCCCAGCTTGCTACTGACAAGTGTATAGTATCAGAAAACTGTTAGCCAACCTTTGGGCCTCAGTTCCCTTAACTATAACATACATAAGGTTTATGGTTAGGGTCAAAATCAAGAACATGTATGAGAAGCACTGTAACAGTAAAGCACTATCCAACTGCTATACATTACTGTAGTAATTGTCTTACTTTCCTTCCCACTGCTAACCAAAGTTTTTTCCTTTTTATAAACATACATATGTGTGTGTGTGTATAAATAAATAAATCACTTGTTTTCACCTAGGAATTTAGTTGGTAAAAACAAGGTGCCAATTTTTGAAGCATTCAAAGTGAAAGACAGACGTGCTCATTACTGAGCTACTTTCAGAACTCTTAAAGGTGAAGTACATATCCGAAGCAGTTTCGTTCCACTGTTGTTTCTTTCTTTTCTTTTTTTTTTTTTTTTGAGACAAAGTCTCGCTCTGTTGCCCAGGCTAGAGTGCGTGGCGTCAGCCTAGCTCACAGCAACCTCAAATTCGTGGGCCCAAGCAATCCTACTGCCTCAGCCTCCCGAGTAGCTGGGACTACAGGCATGCGCCACCACGCCCGGTTAAATTTTTCTCTATATTTTTAGTTGTCCAGCTAAATTCTTTCTATTTTTAGTAGAGACTGGGTCTCGCTCTTGTTCAGGCTGGTCTCGAACTCCTGAGCTCAAACGATCCTCCCGCCTCGGCCTCCCGAAGTGCTAGGATTACAGGCGTGAGCCACTACGCCCAGCCCACTGTTCTTTCTTGATCTATCTTTTCTTCTTAGGGCTAAAATTTTTAAACTTAATACAACTAAGTTTCTGACAATACAGCGCAGCTTTAGTTATTTCGAAACGAATGGAGTGAACATGAAAGTGAGACATGAGGACATATTAAATACCAGTAAGTTTTGAAATGAGCAAATCCAACAGCTACTCTCACCATAAAATGAGCACAGAAGCCATCTGAGATTGGGGTGAAGTGTTCTACTCTAACCTACTCCACTGTAAAAATATCTATAACTCCTACTTATTATAACTCTTGGGTAGGGAGAGCTCTAAGCCCCTTCACTGTGAAAAAACACTTACTTCTCCAATCACCTGCACTGAATCTAAGATCTCATCAACCATAAGATGTACTGTTAGTTTATATGCCACTAAAAAGAGAGCAATGATACAAATGAAACTGTCACAGGCTGATTTTAAGATGCACCCCAATTTTAGTATATATTAAATGTTTAACTAACATTGCAGAACTGATAAGACAGGCATGGATTATCCATTTTGTTCATTGCTGTATTCCCAGTGCCAAGAGTAGTATACATAATAATGATAGCACACAGATGGTGCTCCATGTTTGCTGACCACGTGAATGCATGAAGAAATAGGGACAATGAGCCCTCATGAGCTAAACCACGGGCAGTGATTATGGTATGACTGCGAGTACTCTCCATGAACAGCGAAAGCACAGGAGCAATATTCTGGTACTTTAAGCAGTTCCAAGATTTCCAATTTGTTTTTAAAATCACAAAGCTACGTATGTATGTTGCTGATGGAAAGCTATGTGTTTCAGTAAAATCTCATATTTCCTTTTCTGTGCCCAAGATAAGATACAAAGAAATTTGAGGCTGTCAATGAGAGTCAAATGTCAGGCCAAGTTATTTCCCAACTTATGTTTCTATCTTGATAGGGCATAGCACAGCTGCGGCAGAGACTTTTGTTTTTCTTGTCCCATTATCACTGTCTGTGACAATCACTCTGCAGTTATTTTTTGAAAGCCCACTCTACTCCATACATGACATTGTGATGAACAAGAGGTGTAAGACAGGTAACTCTGGGTGTGATGGGTGCTAACCAGACAGGCCCAGGAGCACCTGCAGATTCTGGGCCTGCTCACCAAAGGGGCGTGAGCACAGGCTCTGTCTGTCCATCTCAGACGCACATGTATTGCGTCTGGTCTCATGTTCTTATACCCCACCAAGATGTACTTCTTGTATGGCTGGATGTACGCCCACTTCCAGCTAAGCAACGTAGCTTGGCGCCACAATAGAGACATACTAGATGTTTTCGAATCCTACCGCAGTGGAGGTTAGATGCTAGGGAAGGCTTTTTGGAGGAAGTGATGCTGAATTGAGTGCTGGGAGTGAAGAAGGGGTGGGATTCTTTGCAGAGTGAACAGGAGAAGCAAAGGTAGAGAGGTGAGAAATAGTGTGCTATACACCAGGAACCACCAATGGTTCTGTCAACGGAGCATGAAACAGGCATGTGGGGGCTTAGGCTGAGGACAGCTCATGACCTGCAGACACTGAATTTCAAGGAAGGAGGTGACATGATCAGAGTTGTTTTAGGACGATGACCCTCAGATGGTTTGTGCAGGACAGATTCAAGGAGGATGCAGATCTGGAAGGGAGTAAGCAGGTGCAGAAGTCCAGGTGAGATAAAGAGGGCCTATGGTCAGAGCAGAGTATTTGAGGAGGTGAAGGAAGTGGGATCCAGGGCCATTGGATGTGGACTGGGGTAGAGCATGACTTAGAGAGAGGAACCCAGAACAATCCCATGTGTCTGGCTGGGGTCTGAGTGGACGGTGGAAACTGGCAACCCAAAGACAGCACAAGCGGCAGAAGAGCAGCAGCACCAGAGAACAGGTTGGGGGGAAGAAAATGAGTCATCTTTTGGCGTTTGAACGTGAGGTGCAGGTGGAGATGCTGGGCTAGCAGGGCACATCTGAGCTGAAAGGAGGGAAGGGCTGGACTAGCAATTTAGGTTTAGGAGCCATCAGTACATACGAGATACCCGGAACCATGACAGTAAATGAAATCTCTCGGGGCGATTCCCAACAGAACTTAAGTTAGCAATTTTGGTCTTCATTCCTCTTTCTATCAGATTTCCCATAAAAGTGTATTTTCTTTTTTTGTGGTTTCTCTTCAAAACAAAACAAACTGAGAATGTCAGTAATGGGGGGAGATACTATCTATTCTTTTAAGCAGATTCCAAATATACCAGTATCAGCAGTAACTAAATCAAACCTTAACTCACTTAGTGCAACATAAAACCTCTTTTACGCTCCGTAGTTCATACCTTATGCGCTCACTTAAGGGTTTACAGAAAATATTCTGCAACAGGTAAGTGAAATCCTCCAACGGCAAAATCCAAACTACAAAGCCCTGTGCGAACTAACTGGCCACTGCCTACATTTCCAATTTTATCTCCTAACACTTTCCAGCTTCTGCGTGGCCCGCTTCCTCTCTCCTCCGCTTGGAGCTCAGTTGAACATCCCCCCCAGGGAGGCCTTCCCGGAGCAGCCTGTGTAGAGGAGCTCCCTCCTTCACTGTTGCCATTCCCTGGCCTTCATTTCCGTCCCTACCTTTACAAACTCCAGGTCATTCGCCTGTGCCCGCCGCCCGCAGCCTTACTACCAGAAGTTCTCTCTCCCGCACGCTGAAGGCAGGCGGGAATCAGTGACGAGGACACCGGAGCGACTCAGGATGCGTGCAGGGATTCCAGGTGCAGCCTCGGGAATCCGACAAACCCGGGTCTGTTCTCAGCCCCCCGCTTACTGGGACGTTCACAAATTACTGAAGCCCTCGGCGCCAGCTTCCTCGACTGTAAAATGGCACCAGGCACAGAAGGAAGCGGTTCCGTCAGCGCGGACACACAGAGCACACGCTGGTGTCACGAGTCACCGCACGACGAGTGGAAGCCGCCTTCCCTCCCCGGCCCGCCCGAGTGGGCTCCGCCGCGGCCCCAGCCCCAGCCCGCCATGTGGCGCGGTTGACCGCCGCCGGCGCCCACCTGTCTCCCTCTGCGTCTTCACGCTGATGTACTGGCGCAGCTTCTTCACCGCCCGGTCCCGGATGCCCTTCTCGTTGGACGCCAGCCGCTGAGCAAACTGGATCTCGGCCGGCTGCATGGCAGGGGCCATCGCGCCCGCTGGAACATCCCCGGCCGCGCGGCCAGCCGCCGAGCGCGCCTCAGCAGCCGAGCCTCCCGGGCCGCGACTGCGCAAGAAACGGCGCGCGCGGGCTGATGGCGTCATAAAGGCGCCGGCTCGTAGCGCGCGCCAGCAGCGAGTGCGGCCGGGGCCGGGACAGCGGGCGGAGCGGCCCAGCGTGGGTGCGCGCCGCGCCTCTTTGGGTTGCCAAAATTCAGGGCCGTTGCCGGCGAGGTTAGCCAGGGTGGGTCTTGACCAGGAAAAGACGAAGGGCTAGTTGTAAATGGCCTAGGATCTGTTTTCTTCTTCTTCTTCTTATTTTTTTTTGAGACAGAGTCTCACTGTGTTGCCTGGGCTAGAGTGCCGTGGCGTCAGCCTAGCTCACAGCAACCTCAAACTCCTGGGCTCAAGCGATCCTCCTGCCTCAGCCTCCCGAGTAGCTGGGACTACAGGCATGCCCACCATGCCTGGCTAATTTTTTCTATATGTTTTTAGTTGTCCGATTAATTTCTTTCTATTTTTAGTAGAGACGGGGTCTCGCTCTTGCTCAGGCTGGTCTGGAACTCCTGAGCTCAAACGATCTGCCCGCCTCGGCCTCCCAGAGAGCTAGGATTACAGGCGTGAGCCACCGCGCCCGGCCTGGTTTTTTATTATTTCTTAGAGACAAGGTCTTGCTCTGGCACCCGGACAGGAGTGCAGCGGTGCGATCCTAGCTCACCGCAGACTCGAACTCCTGGCTCAAGCGGTCCTCCCGCCTCAGCCTCCCGAGAAGCTGGGACTGCAGGCGCGCTATCACGCCTGGCTAATTTTTAATTTTTTTTTTTGTAGAGACGAGATGTCTCTACGTTGCCCAGGGCTGGTTCCATAGTCCTGGCCTCAAGAAACCCTCCCGCCTCGGCCTGCCACGGTTTTGGGATTACAGGCGTCAGCCACCGCGCCTGGCCTCGTGTAGGATCTTTAAGCACAACCAACAAACCCCGTCCGGCCAGCGTGCTCCTGCGACCTCCATGTAGGAGTTTTTCACTCTGCCCTGCAGCCCCTAGGTGGAGTTGAGGCTGGAAGAAAGGCCGTCACTGGGGCCTGCTTAGCAATGGAGGGGCGACTGCGGAGGCGTCCCCCCCACCCCCGCTCCGCGTCCCGGAGCTAGAGCAGGGGTGTGTAGTGGGGAGCACACGAGCCGTCCGGCCGGCCCCCTGCGGGGAGTGTGGGCAGCGCCCCGCTTGCTAATTCCTTGGGAGGGAAGCAATGTTGGCAGTCGTGCGATAACTTCGGGTTCTTCTGAAACCCCAGGCTGGCCCGTATCCTGCAGACACAGCGGGTGGGTTGGGGCAAGTTAAGGGACTAGGTGACGCCTCCAAACTTGGGGTGGTTATCTTATTTGTATCGTTTAAATCTGTACAGATTTATGAGGTGCATGTGCAACTTTGTTACATGTATATAATGCTTAGCGGTCAATCAGGGTATTTAGAGTGTCTGTCTCCCGAGTACCACACATTTGTTTGTCATCACCCTACTCCGCCAGCAAACGCTGAGTCATTCCCTCCAACTGCGGTTTGTCCCTTTAGGGGAGGTTGTCTTCGTTCCTGCACGCGGCTACCTGGCCTTCCCAGGTGCCCTGTGGACGCGCCATCCCCCTTAGGCCGGCGTTCCTCGCCTAACAGGAACGGATCGATTCGACTTACTTGACATTTACACCAGGGTCTCACTTTCCTTCTACTTCGCAGTTAACAAGTTTCAAACCCCGGCTAAGCCCGAAGAGCCGAAGCAGACCTTGCGGAAGCCACCCTTGTCCCCGAGACCGAGAATGCTGCGTAAACTCTACGCGGTTTGAGCCTCGCGGCTGTCCGTTCTGACCCCTCCTTCCCCCGGAGTGGACGCGTTCCCGTTCCCGCGCTTTCTGGCGTGAGGGGTCAGAGGGCGCGTTGCTGCGCAGGCGCACAGAGCCCGGGCCGCTGCGGCCATGGCCGAGGCGGGCGTCGCGGAGGAGGCCTGCTGGGTTAGTGAGGCGGCCCTGGCAACCGCCCCGTGTCTTAATTGTCGCCTTTCACTCCGCTCCCCTCAGGGCCTTGCCCAGTGTGCTCGGAAACGGCCGCCGTCGCGTGGTCGGGAGGCCTGGCGACCTCCCCAGGGACCAGTGTGGGGCGGGCCAGAGTGAGGCGACCTCCGGAGGGCGGGGTGTGGGGGCGGCACGCGGTGGGGCGGTGGCTGGTGCCGGGCGGCGTGACAGCACGCACGAGGGGTCATTCTTCTCTCCGTGTCCTCCGGGAGCCAGTCCTCCTCAGAAGGCCCCGGTCACCTCCTTTGGGACTTAGCGCCAGGTTTAGAGAGATTCTTCCATTGCATGCAGCGCAGGAGAAGGCTTGGACTTTGGAGCCAGATCCGGGTTCAAATCCTGATTCTGCCCTTAGTGCTGCGTTGGGAAAGTCGCCGTGCCCCGCGCCCCAGTTTCTGCTGTGGACAACCCGGAGGGTTGGGGTGAGTGTTAGGTGAGATGACCGGCAGAGGGCTTGGCACACCTAGTAGGAGTCCAGGAAAGGTGACTTTCTTTCCTTTCTGATCAGCTTGGCGCTGCAGTGTTAAGAAAAAGTTACAGGTGTTTTCTTTGGCTTTTAGGACTAGGGCGTTTGTTTGCACTTTTTTTTCTTTTTTAGAAATACCTGGCGGCCATTTTGAGAGCTGGGGCTTCAGCTCTCAAAACGTTCACGTGTATGTATGAAGTCTGTGTGTAGCAGAGGGCTCATTAGCTAAAGACATGCTTTTAAAACGATGGACACAAGGGGCGTGAATGAAAGGAAGCAAATTGACTTGGGCTGTTTTAGTCATGTGAAGAGAAATGTAATCTTAAGATCTGATTGTTCTTGTAGCACATGGGAGCTAAAGAAGAATTTGTGAAAGTCAGAAAGAAAGACCTGGAACGGCTGACCACTGAAGTGATGCAAATACGGGACTTCTTACCAAGAATACTAAATGGGGAGGTACTAGAAAGCTTCCAGAAATTAAAGATTGTAGAAACAAGTGAGTCTTACTTCATTTTAGCAGTCATTCGTGTTAATAGTAATCTGTTCTAGCACATTTAGCGTAGGTAAATAACTGTAAATGAATTGTAAACAAATTTTAAGGCACTGTTACAGTCCTTGTAATTATATTTGGGAGAGTCAGATGAAACCTGAGAAAGGGAGGTTCCCTCAAATGGGTAATGTGGACATACATGAGTTGGTCGTGGATGAAGGTTGCAGCCTTTCTGGTGTATCTAGTACCAGGTTTTCTTTCCCTCCCGCTCTCTTCACTGGCAGAATTTTATACTTTGGATAACCGAAAAACCCTAAAAATTAAGTTTTTTCTTATGTAAATTAAGGATTTCGCCATGTGGAAGCCTTGCATGGAGTTAACTGTGTCTGTAGAAATAGCTGGATGTCTCTAGGTGGACAGGCAAGGTCAGTTTCTAATACTAATTTAAGTTCAGGCTTGCTAGGACTTGTCCATGCAGATTTTTGAGATCTGAGCTGAACCGACAGTCAGATGTCAGTCTAGGAGCCTATTGAAGTCCTTGGGGATATTCTGAGATTGATTCAGCATTTGCCTGATTGAAGGTGAATTACAGCTAAATCAGCTGTTGATGGTTAACGCTAATTCACCGCTGTTATCCATCACGGTGTGGCTTCTAGAAAAGGTGCATCCAGGGGGCTGAGGTAGTGTTTATAGCTCTAGTCACGACAAGTTAATTCAAGAATACAAGTTTCTTGCTTAAGTGAGGGCCACAAATTAATCCGTGATGACTTGATTAAAGTCAGACTTTGGGAGACCCTGCCTCACAGCCCCGGACTTCCCCGGGCTAAGTAGTTGCCTCTTTTCCCACTGATCTCTCTGGTGATTCCTTCTCCTTTGTTGATTTATCCTTCTCTGCTTAACAGCCTTCAGATAGTGCAGTTGCTTGAGGCTCCGGTCAGTGTGCCAGCCGTATGCAGTTAGAAGGGAGAATGCTCATGGTTACCATAGTGCCCTGCCTTGTGTGTATTGTCTTTGGAGTCCTCAGATCCACTTGCCTCTCCTTTCCCTTGTGTGCTCTGGGAGGTGGACCTCTAGTGATGGGATTCCCTTCTTCCTGTACTGGCTGCCAGTGGGCCCACCAATGGAAGGCATTGCTGGGTGGAGCGAGAGGTGGGGGTGTTGCCTCATGCTCCTTCCCTGCTCTGCTGCTATTCTCTGGCAGTAGCTGCATCTCTCCACAGCTAGGAATCCCACCTGGAGGTCCTCCTTTACAGTCCCAGCTCTCGCTGGACTGTGGGGCTGTTTTCTGCCCCTGCGCTTTAGCTGTAGGACTGTTGCTGGTCCTTGGTGCTTCACCGTCCCTTGTTGGTTCCCTTATCCCTGCTCTCCCCTCTGTAAAGTCTCAACATCCGGGTTGATTTCTGTTTCCCACTGGGACCCTGCTGGATGTGCTTTGGTTGGCCAAAGTATCAGGTCGCTGACTTCTTAATTTCTCTAATTCTGATCTCATGCTCTTCCATCAACTTCCTGAGCATAATTATCCCTTGTGCATTTATCTTCAGGAAAGTACCGACCAGCAGCAGAGTATGTCAGCCTGTTGTTTGATTAAATTTCTCACTGTAAGCTAACTGGCATTTGAAAAATACATCAGGGTCTCATGAGTGAGTGAGCATGAATCAGTCTTTGGAGATCAGTCCTTCTGTCAAAATCAAACTAAGTGAGGGCCACAAATGAATCTGTGATGACTTGATCAAAGTCAGACTTTCGGAGACCTTGTCTCCCAGGTCTGGCCTTCCCTATGCCTTGTAGTCGCAACTTTTGCCACTGATCTCTCTGGTGATTCCGTCTTAGTCTCTTTGCTGACTTATCCTTCTCTTCTTAGCAGCCTTCAGGTAGTGCAGTTGCTGGAGGCTCAGGCCTAGGCTCCCTTGCCCCACTCATGGCCTCTCCGTACACAACCTCATACACACTCATAGCTTCAGTTATTAGCTTGATGCCAGTGGCTGCTGGATTTATCTCTAGCCCTAAACTCTCCTCCAAGCTCAGGGCCCTGTGTCTGACTCCCACTTGGCATTTCTTCCTGCTCCTTTCACGATCATTTCAAATTCTAAATGTCCCAGCCTAATCAGTCTAAGATCACCAGGAACAGACCCGCAGTCTGACAACGTCAAGTTTATGGCTCTTTGCAATGAGGGAGGCCACACACCAGAGGCACTGTGAGACATCTCACCAAACAAAGAGAAGGATAGAGTTGTTACAGGACTTGGGGGCAGGGTGGAATCTAGGTGAAGTGTAAATGAAGCAGTGTTTTGATGGGCTCAGCACAAAGTAGAGCTGTGTGTAAAAGGGTCAGTATCAAGTCTGACTGTGAAGTTGGCCCAGGTCTTGTTTCCTTGAAAACTATAAAGCTCAAATAGACATGGTACATTGTACCTAGAAGTCTCCTATTTGAAGCTCTGCAGTTGGCTGGAAATCAAAGCTGCTCCTCTGTGTCATAGTGACTTACATCCTGTAGGTAAAAGTGGGATGTTTCCTTCTTACTGGTATAATTTCAAACAGCAAAATTTCCAAGAGTCTGGGATTTTACAGAATAAGGTTTCTTAGTGAATAAGAAGTCAGCAATTACTCAAGAGGTCATTATGATGCTTTACAGTTGCAGTGTCCTTGGGAGACACATTTTCTGTTAACTTGGCTGCTGGCTTTATCTGTGTCTGTTATCCCAACTGACAAATGGCAGAACAGATTTTCGCTTTCTCAGAGCAAGCTAATTTTTACTCTGTAGTCATATCTGACTCATGGTATCCATTCTCTGCCCCCATCTCATGCTGGCCTGCCTGTCTCAGAGCACCACCACCCAGACTAGAGACCTAGGGGTTGTCTTTGTTACCTGTCTTTCCTCACTGCTCCTCCTGAAACCTGCCCACCAGTAAGTCCTGTGCCTTTTACCTCATTGATGCCTCCTGAATCATCAGCTTGCTTCCACCTCCACTGCTGTGTTCCGCCTCCTCTTGGCCGTGACCACTCACTGCCACTCTCTAGTCCCTTTGACATGCTGTAGCCTGAGTAATTTGTTAACAATTCAGTCTGATCACGCCGTTCCCCTGGTTTAATCTTCAATAGCTTCTTGCTTTTAGGATAAAGCCCAAAAACAATCCCACCCAAACCCACTACTACCCAAAAATGAAAACAAAACCATACCATAGCTTAAAAGGCTTTATATTATTGGATACAGGCTTGGCCCAGAGTTGCTGTCTAATCTGTCTAGTTACCATCTATCTTCCTACTAGATGTTGTCATAGCACTCTGTGCTTCTTCAGACAACATAGTCTCATTCCTGTTTTACTTTGTAAGTTGGTGGGAGTGCAGGGACCCTGACCCTGCCTACCATTATATTCTCTGCCTACCTGAATATTTGGTTGAGCAACCACCCTACTGTTTCTGCATGCTCTTCTTTCTAAATTGTTGTGTCATCTCATGAGGCTAACGTGCTACAGGAAACTTGGTGTTTAGAGAAAGGGAGGCTCACGGTGGGCGGGGCTGGTTGTAGGAGGGTTCCTGTGAACTTTAAATGTGAGCTGGCCCAAGGCTTGGCCTGAAAGATGGCCTCCTAAGGCACTTGTCATCTAATTTTGGCTCTTGAGTTCCTACCATTTGGGCAATGTGAAGGAAAACACAAATTCTCCCTCTTTTCTTTTTATAAGACTTAGACCTGATGGCCCTCCCAGGGCCTTCCAGGGGGCCTGTCTTCACATGTCTAATCATGTGGGACATGGCTGTAAGAATGGAGCCCCACAGAGGGAGTCTGAGGGTTATACTGGCAACAAGAGCTGTTTGACACAGCTGATTTCTCTACCCTCCTACCAGCCCTGTGGTCTAGCAGACTTGGCTTTGACCGGTGTGTGCTACTTTTCCTTCTAGATGTTGGTGTGTGCCTCCCATCTTAAGCACTGACAAAGGACAACTTGAAGGGAGGTGCGAGTGCAGGCTGGGAAGGAGTAGAGGGAAGCTGTAGGCCTGATTTGAGAGGCCTCTTCTTCTTTTTTTTTTAGAGACAGGGTCTTGCTTTGTTGCCCAAGTTGGAGTTGCCCTGGCTAATTTTTAAAAAAAAATTTTCGTAGGCTGGGCATAGTGGTTCACGCCTGTAATCCTAGCACTCTGGGAAGCTGAGGCAGGAGGATTGCTTGAGCTCAGGGGTTTGAGACCAGCCTGAGCAAGAGCAAGAGCCAGTCTCTCCTAAAAATGGAAAAATTAGCTGGCATGTGCCTGTAGTCCCAGTTACTCAGGAGGCTGAGGCAAGAGGATCACTTGAGCCCAGGAGTTTGAGGTTGCAGTGAGCTACAATGACGCTACTGCACTCTACCCAGGGCAACAGAGCGAGACTCTGTCTCAAAAAAAAAAAAAAAAGGCCGGGCGCGGTGGCTCACGCCTGTAATCCTAGCTCTCTGGGAGGCCGAGGCGGGCGGATTGTTTGAGCTCAGGAGTTCGAAACCAGCCTGAGCAAGAGCGAGACCCCGTCTCTACTAAAATTAGAAAGAAATTAATCGGACAACTAAAAATATATAGAAAAAATTAGCCGGGCATGGTGGCGCATGCCTGTAGTCCCAGCTACTCGGGAGGCTGAGGCAGGAGGATCGCTTGAGCCCAGGAGTTTGAGGTTGCTGTGAGCTAGGATGACGCCACGGCACTCTAGCCCGGGCAACACAGTGAGACTCTGTCTCAAAAAAAAAAAAACCCAAAAAAAACAATGTTTTGTAGAGAGAGGATCTCTCTATGTTGTCTAGGCTGGTCTCGAACTCCAAGCCTGAAGCAGTTCTCCTGCCTAATCTTCCCAAAGTACTAGGATTACAGGTGTGAGCCACTGTACCCAGCAGAGGTTTCTTTTAGAGTATAGGTGTGATTCTGTTTGGATGGGCTTAGGCTTTAAAGTAACTTGTGATCCAGCTGAAGGACTCAAGTTGACGTGAGGAATGTCAAGTGGTGAGTGAGGCGTGATTCTGACTGGCACAGCGTCTGCCTTCGGGAGACTGGCAAGGTGAGTGGTGGTTCGGAATAATGCTGACGGAAGTGTTGCCTGAAACTTCGGGGAGTCGCATGATTTATTGAAGAAGGGGAGATGTTCTAGGCTAGGGTGGCAGCATGTGTGAAGGTCACATATTGGAGTGAGCAGGACTGATTGCAGGTCATCAGCTAGTTTTTCTGGTTGCCATGTGGAGTAGGGATTGGGATAGCAGAATTGAGCACAGTAAGTGTGTGCAGTTTGTAGGAGACAGAATTGTGGATTGTTTTTAATTTGAGGTGAGGGCCAATTGGAAACTATTACATGGAAATGACATCAAAACAGCAATTAAAATGACATTTCCAGGGCAATGATTGAGTGTGAGTGCAGGGTAGGTTGGTTTGAGGTTTGGGTGGAAGGTGAATGATAGATTGTTCATCAGGGGAGGTCTTGGGCTCCATTAATGTGTGGCAGTGTGGCTGTGTGGACGGACTGGAAGGGGTGTGTGAAGAAGTGATTCTTTTTTTTTGAGACAGAGTCTCACTCCGTTGCCCGCGCTAGAGTCTGTGGCGTCAGCCTAGCTCACAGCAACCTCAAACTCCTGGGCTGAAGCCATCCTCCTGCCTCAGCCTCCCGAGTAGCTGGGACTACCGGCATGCACCACTATGCCCAGCTAAATTTTTCTATATATTTTTGGTTGTCCAGATAATTTCTTTGTGTTTTTAGTAGAGACGAGGTCTCGCTCTTGCTCAGGCTGGTCTCGAACTCCTGAGCTCAAATGATCTGCCCGCCTCGGCCTCCCAGAGTGCTTGGATTACAGGCGTGAGCCACTGCGTCCAGCCAGAAGTGATTCATCTTGGTGATGAAGTGAGGACACAGCATCATAATTTAGGATCAGCAGTGGAAGTGCGGAGATACAGGGATTATCTGTGCACTGCTTGCTGACTGGTGTCTCAGTCTGATTCCCCTTCTACAAAATGGGGACAACAGTGCCTACCTCCTAGGATGTGGTAAAGTTTAAAATGAGATAATCTTTGTAAAGTGTTTGGCAGAGTGCCCAGCTTGTGGGAGTCCTCAGTAGGTAGCACCTACCCAGATGATGGAGAGCCACCCGAACACTTGGTGTAACCAAGAGAGCACTCCGGTTCACAGCCCAGCAGCCTTGATCCTGGCCTGGACTCTGTCACTTCATGAACTGGGGAAACGTGTTAAGAAGTTGAAACCAAGGTTTGAATTCCAGTTCTGTCCTTCACTGTGTAACCTCCAGTTTCGGGTTTCTCTGAAGCCTGTAATGTGGGGACACCTGTGGTGCTTTCCGGCTTGCACAGGATGACCTTGGTGGAGCAGTGCCACGTAAATCCTCAGTGAAAGGTCACCCTCTCCTTTCTCTTGTCCCTTCTTGTGCTTTATTCGTCCAGCAGTGAGGGGATTATCGCTGAATCAGTGCATGTCAAGAATTTGTTTTAAACTGGGAGAAGCCCATTTTTGTTAAAAAAGTAAAACTCTGTATAGTAGTACATGGTGGTTCTAGATGTAAAATAGATGAAAATTGTATTTTCTGCATATTTCAAAGATTCAGTTTTAGAACATTTTCTTATAAAATAAGTGGGTACAATGAAGGCGTGATGAAAACAAAAATTTAATGTTAGGTATTTTGGAAGACAGTTGCATTGTTATCCTCAGTATCCAATTTCTGTTTTTAGTTTTGGTTGTGAAGTAGTAAGAAAAAGACATGAATCACAGAGGTAAGGAATTGCAAATGGTAAAGGTTTTAAACAGCTTACCTGGGAACATGAGGGTGCTTTCCAGTTTACCTGATCTTAGGCTTGAAATCAGAGGAGTCAGATATTTTTGTTTTGCGGTTAAATCACTAAGATGTAATAATTCCTTGCTTTCCTTAATTGGCAAGTGTTGATTTTGGAGAGAGATGATAGAAAAGCCATTCAGCCCATTTAAATCTTCATTGTCTTACAGAAAACACTTTTCATGAATTATGTTGCATTTGAGATATTAAATGATGTAATTAAAAAAAAACCCACTTGACACCTTAGTGGCCGTGAGATACTCACAGTTTCAGGGGAGTTGGAATTGTTTTTGTATGTAGACACCAAACATAAAATTTCAGATTCATTTCTGACATAAATAGTTAACATTATATAGTTTTAACCTTTTAAAATTAATTTAAATAAATATTTTTGGATGTTAATACTGTGAACCAGTCTTGTTTTGGTCATTGAAGATATCAACAGTGAATACGAAGTAGTGCAACCATGATATACTAAGAGAGATATTTGACTAACAGGTTTACTTTAGTAGTGAAAAAAGCTAATTTGTTTGTTTTTTGTTTGTATACCAGCACCTAGCCTCTGTCAGTGCTGTCCAGTAAAACTGTCAGTGATGATGGTGACGTATGATCCATGCTGTCATGTCTGTGTTTCAGGTAGCCGCTAGCCATATGTGACAAATGGCTCTGGCACCATTTTTTTTTTTTTTTTTGCGACAGCGTCTTACTGTGTTGCCCAGGGTAGAGTGCCGTGGCATCATCCTAGCTCACAGCAACCTCAAACTCCTGGGCTCAAGCAATCCTTCTGCCTCAGCCTCCCGAGTAGCTGGGACTACAGGCATGCGCCACCATGCCCGGCTAATTTTTTCTATATATTTTTAGTTGTCCAATTAATTTCTTTCTGTTTTTAGTACAGACGGGGTCTCGCTCTTGCTCAGACTGGTTTCGAACTCCTGAGCTCAAACAGTCCCCCCGCCTCAGCCTCCTAGAGAGCTAGGATTACAGGCGTGAGCCACCACGCCCGGCCTGGCACCATTTTTTGAAAGGCAGTCTTCCTCTCCTGTACTGCAAGTCATTCTTACCATAAGTCAAGTCATAGTGGCCATATATGTGTGGATCTGTTTCTGGATTCTTTATTAATTTTTATTAGTATTATAAAGTAATTTTTTAGTATTAGTACTTAGTTTTTGTATTGATTTTCCATTTGATTTTTTTTATTCTAGATCTGATGAAATTCTCTTGTTACCTATTTTTGGAACATTAATCACAATTGTTTTGAGGTCTGTGTCTGGTAAATCCAATCTGGATCACCGGTGGGTCTGCTTCTGTTATCTATTTTTCCTCTTGTTAGGCCTGGTAATTTTTGTTTTTTGATTAATGGATTTTTTAAAATGCAAACTTATAGAGGCTCTGGATGTTGATATTTTTCTGTGAGGATTTTTAAAATTCTGGCTTTTGTCAGTCAATTAGACTAGAGTAAGAGAGTGCACCTTAGTCCAATCCCAGATTGAGCTGATCACAGCTGGTTTCAGTCTTACTTCCAACTGGCCTGTTTGTAATTCATTCTCACTCTTAGGGCGTTAGTCCTTCAAGGGGGTTCAGCCGAGAGCTTGGGCAACCAGAGCCCTTCCACCTTGTCAGGCCTTAACCTCCAGTATTCCTCTCTCTTGGGCCATGACCCCTATAGTTATAGCTGTGCTTGGCAGCTTGGCTTATTTTCATTCACTGCTTGGCTCCTCCATACCTTCTCATGTGCCACTTGCAAACTCTCTGTTGCTGGGAGAAGTGGTTCTGGTATTAGCTCATTTTTCTATGCTCTCATTTTCCCCAGGGTCACGGCCTGCCCTTAAGTCTTGGCTGTGAGATAGCCTTGCACGTCATTGTTTTCCCCAGCTCCGTGGCACGATTGGATTCTCTGCTTAGCTTTGCTGTCTCTTTGCCTGTGCAGCTTTTGAATCTGCAGATGTGACAGCCCAGAGAGTGGTGGGCGCATTCGCACTGGAATATTTCCCTATCCTCTGGGTCTTGGGCCTCAAGGCCTGCCTGCCTTAGCAGCTGTCAAAGACCCTCAAATGATTTTTTGTTGTTTAAATTCTGCTTTTCTAGTTATTCTTCGTGGAAGGATTGATCTGCTACATCACCATCATAGCAGGAAATGGAAGTCTTCCCATATGTATTGTCTTGATTTTTAAATTGCTAAAAATATAATGTTATAACAGAGAAGACAGATGTTCCACATTAAAGGAGGCTGAAGATACACGACAACTAATTGTAATACCTGGCCCTAGACTGAATTCTGTACTTGAAGGAAAAGATATGCTATAAAGGGCAATATGGGGCCACTGTACAAGATTTGAATGTCAGTGGTAGATTAGATAAATGTGTTATATTAATTTTCCCGAAGTTGATGACTGTATATGATGGGTGCTTAAGACATTGTCCCTATTCTTGGGGCGTAGTCACTGAACTCTTAGGGAGTCAAGGACCATGGTAAATGTAACTTACTCTCAAATGGCTCAGAAGAACATGTATGTGTGTGTGTGTGTGTGGTATAAATGATGAGCAAATGTGGCAAGGTGTTAACAGTAGGGAAGTCTGGGTAAAGAGTACTTAGATGTTCTTTGTGTTACTTTTATTTATGCAGTGTTTTGTAAATTTGAGATTATTTTCAAATAAAAGTTTAAACAACATTGTAAAATGGAAATACTAATTAAATGTTTACAGAACTGTATTCATTCCGGTGGTACTCCTGGGTTCTTAGCAGTGAGGTTTGAAGACCGCTGCAGTACGTGTGATTAGGAACGCCTCTCAACTGAAACTGTTTCGCGGTCCCATGTAGTTCTTACGGTTGTGTATAGAGGGAGTTCTGATGAACCCAGGAAGTTCTGGAATACTCACCATTGTGTATCCCCCAAAAAGATATGTTGCAGTGTAGCCCCTAGTTCCTCAGAATGTGCACCTATTTGGAAATAGGGTCTTTACAGAGGTAATAAAGTTAAAATGAGGCCATTATGGTGGTCCGTAATCCATTATGACTGTTCTTATAAAAAGGAGCAATTTGGACCCAGACACAGGTGTGCACAGAGGAAGGTGATGTGGAGAGACACAGGGAGGACACCCCATGAAGGTGGAAGCAGAGATTTGACTTCTGCTGCCACAAACCAGGAGATGTTTGTGGCTACCACAAGGTGGAATTGTCAAGGAAGGATCCTTCTCTTACAGGTTTCAGAGGGAGGGTGGCCCTGCCACAGGTGGTTTTCAGATTTGTAGCCTCCAGACTTGTGAGATGATACATTGCTGTTCTAAGCTACGCAGGTTGTGGTACTTTGTTACCACAGCCCCAGGAAAGGAATATACTCCCCAAATCTTAGTTTAAAGGGAAGATGGAATCCATTAGTAGCTTATTCTAAAGTCTTTTCTAAACCTATTAGAGTGTATTAAGAAGGTAAAAGTTAATAGTTATTAAAAAGCCTTTTAGTTTTGAGACTCTTTCCTTAGCTATTTTGATGAAATATTTTCATATTAACATGAAACAATTGATTTATTATAAGCATACTAGACGATAAAGAACTGGCTAGAAATTGATCTCTTTTGTACAGTTTTAATATCTTTAATCAGTGTTTTAGCAATGCTGCTTTTTAATTACAGCTCTTTGTATGCTGCCCATATAAGTTTTCTGTACCTTCCCTGTGAATAAATTATATTAAGAGATAGTCATTCTCATGTTATTAAAACTATATTAAAAAGGGTTGTAGTTTTAGAAGATAAATAGATGTTGAAATGGTCTATGATTTAGATTGTTTCTAATGTATTACTTAATGTACATATTATTTCCTTTCCTTTCCCTTTCCCTTTACTTCCCTTTCCTTTTCCTTTTCCCCTCCTTTCCTTTCTTTCCCAGGGTCTCACTCTGTTAGCTGGGCTAGAGTGTAGTGGCATCATCACAGCTCACTGTAACTTTAAACTCCTGGGCTCAAGCGATCCTCCTGCCTCAGCCTCCTGAGTAGCTGGGACTATAGGCATGTGCCACCACACCCACCTAATTTTTTTTTTATTTAAAAAGTTTTTTTTTTTTTTTTTTTTTTGTAAAGAAGGGGTTTTGCTGTGTTGCTCAGGCTGGTCTCTGTCTCCTGGCCTCAAGTGATCCTCCTGTCTCAGCCTTCCAAAGAGGTAGGATTATAGGTGTGAGACACTATGCCTGATCCAGTCCATATTATTTCTGTCCCTATTTTTAAAAAAAATTGCAAAAACATGTTCTCATTATACAAGAATGAGACATACTGATAACCAAAGTAGCCGTGTGTTTTCTCTGTTCAAGGAATGTACAAAAAAGTGAAATTCATTTGTGTGGTAAATATCCTACTGGGGTAGCATAAAACTGATGAAAATCCCTGCCCTCCGTGGTTTTAGGTACCGTGCAGTGGGCCAAGTTGAGGATGCAAGGTAGGAGTTTCGTTACAAGGCAGCAGCAACGCTCCCATCTGGCCACAAGGAGGCTGCCTCACACAGCGGAAAGGCACCTGCCACCTCCATGGGAGCCTAGTGTGGGTGGGTGTGGCCTCCCTGATCACTGATCTGGACTTTTGTGGGGTTGCCTGTTGTTGTTCAGTGGGATGTTTTAGCTCTGTCCCTTTGGTGTGATAACTTACACTAAGGTTACATGCAACCACATAGAGCAAGAGATTATGAAATTACCATGATGAAGGAGAGTCTTTTAGGTGGTCAAAATTAATCCTACAGATTTTTGCACATGGTAAGGCTTGTAGAGGTATAATTTCCTATCTTCTTTACCATCTTCGAGTACTATATAGTTTAATTATAGAAGCAAGATTTAAGTCAGATGCAAAGAAAAAATGTTAAAGCACGGATAATTTCATCTTAGTTCCTTTTTTCATTTTGTTTCTCTTTGTGACATAGGTGGTATGTATTTTATATGATTATAATGTGTGTGTATATATAAATGTCTTTTCACACCATTAAAAACAACATCTTTTCATTTAACACTGTTAAAATATGCAACTATATAGTTTTTAAAGAATAGTGCTTGGTAGTCGATCTTGGGTGGCCGAAGAATTCCAATAAAAGTCATGTTGAGGCACAGTATTTCTGAGAAGAGCAGAAAAGAAAACTCTGATTTAAGGGAGAATAAATAGTCCAAAGTTACTTTGCCCTGATTTTTAAGAAACACATTTTAAGAGAAGCTTTGCCTGCCAATTGTATAATCTCCAGCTAGTCTGAACACTTCAGCTTCTAATCTTCCTTCTAGAGCAAAGAGTCTGTAAAAAACTTAGAGACTTCCTTTATTTCTTCCCCTAGAGCTTTTGGAATATCCGTGTAGTTTTAGGCAGTCCCCACACGTTTCTTGGAGCTTCCCCGTGCCATCTTGAAGCCTGGGTTCTAAAGCTCCACCCTTCTTTCTTTTTTGTCTACACTTAGTAGAGGAGTGTCTGTGAGCGTTTTTTCCGCTAGGGTGGAGTAATGTTCTATTTCCAGGCCTCTGGCTCTTTAAGGCTTTGGCACTCATCACAGACCGTTTTTTTTTTTTTGCTCTTTCACATTCCTTTGGCTGGGTTCCCTCATTTGCTGCACTGATTATGTGTTGTGCGTTCATTTCATTTTGTTAGTGATGAGAGACCAGACTATTGCCCTGAAGCAGTTTTGAAAATGTGGGTACCCAGACAAGCAGCATCAGCCTCACGTAAAAACTTGTTAGCAATGTACATTCTTAGGCCCAGCCCAGACCTACTAAATCAGAAACTCCTTGCACGGGGCCTAGCAGACTGTGTTTTATCAAGTTCTCTGGATGATACTGATGTACACTAAAATTTGAGAATCATGGTCCTAAAGCATTGCTACTTTAATCAGAAAAGTTATACCATTAGCTCTTAGCACCCTCAAATCTTGGTATGCGTTGGCATAAAAATTGGTGAGTTCTCAGCCCTTGAGATCAAGCAGTTAAAAAAATTTGAATTGTGTATTTGGTTTTTTGAATGTGTTTCTGCAACATAATATTTTTAATTTAAAGTTGATAATACTTTCGGTTAATTTATTGATGTGGATTTCTTTTGAGATTTTTGTGGGTTATTGGACTCATTAACCAAATGAATCTGGTGGAGAGGCAGTATTATGTAGTAACCACCCTTGCGCTGTAGCATTTTCTTGCCTGATCACTGCTGCTTTCCCTCCTCCGTTGACTGACTACTACTGCAGTTGTTCCCATTGAGTCAGTCTGCCAGTTGGTGAGACTAGCTTTGTGAACCAGCCTGTGCTGGCACTGTCTACTCACTGAGCTGCCTTCTGCTTTTTATGGAGCAGATACAAACCTGTGCCATGAGACAGGCTTCTCAGCTCTGCCTTCAGTCCTTTAAGTAACACATTTTCTTGAAGCCTTGAGTACAAGTCTGGCAGTAAAATGAGGCCTTAAAAACTAAACAGAAAACAACCAAAAAAGTCCTTTCTTCTGTGGGCTAGAAACTGGTAAGAACTTGAAAAACTAGACTTTTAGAATATTGGTTATTCAAGAACCAGTTAGAAATCAGAAATGCAAATGTTACCTCCTAAGAAATTAGTGCAGGTTTTGCTACAAGAAAACTGGGCAAAATAGATGCTTAGGAGAGATTAGTGATTTGAAATATCTTGAGTATTTTTATGTCTTTTTTTTTCTAGACCTGGAAAGGAAAGAGCAAGAATTAGAGCAGCTGAAAATGGATTGTGAACACTTTAAATCCCGTCTGGAAACCGTGCAGGCTGACAGCATGAGAGAAAAAAAGGTACCATGCTCAAGGACAGGTTCTCACAATGCCAGAAAGTAGGGTTGGCTTACAGCCTTTAA
>NW_012154841.1:256224-257585 GCF_000956105.1 Propithecus coquereli
CAGTAGGATTGCTTGAGCCCAGGAGTCTGAGGTTGCTGCTGTGAGCTAGGCTGACGCCACAGCACTCACTCTAGCCCGGGCAACAAAGTGAGACTCTGTCTCAAAAAAAAAAAAAAAAAATGAACTACAGAAAGATTCGAAGGAATCTTGAAAGTTTTGTGCTTAACAGCCTGTTACAGATGAGCATTCACTTTAAACAGGGAAATATATAGGGTTTGATTATCGTTTCTTTGAAACAGGTTTATTGGGGTATATTTTATATAACACACAATACTTCTATTATAAAAGTATATAGTTTGATAATTTTCAGTAAATTTATATAGTTGTACAATTACCATCCCAATCCAGTTTGTTTATTTTTTAGTTAAAAAATTTTTGGAGGTACTTATAGATGCACAGGAAGTTGCAAAAAGTCCAGCTTCTTTGCCTTGCCCACTTGTTTCAAATGGTCCAACATTGTTGGAATAGTAGCGTCAAACCTTGCTGCTCATTCACGTCGAGGTTGAGATGGATTCGCTTCCACTGCAGCTTTCAGCTCATCATTATCCACCTTGGTCTCAGGTCACCCACATGGCTCATTTTCAAGATTAAAATCACCAGAACGGACTTCTCAAACCATCCATGTACTGTGCATTCATTAGCCACATCCTTCCCAAACACTTCGATGATATTTCGAGCTGTCTTGCACTGCATTAGTTCCATGACAGAACTCATATTTGAAAATAACACGAATTTTGCCTTATCCATGATTTCACAAAAGTTGCTCTAAAAAAAAATTTGAAAGAGAATCACAAGCCAAAAGGTGCGTTTGAAAGACTGAGCATGTACCTTCATAATTAAAATCAAACGAAGTGTCAAAGTGAAATGTCAGAGATATCAACTGTCAAACTTAGTACTTAAGGAAATCAGACATTTCATACTTAATAACCTAATACCCAGCAGTGTATAATCATCCCACTTTTTCTGTATTCTTGTGAACACTTGCTTTCTGAGTCCTTTGGACTGTGGTCATTTTGGTGGGTGTGTAATGGTATCTCATTGTGGTTTTAGTTTGCATTTTCCCCATGACTTATTAAGTTGAGCATCGTTTCATGTATTTATTATTTATTCATATGTTTTCTTTGGTTAAATGTCTAGTCATATCTTTTGTCTATTTTTAATTTGGTTTGTCTTATTATTGACTTGTAAGATTCTTTGTATAATCTGGATACAAGTCCTTTTTTGGATGATTTAGAAATAGTTTCTCTTAGTCTGTGGATTGTTTTTTCCCTTTCTTTCTTTTTTTTTTTTTTTGAGACAGAGTCTCACTGTGTTGCCCCAGCTAGAGTGCCGTGGCATCAGCCTAGCTCACAGCAACCTCA
>NW_012154841.1:257635-260843 GCF_000956105.1 Propithecus coquereli
ATATTTTTAGTTGTCTAGATAATTTCTTTCTATTTTTAGTAGACACGAGGTCTTGCTCTTGCTCAGGCTGGTCTCGAACTCCTGACCTTGAGCGATCCACCCTCATTGGCCTCCCAGAGTGCTAGGATTATAGGCGTGAGCCACCGCACCCGGCTGAGACTAATATTTCTTAAAAATTACATATTTTTACTTTTTACATGGCATAAATTATTATGTCATTAAATATGAAATGTCTGATTTTAAATCAAAAGTTGATTATATCTCAAACAAGAAGCAGTACAATTAATGAAAGTATGCACCTAAACTATCGACATAGTTTTGCCATCTTAACAGTAGCTTGTTTATGTCAGCAGCAGAGAAGCCAGGAGAGTGAGTGGTGATGAAATCACAGAAGGTGTTTTCCACAGCTTGTTGAGAATTGAATATTTTTCCTTGAAAGAAGTGGTCCAAAGCTTGGAAGAAGTGGTAGTTGGTGCAAGGGCTGGTGAATACAGTGGATGACAGAGTTTCCAATTCTAGCCTCTCTAGTTTAAGCAGCATTGTTTTTTGTGACATGCAGTCTTGCAAGAGGATTATCCTGTCTCTATTGACCAGTCTCAGCTGCTTAATCGCAAGCATCCTCATTATTTCTCCAGCTAGTTGCAGTAGACATCCATTGTAATTGATTGATCAGATTTCATGAAACTGTAATGGATAATGCCAGCACTGGACCACCAAGTAGACACCATTAGTTTTTTTTTGATGAATATTCAGTTTTGGACTGTGTTTTGGCACTTCATCTTTATCCAGCCATTGTGCTGAATGCTTGCAATTGTCAAAAAGAATCTATTTTTCATCACACATAACAATGTGGTACAGAAATTGTTTGCCTTTATGTCATGACAGCAAAGAAAGGCAAGCTTCGAGACAAGCTTGTTTAATTCATGCAGAGCCCATCAATCCAGCTTCTTTACCTTGCCAGTTTGTTTCAAAATGTTCCAATATTGTTGGAATAGTAATGTCAAACCTTGCTGATAATGCATAGGTTGATATGGATTCGCTTCCACTACAGCTTTTCAGCTCATTATTATCCACCTTGGTCTCAGGTCACCCATATGACTCACTTTCAAAATTAAAAGGACCAGAATGGAACTTCTCAAAAAATAAATGAATTTTTGAGCTATCCATGGTGTCACAAAAATGGCTCTAAAAAAAATTTGAAAGATAATCACAAGCCAAACTGTGCGTTTGAAAGACTGAAGATGTACCTTCACAAAAGGGGAAAAAAAAACAAACCCAGGAGGTGTCAAAGTGAAATGTCAGAGATATCAACTGTCAAACTTAGTACTTTAAGGAAATTGGACATTTCATACTTAATGACCTAGTATTTCTGCTTCTATAAAACTAGAACTATTCTGCCACTTCTTGTAAAATTTGGGGTTTGGATGTATTTTTATTTTTGAATAATAAAACAATGGTACTAATAACAGTAGCCAGTATGTATTGAATGTTCACCGTGTGCTGGCAAGTGGTAAGCAGCTCTCTGTGTGGCTTAGTGCTTCTCCCAACGCAGGTGTGTCAGCACGTGCTGCAAACAGGAGGCTTAACTAGCAGAGCCAAGTCTCCATTGCCTGTGTGCTAAGCTGTGTTTCATTCCACCTTCTCATGTAAAGAAATTCCAAATGTTTGTGGTCACAGTAGAGGTTTTCCATAACTGATAGATTTTGTACATATTTTAATATTGAGCAAGTAGAAAAGGGTCAGAAAGAGTTTCATTCTTAAATCTGAGTTAGGTTAAACACCACAAATTTAATTTGAAGTTTAACTTTTGTCATATTTTATTTAGACCATAATAAAAAAACCACAGTCCGATTAGTATGTCTGGGTCTAAATCTTTCATGGTCTGAAAGAAGTTGACAAACAGGCAGGAAGGAATTGATAAATGTTAGAAATGTAATTCATTGGTCCAGTCCTTCCTTAAATTGCTGAGATATCTTTGTTAGTGTCGAAGCTTAAATTGAGCAGAATCTTAGATTTCCTTTTTTAAAAAATTGATAGACAAAGGAAAAATGCATGTTTTGCTGCCATTTTACATGTTATGCTCAGAAATAAGCCATCCCAGTAAATGCCAGTGTAGAAGGACGAAATAGCCGTGGCAAGGTATTAATAGTTTCAAATCACCTGGGTGTTATTTCCCTGGTACTTTGACCTTAGTTAAGATGTGGGAATATTTTAACTTAAACTACGTCCTATTTCCCAGTTAAATTTCCTGTTGTATAGTCCTGCCAGTTTAACACAGATGGGAACCCTGCAGGTTTGCTATGACAAGGCCATTTCTCTTCTGGCAGCTGCCTTTTCTGTAGCCTTTTCTGTAGCCTTTTCTGTGGTCTCTGTCCAGGCCTGTATGACCCTTAGGCAGGACTTTGGAAGCTTATTTTAGAGTTGAGGAACCAGGAAAGAATCCAGGGACTAGGATCCTAAATTAGATTATTGTTAGTAAGTACTTCCTTATGTTTAAAAATAATTAGGAAAAGGCAGAAGTTACTGAATCCAGTAAGTAAGAAAAGGTCAGAAACAAGATATGGATTCAAAATCATATTGAAGTGTGCTGTGTGAGCAGCATCTCCTGAACCCCTAAAGAAAGGCTGCTGGAACAGGGAAGGCTTTGTTCCTGGCCTCCGTGGGGATGTTTCCTCCATGGGGATTGCCCGGGGTCAGTATGGCAGGCGCGTTGGGACTTGATATCTGTTTATGATGTCAGGAGGCTGGCCAGGGGTGAGTCCTTTCAGTAGCAGCTTTTGAACTCTAGAGGAAAAGGCCCCAGCTTCACAGTGTAGGTGCAGCCGTTAGAGAATATTGAATTACTTTTGAAGGACTATGCTGTTACTTTAAGGTTAGATACGGCTTTTCACAAAGTATCCGCTTGAGGAGCTTGTTTTAGTGGCTTTCCTAAGTGTGTGAAATTGTTCTAGATGATGTGCAGAGTTAAACGGTTTCCTCGCTGAGGAGCAGGATTCTCAGGTGCTTACTATGGTTTCCTTCTCTCCGTGTGGTGTTTTCTTATGGCACGCACCTTCCCTGGTCAGTCAACTAACTGAAATAAGGACTGCCGTGTTTTTGTTACCCGTATTATTTTTTGTAAGTTAGAGAGTTGTTTTATTTGAAAATTGTAAATATGCAAATTTTAACATTGGTACTCTTTTCTTTTGAGTTTTTTTCAATTTATTTT
>NW_012154841.1:261058-262186 GCF_000956105.1 Propithecus coquereli
ATTAATTTCTTTCTATTTTTGGTAGAGACGGGGTCTCGCTCTTGCTCAGGCTGGTCTCGAACTCCTGAGCTCAAACAATCCGCCCGCCTTGGCCTCCCAGGGTGCTAGGATTACAGGCGTGAGCCACCGCGCCCGGCCAAGAGATTGTATTTTTAAATGTACGTAGTCTGAGTGGGTTGGAAGGTAGGGTGAACAGTTGGATGATTTTATTTTCAAAGATGTGGTCTTGTTATGTTGCCCAGGCTGGTCTTGAACTCCTGGGCTCTACAAGATCCTCCTTCCTCTGCCTCCCAAGTAGCTGGGACTACAGCTGCACGTCATCACACCTGGCTCTAACAGTTGGATTTTATGACCATTAAACATGTCATGACCATTCACTTGGTGCCTTTTAACTTTTATGTTTAAAAGTTCGCTCTAAAACATAAAGGTTCATATTGTCTTAGTTTATTTTGTGTTGCTATAACAGAAAACCCGAGGCTGGGTAATTCATAAAGAAAGGAGATATGTTTGGCTCATGATTCTGGTGGCTGGAAGGTTCAAGATTGGCCAGCTGTACCTGGTTAGGGCCTTAGGCTGCTTGAACTCCTGACAGGAAGTGGAAGGGGAGTGGGTGTGTGCAAAGAGATCACATGGCCAGAGAGAAAACAAGTGACAGAAACCAAGGAAGCCAGATTCTTTTTAATAATCCACTCTCTTAGGAATTAGTCCATACCTGTGGGAGCGAGAAGTCACCCCCATTGCGGTGGCATTAATCTATTCATGATGGATCCACCCTCAAAACCCAAACACCTCCCACCAGGCCCACCTCCTAACACTGCCCCATTGGGCATCAAATTTCAACATGAGTTTTGGTGGGGAAAAACCATAGTAATAAGAATCTCAAGGAAAAAATATCATGCATATAATGACTTATGAATGGAGATATATTAAATCAGACGTATTTGCAATTAATTTGGGGGTTATTTACTGATATTTTAGAAGTGTAACCAGTTTTAATATTAGGAGAGACTATTTCTTTTTTTCTTTTCTTTTTTTTTTTTTTTGAGACGGAGTCTGGCTCTGTTGCCCTGGCTAGAGTGCTTGTGGCGTCAGCCTAGCTCACAGCAACCTCAAACTCCTGGGCTCAAG
>NW_012154841.1:275411-280895 GCF_000956105.1 Propithecus coquereli
TCAGCCTAGCTCACAGCAACCTCAAACTCCTGGGCTCAAGCGATCCTCCTGCCTCAGCCTCCTGCGTAGCTGGGACTACAGCCATGCGCCACCATGCCCAGCTAATTTTTTCTATCTATTTTTAGTTGTCCAGCTAATTTCTTTCCATTTTTAGTAGAGACGAGGTCTCGCTCTTGCTCAGGCTGGTCTCAAACTCCTGAGCTTGAACGATCTGCCGGCCTTGGCCTCCCAGAGTGCTAGGATTACAGGCGTGAGCCACCGCGCCTGGCCTTAATGGTGTTTTTTTGAAGAGTAAAAGTTTTAGATTTTGATGGAGTTCAATTTATTATTTTTTTGATAGATCATGATTTTGTTGTGGTATCTGAGAAATATTTGCCTAGACCATAGTCACAAATATTTTCTTTGAGAAGTTTATATTTAGGTCTGTGGTTCAGTTCGAATTAATTTTTTTTTGCATAGGAATAGTTGTTTTAGCATCAGTTGTTGAAAAGACTGTCTTTTTTCCATTGAATTGCCTTGGCACCTTTGTTAAAAATTGATTGACATAAATATCGGTGTTTCATTGATCTATATGCTCATCCTTATGCCAATACTATGCTGTTTTGATTTCTGTAGCTTTATAATAAGTATTTTTTTAATCAGGCAGTGTTAGTCCTCTAATATTGTTTTTCTTTTCCAAACAATTTTTTGTATAGTCTGAGTCTTTTGCATTTCCATATGGATTTTAGAATCAGATTATCACTTAGTACAAAAAAGCCTGCTGAGATTTTGATAGGGATTGCGTTGAATCTGTGGATCAATGTGGGGAGAATTGCCATCTTACTAATATTGAGCCCTCCCATCTGTGAACATGGCATACCTCTCCGTTTATATAGATCTTCTTCACTTTCTCTAATACTTTATCATTTTTACTGTGCAAGTCTTACAGTCCTTTTCTTAAGTTATTCCTATTTTCTTACTTTTGATGTTATTGGGAATGGAATAGTTTTCTTTGAGTTTCTTTTGATATTATTGTTTTGTGTGTGCAGCTCTGTATTGGGACATATTCTCCTGCAACTATGAAGGGTGACTATAGTGAGGAAAAGTCTAGCCTGGTCATTCTCAACAGTTCTTTTGTGGTCTTGTAGAAGAACCACCATACCTAGATTAATTGGAATGCAGACTGCTTCAATTGTGAGAAAACCTGGCTAGAATTTGAAAAGCAAATGCTGTGATACAATTTTTCTATGTGTCACCATGACTTGAGTCAGTTCAGCTACGTACATCTGAAGGACAAATTTGGAATCCACATTGTTGTTATGATGAAGTGAGATGTTAAAAACTCAGAGGTTATACATCACATGAATCAGTATTAGCATGTGTCCTAGGCTCAATGACCATTTTTCACCTTAAATAAGTGTGTGTATGTATGTATGGGTGTGTATAAAGCTCTGTATGCCAAACACATTGTCTCCAGGTAGATAGGAGTGGGCCATCCTGCATCAATTTGTAGGTTGACAATGTTTGATTCCTGGCCCCAAAATTCCCTTTCCCCCCAAGTGAAAAGCCCCCTCTACTTTAATTGTCCTGTACTCACCTCTCTAAAAGAGAAGTCTAAAACATTTTACATACTTTAACTTTGTGGTTTGCTTAACTAATTATATTTGGTATAAATGAATTAAACTAGGTTTTTATGTTTTTTGGTTTTTTGCTTATTAAATCAGGAAATGCGATAACCTTTGAAGGAATGTCAGGTCACAGGAGTGATGCTTGTGCTGGTGGCTGGGGAGGGCAGGAAGCGTCACCCCAGGCCCACCTGAAGGTCGTCAGTCTTCAAGATGTGCTTGTGTGGTCAGAGCGGCCAAGAGGAGGGCAGTTCCCTGCCTCTCTTGTGAAGAGCGCCCTCGCAGAGACCTGCCCGGCTTCAGGTGTTCTCAGACGCTGCTGGTGGGAGAGTGAGAGCCTGTTGCTGGCCCCTGTTGTTGTTACGCTGGCGCTGGCTCGATGTGCTGCACATCTAGGAGGCCTGTCTTCACATTCCCTCCACGCCTGCTCCCATCTCTCCTACCTGGTCTCAGTTCTGGTTTTCCTTCCTTGTTTAGCTCACAGATATGTATTTCATATTTACTAGCACCTATGGCAATATTCTCCTGAGGATTTAAGGATGTATTTACAGAGACTGAGTCTTTCTGCAGTCCTTCTTTCCCTCAAATACTACTGGGCATCCAAGTGCCTTTTATTTGGTGTCTGCCTCTGGCAGATGGTGTTGCTTACAATGGAGTGCGCCATTTGGAGGCAGCAGCTCCTTATTAGAAATGTTGCTCTGTGTGTAGATGCCAGGTTGGGTTGTTACTTCGTTTAGGAGTCCCAGTTGGTACTGGTGCTGGGTGTAGCCACTTGGGACTTCAGATGTCTCATGTTTTCACTTGACTTCAAGCAGATGAATTCAGATCTTTGGGGCTATTTATAAACCATAATGCAATAGTATGTTCTTTTCTAAGAGTGAAATGTTTCCTCTGAATTTTATTTTTTAAATATGGATTATAGCTCTCTCAGGACTAGCTTTCATTTGTAACTGTTTTCTACAATTCTGTATACATTTCTTTTTTTTTTTTTGAGACAGAGTCTCACTGTGTTGCCCGGGCTAGAGTGCCGTGGCGTCATCCTAGCTCACAGCAACCTGAAACTCCTGGGCTCAAGCGATCCTCCTGCCTCAGCCTCCCGAGTAGCTGGGACTACAGGCATGCGCCACCATGCCTGGCTAGTTTTTTCTATATATTTTTAGTTGTCCAATTAATTTCTTTCTATTTTTAGTAGAGACGGGGTCTTGCTCTTGCTCAGGCTGATTTCGAGCTCCTGAGCTCAAACAGGCCACCCGCCTTGGCCTCCCAGAGAGCTAGGATTACAGGCATGAGCCACCGTGCCCAGCCTATACATTTCTTTAATAAATGTCTTTGTGAAAGAGGAATGTAATAGAGATATTTGAAGATTGAATGCTATTCATTTTTATGATTTTATTTTGTTTCGATTTCAGGAGAAACTGGCTCTTCGACAGCAGCTAAATGAAGCAAAACAGCAACTCCTGCAGCAGGCAGAGTATTGTACAGAAATGGGAGCAGCAGCATGTACCCTCTTGTGGGGTGCCTCCAGCAGCGAGGAAGTTGTCAAAGCCATTTTGGGAGGAGTAAGCATGACTGGCGGGCAGTCTCGATATTGTTGATGAGTGCTTCTGTAACTCAGAAGATGCGGCCTGTCTGTAAAGGCATTTAGAGACTGAATTCATATCTTTTTTTTTTTTTTAAGAGATGGGGTCTTGCTCTGTCGCCCAGGCTGGAGTACAGTGGCCTGATCATAGCTCACTGCAGCCTCAAACTCCTGGGCTCAAGCAATCCTCCTGCCTCAGTCTCTTGAGTAGCTGGGATTACAGATGTGTGCCACCATGCCTGGCTAATTTTTAATTTTTTTTTTATAGAGATAGGGTCTCACCATGTTGCCCAGGCTGGTCTCGAACTCCTGGCCTCAAGCGATCCCCCTGCCTTGGCCTCCCAAAGTGCTGGGATTACAGGCATGAGCCACCATGCCTGCCTGTCCATTTGCTTCTGTTCATTCATCAGATAGTTATCGAATACCTGCTACGTGTGGTCCATTGTAAGCTGGTACTCTGGGGGCATGTAAAATGAATGAAATGAGATTCCCTTCTCTCTAGAAACGTGTGTGGTATATGTGTATATTACCACTTCAGTTTTATTACTTTACATGTACATGAGTTTAAGAAGGTTTAAAGTGCTTATATATATATTATCTCATGGCTAATGTAATAAATAACGTATTGAATGTTATGTTATTTAACATATATACATATGTGTAGAGGCGTGTTTGTAGTTGACTTTTGAACAGCGCAGGATTAGGGGCACCAATCCCATGCACAGTTGAACATCTGTGTATAACTTTTGACTCACCAAAAAGTTAACTACCAATATCCAACTGTCGATCAGCACCATTACTGATAACGTAAAACAGTCGACTGACACATATTTTATATGTTATGTGTATCAGATACTGTATTTTTACAATAAAGTAAGCTAGAGACAAAATGTTATTAAGAAAAATCATAAGGAAGAGAAAATATATTTAGTATTCATTAAACGGAAGTGGACCATCATAAAGGTCTTCATCCTTGTCATCTTCACATTCGGTAGGCTGAGGAGGAAGACAAAGAGGAGGGGTTGGTGGTGCCGTCTCTGGGTAGCAGAGGTGGAGGAAGTGGAAGGGGAGGCAGGCACGTGCTGTGTAACTTTTGTTGGAAAAAATTCACATGTAAGTGGACCTGCACAGTCGAGCAGTTCAAACCCGTGTTGTTCAAGGGTCAGTTGTTAGTGTGTGTGCGCACGCGCATGCATGTGTGTACCACGGAACTTCACAGAAGGGGATGGATTTGAAATAGGCCTTTCTCACTCCTGTAATCCTAGCACTCTGGGAGGCCGAGGCAGGTGGATAGCTCAATATGAGGAGTTCGAGACCAGCCTGAGCAAGAGCGAGACCCCGTCTCTACTAAAAATAGAAAGAAATTAATTGGACAGCTAAAAATATACAAAAAAAATTAGCCGGACATGGTGGCGCATGCCTGTAGTCCCAGCTACTCGGGAGGCTGAGGCAGAAGGATCACTTGAGCCCAGGAGTTTGAGGTTGCTGTGAGCTAGGCTGACGCCACGGCACTCTAGCCTGGGCAACACAGTGAGACTCTATCTCAAAAAAAAAAAAAATGTGTATTGGTTTTTAAATTATTCTTCAGAATCCTGGTGCTCTGAAGAAAGTATTATAATACAAAGGTTCTTCAAACTTAGAAATATTTTTTGCCAAGTAATGAAGATTTAAACTGCTAGAGGAGTCAGCCTTTATCTCTTTCATATGTTGAGGTTTCAGTTAAGATTTTTTTTTTGAAGAAAAGTTGTGCTAAGCTGGGTGCAGTGGCTCGTACCTGTAATCCCAGCTACTTGGGAGGCTGAGGCGGGAGGGTTGCTTGAGCCCGGGTGCTGGGATTACAGGCATGAGCTATCATGCTCAACCTTAAAGGGAACTTTTAATGAAGGAATAGATTTTAAAATATTGCTTCTGTAATTAAAATCAGAATCTTTCCTCTATATCCTGCACTTTTAAAGTGTTTTTTCCTGCTGGTATCTGTGAAAAGGTATGACCCTTTCATTTCCAAACTTTCAGGATAAAGCTTTGAAGTTTTTCAGCATCACTGGTCAAACAATGGAGAGTTTTGTGAAGTCACTGGATGGTGATGTTAAGGAACTCGACTCGGATGAAAATCAGTTTGTTTTTGCTTTGGCTGGAATTGTAACAAGTAAGTACAGGCATACCTCAGAGATATTGTGAGGTCAGTTTCAGACCACCCCATGAAGCAAGTCACACAAATTTTCTGGTTTCCCAGTGCAGTGCATATAAAAATTATGTTTATACTATACTATACTATTAAGTATGCGATAGCATTATGTCTGA
>NW_012154841.1:282080-292868 GCF_000956105.1 Propithecus coquereli
TTTTTTGTGATAGAGTCCCACTCTGTTGCCCAGGCTAGAGTGCCATGGCATCGGTCTAGCTCACAGCAACCTCAAACTCCTGGGCTCAAGTGATCCTCCTGCCTCAGCCTCCTGAGTAGCTGGAACTACAGGTGCTCACCACCATGGCCAGCTAATTTTTTCTATTTTTAGTAGAGACGAGGTCTCACTGTTGGTCAGGCTGGTCTCCAACTGCTGAGCTCAAGTGATCCCCCCGCCTCAGCCTCCCAGAGTGCTGGGATTATAGGCCTGAGCCACCGCGCCCAGCCTAGCAGGTTTGCAATTTACTTTGTAAAGATTGATCAGGGGAATCATTATCTATGGCAGCTATAGCCTCATGAAATGTCTCTCTTAAATAAGACTTGAAAGTTGAAATGACTCCTTGATCCACAGGCTGTGGAATGAATGTGTTAACAGCATGAAAACAACATTAACCTCCTTGTACCTCTCCATCAGAGCTCTTGCGTGACCAGGTGGTGCATTGTTAATGAGCAGTAGCATTTGAAAGGAAACTTTTTCTGAGCAGTAGGTCTCGACAGTAGACTTAAAATATATAGTAAATCATGCCATAAAGAGATGTGCTGTCATCCAGGCTTTGTTGTTTCATTTATAGAGCACAGGCAGAGTAGATTTAGCATCATTCCTAAGGGCCCTACATTTTTTGGAGTGGTAAATGAGCATTGGCTTAACTTCAGGGACCAGCTGCATTAGCCCCTTACAAGAGAGTCTGTCTGTCCTTTGATGCTTTTGAAGCCAGGTGTTGACTTCTCCTCTCTAGATATGCAAGTCCTAGATGGCATCTTCTTCCATTGGAAGGCTGTTTCATCTACATTGAAAACCTGTTGTTCAGTTAGACACCTTCATCAATGATCTCAGCTAGGTCTTCTGGATAACTTGCTGCAGCTTCTACATCAGCACTTGCTGCTTCAGCTTGCACTATTATGTTATGGGGATGGCGTCTTTCCTTCCAACTCATGAACCAGCCTTGCTTCCAACTTGTCTTTTGCGGCTTCCTTACCTCTCTCAGCCTTCAAAGGATTGAAGAGAGTAAAGGCCTTGCTCTGGGTTAGGCTTTGGCTTAAGGAAATGTTGTGGCTGGTTTGATCTTCTTTCGAGATCACTAAAACTTTCTTCATATCAGCAGTAAGACTTCTTTGCTTTATCATCTGTGTCTTCACTGGAATAGCACTTTTAATTTCCTTCAAGAACTTTCCCTTTGCATTGACAGCTTGGTGGTTTGGCACAAGAGGCCCAGCTTTCAGCCTGTCTCAGCTTTACTCTCATGTCTCAGGGAACAGGGAGAGAGATGGGAATGGCCCGTTGGTGGGAAGTCAGAGCACACATTTTTGTCACTTAGGTTCACTGTCTTATATGGGCACAGTTTGTGGCACCCCAAAACAGTTACATAGTGACAGCAAAGGGCACAGATTACTCTAACAGACATAATAGTAATGAAAAAGTTTGAAATACTGCAAGAATTACCAAAATGTGACCCAGAGACACAAAGTGAGCACATGCTGTTGGAAAAATGGTGCTCATAGACTCACTCTATGCAGGGTTGCTACAAACCTTCAATTTGTAAATATTAATAACACAATAGCTGTGAAACACAGTAAGCAAAGCACAATAAAGTGATGGGTGCCTGTAATTCTTTTCAAATGTAGTGACTGTTACATGGAATGGTGATCATAGTCAGGGATGCGTGTGCATAAACATCACAGGGACGTTTTCAGATATTAGTGTTGAGCCTCCCCATGGAGGATATGATTCTGTAGGTCTGGGAGAGGTACTAGGTTTGTATATTTTGGAAAATCACCACAGTTGATTTTGATAAGTATCAGTTATTAAGAACGACTGATCCAAAGGAAACACAGGTGAGTTTGCATGTTCTGTTTAATTATGTACATCAACAGAATTTTAAAAAACCCTAAGTTTAGCTACTTGTTATTTGTAATCATCATTTTACTAATGTCTAGCTAAAGTGAAAGCCTTAAGGTAAGTTGAGTTCTTACTGTCATTTTAGTACAATAATTAAAGAATTCCAACAATCTAAATTGTCCCTTTATTAAGTTTATCCTGGAAGATTATATATAAAGTAAACCTTTCCCTGGGAATTACGATGAAATTCTAGAGCAAAACTGTTAGAAGGGATAAAGTCCAGGGACTAAATAATTTCTTAATAGAGCAAGAGGTGGTATATACTATTGGGTATTGAGGCTCATTGTTCTGAAGTCAGTGAAGTGGTTAAACACATTGCTGTGACTTATTTTTTTACATTGATCTTTCATCTCTACCTTAAAGAGAGGGAAAATTTTATTTTCCTTATGGCATTATCCTCTTTTTACTGAAATCCTAATGAGGTAGATCCTGTGTAGACTTTTTTTTTCATAAAATAAGACTTTCATAAATAAGACTTTTAAAGATTGGTGATACTTCTTACAGGGCGGCCGCTGAGATTGTGATGTTCTCTGGCCAGTCGTGACGTGACCTAGCACTTATGTCTAGGCAGGACAGCTTTCTACATGCTCGTCATGGCACCTGCAGCTGCAGCAGACTTGCATTGCTCTCCCTTTTAAATTGTTTGAAGGTTGTTTTTTAACAGAAGGCATTTGCAGGTTTGATGATTGGGTTTTCTTCTTCTGCAAGTGACCCCAAAGGTCTGTGACCTATATGATTTGGCATTCGGCTGAGTTGTGAATTTAAGCTACCTGAACTGCTACCCGGCGTGGTGGTGAGGCAGTAGGTAAAGCAAGCCTGTTGCCCAGTATTCAAGCTCAATGTGGCTTTGTCTTTCCCCGCTTGGTGGTGGCTTACCCAGGAACCCTTATGAAGAGTTGGAAAGTGAGCATTTACATTTGCACATTAGTGAATTTGGGAAGATCACATACTCTGATGGTGGTTTCTTAAAGTGCTGATTTGCGCAGGCCTTGGGGGCTTATGCATTTCAAGTACCAAGACAGTTACGTGGAGAATTGGCCACATAGCAGAGATCATGGGTTAATTGTCAAATAGATCCTCTTCCTTCTAAAACAAGAGTTCTTTTTTTAATTTCACATACAGTAAATTCATTGTTTACAGTTGTTTTTTACCTTTTTGGAGTTCTGTGAGTTTTAACAAATGTGTATGATCATGTGAGCACCCTAGTTAGGATGTGGAACTCCCATTCCTTCCCCCAGATCTCCATTCCTTCCTTTTGTAGTCAGCTCCTCTGCCCACCATCAGCACCAGGCAACCACTGATTTGGCAATTTGTTCAACATTTTAACTGAGTTTTTCCTGCCATCTTACATGGTGTCTAGCATCTACCCCAGGTGAGCAAGTGCTTGCCTCATGCAGCTGCTTGGAGGACATTGCCTTTTCTTATTTTTCAGATTGGTTGGTTGATCTCCAACCTTGGCACTTTGATGTATTCAAGAAAAGTTGTGATTTTGTAAATTATCCCCATCCCCCAAAGAATGGGGTAGCTCTTTCCAGTTTACTGTATCCTAAGCAAAAGCTAGAAATCAAGGATTTATTTAAACATTGAAGTTGTTAAATTTCTTATCCATAGTCACTGTTCTAACTGATAGGTTAGTTAGTATGGATTTTTGGCCCACCTAATTCACTTCCCAGGATGTAAAGTCTCTGGACTGTCTTTCTTCATCTGCAAGGTGGAATAGTAATTCCTGCTCTAATTACCTTACACATTGCGAATAGTGAACGGGACGCTAAAGAAACTTGAGCACCACTCTGTTCATGTAAAGAATTTACGAGGAGAGTATGGTATTTACTTAGACACTACAGTGCAATGGGTAATAATTATTTTGTTACTTGTTTACAGATCTTGGACAAATCCATATCATTGACCATTAGGTCTTTTAAAGTTAAATTTTTTTTTTTTAAAGAAACAGCATCTTACTCTGTCAGTGAGGCTGGAGTGCAGTGGCCCAGTCATGGCTCACTGTAACCTTAAACTCCTAGTCTCAGGTGATCCTCCTGCCTCAGCCTTCTGAGTAACTGGGATTACAGGCATGCACCACCATGCCTGGCTAGTTTTTCTTATTTTTTTGTAGAGATGGGGTCTTGCTATGTTGCCCAGGCTGATCTTGAATTCTTGGCCTCAGGTGATCCTCCCACCTTGGCCTCCCAAAATGCTGGGATTGTAGGCATGAGCCACTGCAGCTGTCCAACCATTAGGTTTTAAAAAACTGATAATGTTCAGTGATTGCAGGGACGGGTACAAGGAATTATGAGTCCTTTTTCTATTGAGCTAGTCACAGTTAGTCTAAGAGGTTCTGTGGCTTTATTTCTAGATGGTATCAAAGTAGTTCAGGTATAGATTTAGAAGAATCCATGTGGATTCTTCTGGGTTTTGCTCCAGTTACTTGTTTATGTCCTTAAAATATTTTCCTTATATGGATTCTGGGACTATAGTTAAATTGGCAATTTCTTGAATCATAAATAGTGTGGGCAAATTAATATTCAGATCAGCTGTAATTTGTGGATAGGAGAATTTTCTGGAACTTCTCAAAATCATCTTTTTGCAGTATCTTTTAAATGCCAATTCCATTTGCAAAATAAATCTTATTCATTAAAATTTGCAGGAGTTGTGTCCTAGAGAAGGAAGAAGTGTTCTTCTGATGATGACTCAGAGTAACAGATACAGGTTGGGAGAAATGAAAGATGCTGGGAGTCTTCCTCTCCAGAGAGTACAGTGTTTGGTAAGGGAGGAATTCTGAACAGATTGAAAGAGTAGGGACTGTGCTTGTAGATACCATAGGCACGATGAGGACTTTGGCTTTGAGCTGTTTTCTTCATGATGGATCAGCAAGTTATAGAGTTTGGCTAGAAGTGAAGCTGTGTCACTGTAAGCCTTAGCGTAGATTTTTGTGTGATTGGGCTTTCTACGAGTGGGCACTCCACAGGAGAAACTTACCTAACCTGGTGGAGGCAGGTTTTGCAGGTGAAGGCACCAGCAGGTTGTAAGAGATGGGAATATCTCCCAGGAGTTGCTCTGCCACAGTAGACTAACAGGAGCAAACAGGACAGCAGGCTCACCTCTCCCAGCCCTCAGTTTACAGGTGATTCTCTCTGATCTGACTTCTCACCACAGAAGCCAGGTCACCCACAGTGGGAGAGAAACTGAATTCTAGGAGCCACTTTCCAGCAACACTGGGCATTCCCTCCAACTGTGGGGGTTTCCATAAGTAGTGCACAGAGGCAGAGTTCCCAGATTGAGATTACCCACAGCCCTTGGCCTTGTCTCCCACCCATAATGGCCAAGTAACTGAATTGATCAGGAACCTACCACCACTAGCCCAGGCAAATGCACAGAAAGAAAAACCAAACAATAAAACAGGGTAATAATGTTAGAGGAACCTTACATGGTAGCTCATGTCTCTTTCAAAAAATATAGTACAGTGTTAGTGCTGCAGGTAAGAGGTTTGTAGAAGACAAGTCCAGGATTAGCAATAGGGACTGAGTAGTCCACTGAGCATGAAAATTACATCTCTATTATTATTTTACTTTTTAAACAGCTTTATTGAGATGTAATTCGTGTGCCATACAGTTTACCAATTTAAAGTGAATAATTTGATGGCTCATATTATATTCATGCAGTTGTGCACCTGTTAACCACAGTCAGTTTAAAAACATTTCATCACCTCAAAAAGAAACCTTACTTACCTTACACATTATCCCCCAATCCTGACATCCCCCCAGCACTAGGCAACCACTAGTCTACTTTCTGTCTCTAGAGATTTGCCTGCTCTGGACATTTCATATAAGTGGAATCATACAATATGTGGTCCTTCCTTTGATCTTTTGTGTCTGGCTTGCTTCATTTAGCATGATGTTTTCGCCGTTCATTTCGACATTGTTGCGTGTGTCAGTGCTCTATTCCTTTTCAGGGCTGAATACTGGTATGTTGTATGGATACACCATATTTTGTTCATCAATTGATGGACGTTTGGATTGTTTCCACTTTTTGGTCATTGTGAATATGATGTTACGGACATCTGTGTACAAGTTTTTGCATGAACATGTTTTCATTTCTCTTGGATATATAACTAGGAGTGAAATGTTGTGTCATGTAGTAGGGCTTTAACTGTTTGAGGACCTGCCAGACTGTTTTCCACATTGGCTACACCATGTTACATTCCCACCAGCAATGCACAGGGCTCTGATTTCTCCACATCCTTGCCAACTCTTTTTATTATCTGTCTTTTTGATTATAACCATTCTAGTGGGTATAAAGTGCTATCTCATTGTGATTTTGATTTGCATAGCCATGATGGCTAACAATGTTGAGAATATCTTCTCATGTGCTTATTGGCCGTTTGTATTTCTTCTTTGGAGAAATGTCTATTCAAGTCCATTGCCTATTTTTTCCCTTCTTTTTAAAATCGATGCATGTATATATATATATTTTGGGGGTACATGTGATAAGTTGAAACATACATTTATAATGTGTAAAAGATCCTATCAGGGTAATTGGGATATCCGTCACCTTAAATATTTATCTTTTCTTTATGCTGGGAATATTTGAATTATTCTAGATATTTTGAAATGTACTGTAGATTATTGTTAACTATACTGATCTATCCAGCACTAAGTCTTATTTCTTCTAACTGTATATTTGTTCCCCTTAGTCTCTCTTTATCCCTTTTCTCTCAACCCTTCTTGGCCTTGGTAACCACCAGTCTACTCTCTATCTTCATGAGATCCACGTTTTTTAGCTCCCACGTATGAGTGAGAACATGCAATATTTGTCTTTCTGTGACCTCCAGTTCCATCCATGTTGCTGCAAATGACCGGATTTCATTCTTTTTTTATGGCTGAATAGCATATATACCACATTTTCTTTATCCTTTCATCCACTGATGGGCTCTTAGGTTGATTCCATATTTTGGCTTTGTGAATAGTGCTGCAGTAAACATGGGAACACAGATACCTGTTTGATATACTGATTTCTTTTCCTTTGGATATATGCCCAGTAGTGGGATTGCTGAATTTCATGGCAGTTCTATGGTTAGTTTTTTGAGGAGTCTCCACACTGTTGTCCATAGTGGCTGTACTGATTGACATTCTCACCAAGAGTGTTCCCCTTTTTCCACATCCTCACCAGCATCTGCTATTGCCTTTTTGATACAAGCCATTTTAACCGGGGTGAGATGATATCTCACTGTGGTTTTGATTTGCATTTCTCTGATGGTTAGTGATGTTGAGCACTTTTTTCATAAAACTATTGGCCATTTGTATATCTTCTTTTGAGAAATGTCTGTTTAGATCTTTTTTTTTTTTTTTTTTGAGACAGAGTCTCACTGTGTTGCCTGGGCTAGAGTGCCGTGGCGTCATCTTAGCTCACAGCAACCTCAAACTCCTGGGCTCAAGCGATCCTCCTGCCTCAGCCTCCCGAGTAGCTGGGACTACAGGCATGTGCCACCATGCCTGGCTACTTTTTTCTATATATTTTTAGTTGTCTGATTAATTTCTTTCTATTTTTAGTAGAGACGGGGTCTCGCTCTTGCTCAGGCTGGTCTCGAACTCCTGAGCTCAAACAATCCGCCCGCCTCGGCCTCCCAGAGAGCTAGGATTACAGGCGTGAGCCACCGCGCCCGGCTGTCTGTTTAGATCTTTAGCCCATCTTTAAATTGAATTATTTGGGTTTTTTTTTTTTTGCCGTTGATTTGTTCGATCTTATGTATTCCGATGATTAATCCCTTGTCAGATGTGTAGTTTGCAAATATTTTCTCCCATTCTGTGTGTCGTCTCTTCACATTTTTGGTTGTTTCCTTTGATGTCCAGAATCTTTTTAGGTAGATGTGATCCCATTTGTCTATTTTGACTGTGGTTGCCTGTGCTTTTGAGGTTTTACACAAAAGTCTTAGCCCAGACCAGTGTCTTGGAGCATTTTCCCAGTGTTTCTTTCTAATTGTTTCATAGTTTCAGGTCTTAGATTTAAGTCTTCAATCCATTGTGATTTGATTTTTTTATATGGTGAGACATAGGAGTCTAGTTTCATTCTTTTGCATATGGCCGTTCAGTTTTCCCAGCACCATTCATTGAAGAGACTGTTTTATTCCTATTGTATGTAGTTGGTGCCTTTGTTGAAAATTAATTGACTGTAAATGTGTGGATTTATATCTGGGTTCTCTGTTCCATTGGTCTATGTGTCTGTTTTTATGCCAGTACCATGCTTATTTGGCTACCGTAGCTTTGCAGTATATTTTGAAGTCAGGTAGTATGATACCTCCAGCTTTGTTCTTTTTGCTCAGGATTGCTTTGGCTGTTTGGGGCCTTTTGTGATTGATTACATATGAGTTTCAGGATTGTTCCTTCTGTTTCTGTGAAGAATATCATTGGTATTTTGATAGGGATTGCATTGAATCTGTAGATCACTTTTGGTAATGTAGTCATTTTCACAGTATTAATTCTTCCAGTCCATGAACATGTGATGTTTTTCCATTTTTTTGAATTTCTTTTCAATTTCTTTCATCAGTATTTTATAGTTTGCCTTGTATAGGTCTTTTACCTTGTTGGTTACATTTATACCTAGGTGTTTAATTTTTTTGTTAGCTATTGTAAATGGGATTACTTTATTGATTTTTTTTTCCTGCTAGTTTGTTGTCAGCGTATAGAAATGCTACTGATTTTTGTATGTTAATTTTGTATCCTGTAACTTTACTGAATTGGTTTATCAATTCTAACAGTTTTTTGGATGGAGTCTAGGTTTTCCTACATATAAGATCATGTTGTTTGCAAACAAGTCTAATTTGACTTCTTCCTTTCCCATTTCGATGCCCTTTGTTTTTTTTCTCTTGCCTAATTGCTGTGGCTAGGACTCACAGTAGTATGTTGAATAAAAGTGGTGAAAGTGAGCATCCTTGTCTTATTCCAGATCTTAGAGGAAGGACTTTTAGTTTTTCCCCACTTAGTAGGATGGTAAATGTGACTTTGTCATGTGTGGCCTTTATTATTTTGAGGTATGTTCCTTCTATACTCAGTTTGTTGAAAAAGTTGGAGAGTTACCAATATGACACAGGGACCGAAGTGAGCATATGCTGTTGGAAAAATTATACTTATAGATTTGCTCAATATAGGGTTGCCACAAACTTTCAATTTGTAAAAGACACAGTATCTATGAAGCATAATAAAGTGAAGCCCAATAAAATGAGGAATGTTTGCATTTTCTTTCATTTTGTGAGTGGTCTTTTTACTTTCTTGATAGTATCCTATGAGGCATGAAAGATTGTAATTTTGATTATGTCCAGTTTATCTATTTTTTCTTTAGTTGCTTATGCTTTTGATATCATGTTTAAGAACCCATTTTCTAATTCAAGGTCATGAAGATGTATTCCTATGTTTTATTCTAAGAATTTTATAGCTATAGCTCTTACATCTAGATCTTTGATCCATCTTGAGTTAATTTGTGTACATGATATGATGCGAGGTAGGGATCCGACTTCATTTCTTTGCATGTGGATATCCAGTGTTTCAGCACCATTTTTTTTTAAATTTCAGCATATTATGGGGGTACAGATGTTTAGGTTACGTATGTTGCCCTTGCCCCCCCCCCCAAGTATGAGCTTCAAGCGTGTCCATCCCTTGGATGTTGCGCATCACACTCTTTGTGTATGCATATACCTGTCCCCTCCTCCCCGCTTCCCCCTGCCCGACATCCAATAAATGTTATTCTTATATTGCACTTATGTGTTGATCAGTTAATACCGATTTGATGGTGAGCATATGTGGTGCTTGTTTTTCCATTCTTGGGATACTTCACTTAGTAGAATGCGTTCCAGCTCTTTCCAGGAGAATACAAGAGGTGCTATATTACCATTGTTTCTTAAAGCTGAATAGTACTCCGTGGTATACATATACCACATTTTATTAATCCACTCATGTATTGATGGACACTTCGGTTGTTTCCACATCTTTGCAGTTGTGAATTGTGCTGCTGTAAACATTCGGGTCAGGTATCTTTTTCATAGAGTGTCTTTTGTTCTTTTGGGTAGATGCCCAGTAATGGGGTTGCTGGATCAAATGGTAATTTTACTTGTATCTCTTTAAGGTAGCCCCATATGGCTTTCCACAGAGGTTGCACTAGTTTGCAGTCCCACCAGCAGTGTATGAGTCTTCCTGTCTCTCCACATCCATGCCAACATTTATTGCTTTGAGATTTTTTGATAAAGGCCAGTCTCACTGGAGATAAGTGATATCTGATTATGGTTTTGATTTGCATTTCCCTGATGATTAGAGATGTTGAGCATTTTTTCATATGTTTTTTGGCCATTATTCTGTCTTCTTTTGAAAAGTTTCTGTTCATGTCCTTTTCCCACTTTTTCATAGGGTTATTTGATGTTTTTCTTGTTGATTTTCCTGAGTTCTAAGTAGATTCTGGTTATCAGCCTTTTATTGGATTTGTAGCATGCAAAAATTTTCTCCCATTCTGTAGGTTGTCTCTTTGCTCTTGTGACAGTTTTTTTTTGGCTGTGCAGAAGCTTTTTAATTTGATCAGGTCCCATTTATTTATTTTGGTTGTTGCAGTGATTGCCTTTGGGGTCTTCATAAATTCTTTGTCTAGGCCAATGTCTAGAAGAGTATTTCCAACCCTTTCCTCTAGAATTCTAATAGTTTCACTCCTTAGGTTTAAATCTGTTACCCAGCGTGAGTTGATTTTGTGAGAGGTGAAAGGTGTGGATCCTGATTCAGTCTTCTACATGTGGCTATCCAGTTTTCCCAGCACCATTTACTGAATAAAGATTCTTTTCCCCAGTGTATGTTTTTGTCT
>NW_012154841.1:294998-299773 GCF_000956105.1 Propithecus coquereli
TTTTTTTTTTTTTATTTCAGCATATTATGGGGGTACAGATGTTTAGGTTACCTATGTTGCCCTTGCTCCCCCCCTCCCCCCCTAAGTCCGAGTTATAAAATCTTAAAACAACAACATTTATTTTGCTCATGGGTCTACAGTTTGCTGCTGCTTGGCAATATCTGGGGCCTCAGCTGGAATGCCTCAAATTGCTTAGGAATGGAACAGTTGGGTAATAGTGGCGTGTCATTCTCTCTTCTCTCCTCATGTAGTCTTAGGGTTTCTCCACTGTGGTCTTTCTATATGGTCTCTTCATCATGGCAGCTGCAGGGTCCTGGACTTCTCTCATAGGGACTCAGGGACTCTAGAGCAAGTAGCAAGAGTCCAAGGTGGAAGCCATAAGGCTCCTTCCTACTTAGTCTTGGAAGGCACGTGACCTCAATTCTACTGCATTCTATTAGTTACAAGTGAGTCACAAGTGCCAGGGGTCTCCCCACGTGTCTGAACATAGGGAGGCGTGGTTCCCTAGGTAGTCATTTCTGGAGATAGGTTGCCAAAGTCCATAGCTAGAACTCAAGTTTCTTTGCTAGGTTTCAGTGTATGATCTACTATATTTACATGAATACAGCTTTCCCCTGCAAAGCTAACTAAAATTTACCTTCTGCGTGTTTATCATGCCAGATGCTTAATTGCTTTATTTTCCCCTGAAATATTTCGTTAGTAAAACTAATGTCTTTGTCTGTTTGTGTTGCTATAATGTAGTACCCGAGGCTGGGTAATTTATAAAGAAAAAAGGTTTATTTCACAATTCTGCAGGCTGGAAGATTGGGGCCTCAGTCTGCTTCCACTCATGGCAGAAGGCAAAAGGGAGCCGTTGTGTGCAGAGATCACACGGCGAGAGAGGAGGCAAGAGGGAGACAGGGAGGTGCCAGGCTCTTTTTAACCAAGCTCTTGTGGGAACTAATAGAGCAAGAACTCACTCACTGCCCACCCCCAACCTCCCAGGGAGGGCATTAACCTATTCACGACCCATGACCCAAACACCTCCCGTTAGGGCCCACCGCCAACATTGGGGATGAAGTTTCAACATAAGGTTTGGGGTGACAAACATCCAAACTCCAGAAACTAGAAGGTATCATATGCTGGAAAATACAGTTATCAGGTTAAAACTTATTGAACAGAGAAGGTACGTTTGTGTCAAAGAGGGATCCTGTCCTCAATAAAATTATGGCTGTCGTGAAATTATATACCAAATAACACATTACCAGTTGTGAGGCCAAAATCCTAGAAAGACAAGTAGAAATGGGAAAAAATCTGTTAAGTTTAGAAGACTTTAATTTACTTTTCTTGGTCCATCTTAGCCCAGGTAAACAAAAATAAATAGGAATGTCAAGGATCTGATTCCATAAAGTTGATCTGGCAGCACAGACGAAATTTTGTATTCTATAGCCATGTCATAACCAATCAAGGCAGAACAAGTGCGTGACAAAACTCGTCCTCCATTTTTGATAATTCTTAGCAAACTGAGAAGAAACCTTCCTTACACTGGTAAGGAATATTTACCAGAAACAGATCAGACATAACATTTAATGGTGAATTATTAGAAGCATTTCCATTAAAGTCAGGAAAAAGGCCCACTTTATCTGCTCATTTGACTTAGAAATCTTAGTCACTTAGTCACTTTGAGTCATGCTCTATTGTTAAGCCTAACTAAAGAAAAATCTTATACACATGTGCACAGGTGTACTTGGATCATCGTTATATCCTTACAGGTATTTGGGAATGTTGACAGAGCCGGTAGTAACTGAAGCACTGTCCATTAGAAGCCAGTGGAATTACTTGGTCTTGTTTCCATGCTGATTTACAGGGTCTCAGGCGTGAAGAAACATACTTGCTGATCCACAATAGGACATAAAATTTAGAAAAAAGTTTTTTTTCACAATCAGTTTTCATATTCTCTCTTTTGACCTCATATAATTTCAGTTTTGTATCATGGTTAAAAGTCATTAACAAATATAAGGGATCGAATATTCCTTATCTGAAATGCTTGGGATCAGAAGTGTTCTGGATTTTGGAATTTTTTGGATTTTGGAATACTTGCATTTGGAATACTTGGATTTTGGAATACAAATTGGTTCAAATCTGAAACCTAAAATACTCCAATGGGCATTTCCTTTGCTTGCATGTCATGTTGGTGCTCGGAAAGTTTTGGATTTTGGAGCATTTCAGATTTTGGGTTTTTGGATTAGGGATGCTCAACCTGTATTCACAGGATTGAAGGTGAATTTAGAATCCTCAGTCCCAGGTAAGGTGATGAGCTCCCCCCTTACGTTTGGACCATGACTGCCCACAATTGTTTAATGTGCTGCTCTGGAGCAGATGCGTTTAGATTCCGCTTCTCTCTTCCACTGCAGAGGTGTTTGCTCATCACGCTGGACGTTACTCACTATTTCAGCAGTTCCCGTGGTTGTCAATTACTCTTTCTGGGCTCGTAGCTCTGTGGATAACACCAATGTTTAATGTCTCATCACCAGCTATATATGTTTTCATTAGGTCTGTTAGAAAAACAGCAACAAATACTCTGTCCTGGACAAAATATTCTGGATTCTGAAGTGTTTTGAAAAAACTGCTCAAACCATGTTTTTACTTCTGTTCTCACGCCACAACAATCATCAACACAGAACAATAATTCCGTGACCAAATACTGAAGTTTTCCCCACATACCAACAGTGGACACCAACTGGGTATCCTCTAATTCAATTTGGACACTACCTACCTGGAGATAGTGTCAGATCCCATGGGGTGAGGGTTCAGTCCCCAAAACTTCGCCCTCCTTCAGACACCAGTTGTCAAGTTCAGGCCTCTGGAACTTCTGACCGACCAGCTTCAAGTTGGGGTTCCCACGACCTTCTGTTTGGGTTTGATTAATTTGTTAGAGCATCTCACAGAACTCAGGGGAACACTTACTTATGTTTTGGGTTTATTATAAAGGATATTATTAACAAAAAGGATATAGATGAAGAGATGCGTAGGGTGAGGTGTTGGGGAAGGGCTTCGAACTTTCACGCCCTCCTTGGGTGCACCACCCTCCATGAACCTCCATGTGTTCAGCTGTCTGGAAGTTTGCTGCACCCTGTCTTTTGGGTTTTTATGGAGGCTTTGTTACATAGATGAGATTGACAACTACATAGAGATGTGATTGGAGAAAAGTGCATGATCTAAACTCAGGAAGGCCTGTCCATTCAGATTTTTCCCGGCCTCTCTGCAGCATCCTTCCTCCAGGGTATGGGGCAGGACCCTCTCTGGAATGAGGGTCTTTTGACCCACAATCAGATTAGAGTCCTGCCTTGGGCAGGTTGAAGGAGGAAAGGAGAAGTGTAGAGAGAGAGAGATTCTGTTTCCTGAGGCCTAAAGCACCCCAATATTATAACAAGGACTATGGGAGTTATAAGCCAGGAACTGTGGATGAAAACCAATATAATCATAATACCACATGAAGTAACAGTGATCTTGATGCTTTGTTTTATCTTTTTGTTGCAGATGTTGCTGCCATCGCATGTGGTCGTGAATTCTTGGTTAACTCCAGTCGGGTGCTCTTGGACACCATATTGCAGCTCCTGGGAGACTTGAAGCCAGGACAGTGTACCAAACTCAAAGTGTATGGTGGATAGTATTAAAAAGTTAACTTCTGTTTATGTATTAGTTAGAATATGCTGATTGGGCCTCTCTTCGTAAACACAGTTAATTTGACAATAGTTCTAAAAAGTAGAAGAGACAAATTGCCTCAAGAATTTAAGGGGTACATTGTCTCTTAAATAGTATTTTAGAAAAATAAATTTCGAAAAGGAATGTTCTCACCTTAATTAGTGAGTCCCAAATACTATCATGTGACACTTCAGAGTTATATTAATGATCTCAAAATAAACTTACATAAGTATTTGTCATGGCAGCACGCCACTTCCAGGTACTAAAATCTGTATTCATTTTCTGTTGTTGTGTAACAAACTCAGTGGCTAAAACAACACCCATTTATTATTTCATAATTTGGTAGGTCAGAAATCTGAGTATGCTGGGTTCTCTGCTTAGGGTTTACAAGTCTGAAATTAAGGTGTTTTCCAGCCTGGGGTCTTTTCTTGGGACTCTGGGAAAGAATCTGCTTCCAAGCATTTTCAGGTTACTGATAGGGTGCAGTTTCCTGTGTTTATAGGACTGAGATCCCTGCTTCCTTGCTGGCCATCGGCTGGGGGTTGGTCATCTTCCAGGGCTAACTGTGTTCCTTCTCACATACTCCCCCATCTTCTAGCCATAGTGGCTCACTGAATCCCATACATTCGGAATCTCCTGGACTTGTTCTTCTGCTGCCAGCCAGGTGGAACTGTCTGCTTTTTATGGGCTTGTGCCATTTACATTAGGTATACGTGGATTAACTCCTTTTGATTAACTCTAAGACCACTGAGTAGTAACATTAATTACATCAACAGAATCTCTTTTACAGGTAACAACATAATCAGGGTGTGATATATTTATAGTCTCAGGGATTAGAGCAGGAAAGCTTAGGGGGCATTGTAGGATTCTGCCTCTCATGCCATTCATTCCAAATGTTGCTTTGACTTCCTAGAGCACTTTTTCTTTCTTTTTTTATAATATTTCAAAATGTTAAGGGGATACAAATGTTTTTGATATGTGGCTTGAGTAAGGGCTGTAAATGTGCTTATCACCTGAATAATGTTCATTGTACCTGTTAGGTGAGTTTTTACCTCTCCCCTCCTCCCTGCTCCCCCTGCTTGATTTCCTAT
>NW_012154841.1:301945-312245 GCF_000956105.1 Propithecus coquereli
GTTTCATAGTTCTCCTTTTAGAGCTCTTTCACCTTCTTGATTAAGTATGTTCCTAGGTATTTTATTTTCTTTGTAGCTACTGTGAATGGTATTGAGTCTTTGATTTGATTCTCTGCTTGACTGTCATTTGTATATAGAAATGCTACTGATTTGTGTACATTGATTTTATATCCTGACCCTTTGCTGAACTTACTTATGAGTTCCAGGAGTCTCTTGGTGGAGTCTTTGGGGTTTCCTAGATATAAGATGATACAATCAGCACAAAGTGATTAATTTGACCTCCTCTTTCCCAATTTGGATACCCTTTATTTCCTTCTCTTGCCTGATTGCTCTGGCTAGGACTTCCAGAACTATGTTGAATAGAAGTGGTAACAGTGGGCCTTGTCTTGTTCCAGATCTTAGTGGGAATGCTTTCAACTTTTCCCCATTCAGGATGATGTTGGCTATGGGTTTGTCATATTTTTTTTGGTAAAGAGACAGAGTCTCTGTGTTGTCCAGGCTAGCCTCAAACTCCTGGGCCTTTTTCATTTTGGATTTATCCTGGACATTTTGAATATTATGTTATGAGACTATGGGTCTTGTCTAAATCCTTTGGAAAATGCTGATGTTTGTTTTCACAGGCGATCAACCTGGTTGCATTCAGGTTGTGAGTTCCAGCCAGTCTTCTCTGTGTTTGGTTTCGGCATCAGTCCCGTTTACAGAAAGCCTTTACACTGCTGCTGGGTCTGCCCCGTGTGCCTCATGCTGGGTGGCCTGGATCTTCTTTAGTGCCCAGCCTTTCACATGCTGTGTATGGTCACAGCCACACATGCACGGCCTGAGGTGAGGCCAGGAGTTTATAAACAGCTTTGTGGATCACTTTCCTGAGCTCCTAACTCTCTGCAGTGCCCCTGGTACCTCTTAGTCCCCCAGGCTCTCTTTTCCAGTCCCTCTCTGGGAATGCTGGGGCCTTGTGTACCTGCTGTGTTGTGGCTTCTGCAACTCTGCCCACACATGCCAAGCAGCAGCAGTTCAGAGGCCCATAGATCTTTTAAGTGTGAGCAAGATTCTCCTCCCATAGAGTTTGAGTTACCTGGGGGCTCCCACATCCCACCCTGCCATCACGGTCAGTCACTGCCAGGAGTCCCCTTTCCTGTTCTCCAAACCTGAAATAGAGGCCTTCTCTGGGTGCTCTCCACGAGTCAGTGCTGCTTCTCGGTTTGGGGGCTGCTTTAAGTCCAGGCCAGGGATACTGGAGGAAAAAGTGGTAAACTCATTGCTGGTTATTAAAATGCTGGTCTTCTTTCCTCACTTGCTGCTGTTTAGTTTTCAGAGTCCTTAAGTAGGTGCCCCATGTTTTCTGTTTGGAATTTATAGCTGTGTTCAGTGGAAACAAGAGGACAGGGTCTGCTTAAGCTGTCTTATCTGGAACCAGACTCTCCAGTCCATTTAGGTGTTTTGTACTAACCAAATATATGTACATGAGCAATGCATGTAATATGGTATAACTTGTATGCAGTATATGTAGTTTTGAGTATTAAATTTTATAAATCATCTATGGATCTAGTTAATTCCTTTTAAGTATGTTATATCAAAGAAGATGTAACATTTGGATTATTCTTTCCCTGACTGATAGGTGTCCAGGTTACTTTTGGGTTTTACTTGACAAGTGTAATGCTGCAGTGAACATCCTCGGCAAGCTCTTTGCTCACCTGTGTGAGAGCTCCTCTAGGAGTTTTCCCAGAGTGGAATGTTTGAGAAGTAGGCCATGGACATTTTCAGTTTTATAAGGGTACTGCCAAACTGGTCACCAGAGTGTATACTTCCACCTGCACTGTGTCAGTGTTCTGTGTTTCCTATGTCCTCATCTCTACTTCATTCTTTGTTATATTCCTATAAAGAATATTTTTATCATCTGTCTGTCATCTGCTTTCCTCCCTTTCTCCCTTCCTTCAGATTTAGATTACCAGTGAGGTTGAGACTTTTTTCACATGTTTGTACCGTACAGATTTTTCTTGTGAGCTACCTGTTTTGTGTCCCTTGCCCACTTTGTGGCAGTCTGCATTTTACTTAACAATGTGCTGTAGTTCTTTGTGTGTTCTGGATACTCATCTGTTGCCTTTTTTGCTTCTGTGGTCTTTACAGAGTCACTGTTTATGGACCAGTTAATCTCCTCCTCCAGCTTCCAAGGGAGGCTTTGTTTGAGGGCTGGGTCTCTTCCAGCCTCTCTGGTTCCAGTACGAGGAGCTCTGTGCCTTTGGGTCCTGATGAGCACCTGTCGATTGCAGTGGGGGATGGGGAGAATTGCCTTCAAGCCACTTGCTTGCTTTCTCAGCAGTCTCTGGTTAGAGCACCGAGCAAGGCATGTGCAGACATTAGCTTCTGCCCCCACGTGGGATCCCAGCTGCACCAGCCTGAGATGGGTCTCCCCTGTAGTCTTTGGCTGCCTCTGATTCTCGCACACTTGTTACCTCTCTTGGCTCCAGGGCACTGTTCTCTCTTTTTGCACAATTCTGTTCACTGCTGACTCCCAGCTTTGTTTCCTCTGAAACCAAGACCTTTCTCGTCCTGTGAGTCAGCCTCTTCTCTTCCCACCCCTCCCCCTCCATGCCACCTTGACTGTAACTTGGCTGTCTCCTGGGGACTGTGCTTTCACTGCCACCTCTGTGATCAAAGGTTATTCGTCTTTAGCAGTTGGTGCCTCAGACCCACAGAGAGGGTTAGCTTCCTCTCAGCTGCCCATTTTTAAAGGCCATTTCTCTTGTACTTTCATGCAAAAACTTTTCCTTCTTCAAAATTTGAGCTGCCAGTTCTCTCTACATATCCCTTTCTCATCCCCGCCCTCTTCCAACATCGAGGCACTTCCCCTTGTTCACCACATGCTGACTTGTTGGCATCCCCTCCCCACTGCCTACTGTCTCGAATGGCTCGGACATCTCTGTGGACGATTCTTTCAAAATCTATTGACAATTTCAAGGCCACTTGCCTTCCTCAGCTCCCAAGATTTGATGTGCCCTTCACTGTGGCAGTAGTCCACCCACGTGGCCATGCCCTGCACTTTGTCATCAGGCGGACTGTCCAGCTCTGAGGCCATACGTCCTCTCCTGTCTGACTCCTTTTTCTGCTGTCATTGCCTCCAAACTCGCCCAGCCCTCTTGTTCCTCAGCATGCCATCATCTTCACGGCTTCCCTCCCTTCTAGCTCACCTGGATCCCAGTGTGCACCCCATTTCCTGATGCTCCCAACCATGGACCAGCTCGGCCGTCCTCCTCCTGCGTTCCTACAACCAGGGCTGCTCAGTGATGCTTCAGAAGAAGGCTCCTCAGATGCATAGACTTATGCCACTTTTCCTGGTCCTGACCACCCCTTGGATCCTCTTCTGTGTCCTTATTCAGGCCCCACTCTCATTTCCACAGTGGTGAAGGCAGACTTTGTGCACTCTCTGCGCACCCCTCCCCACCTGCCTGTTCTGCCCTTCTCTGCTGACCGTATCCTGGTAGGCGGCTTTCCTTCCTGCTATACACAGAGGACCGTGGGTGTGAGTGTGAGCTGCCTCAGCTCAGTCCCCTCTCTGTTTATCTGTGCTCACCCTCACTCTCTTCTCTCATGCATGAGAGCAACATGTGACATGTTCACGCATATGTGAATAATCCTCCCACCTGTGCTATTGATTTGCTGTCCTCTGGGATTTTGCTCAGTTGTCACCGTTTTAGCATTTTCAAGTTCTCCCTCTCTGCTGGCTCCTCTCCAGCCTTTGTCCCCCAAATCGTCCCAGCCTTTCAGTAGGGCCCCGGGGTCCACATCAAACCATTTGCCAGCTTTGCCGGAATTCGGGTGGCCTTGGGTTTACCGTGACATGACACATTCTCCCAGAATGAAGGGCTAGCTCCCATGCCCTATTCCTTTTGCTTCCCTGGAAGTCCCCGTGGGCCTGGGGATCCCTGGTGCAACAGAGTTGATTCTGCTTTGGGGCCACACAGCCATCTCTGGTGGCAAACATCTAGGGTGGAAAGTGGGACATTGCTGTGAGTCAGCCTTTGAATTTTCTGGGTGTCATCGCCTCCCAAGACTTATGATTTCTGGCTATCCCTAGTTTGCCTGTTTTTGGAAGACCTTTTTGTCCCCCCTCCAGGAGTCTCGCTCTGTTGCCCAGTCTATGGTACAGTGGCATCATTGTAGCTCACTGCAACCTCAAACTCCTGGGCTCAAGGGATCCTCCTGCCTCTGCCTCTCGAGTCGCTGGGACTACAGGCGCATGCCACCACGCCTGGCTAATTTTTCTGTTTTTAGTAGAGACGGGGTCTTACTCTTCCTCAGGCTGGTCTTGAACTCCCGACATCAAGTGAGCCTCCCACCTTGGCTGTCCAGAGTGCTAGGATTACAGTTGTGAACCACCATGCCCAGCTGGAAGACCTTGTTTTTTTTAACTCTCCAAATCTGCAAACTTTTCACATCTAGTGGTTGGACACACCAGCTGACCTTGGAGGGCCCCTTGGGGTGCTTCTTGCTGCCAGTGTGGTCACTGGACTGTCTGCTGTAGTGCTGTATCTTTTAGGTCTCAACGCCCATTCCTCGTGGATAATTTTCCCATCCATGTCAGTCTTGCAGGTATCTGCTACAAATGGCCGCTTGACAGAGTCGTGCATTTCTGCTTAGTCATTTAACTGGGGGGGTGACAAGTGTCAGGAGTTTCCCCTGTCACTGCCACTTCCGTCCATTTCCTCCACCTCCAGCAGTGGTCACCAGGCTCCTGCATTTGGCCTGGGCTGGGCAGAGTTTGTGTGGAGTGTCCTGGCACTGAGCAGGTGTGGTGGCCCTGAGGCTTGTCCTTCCTTACTGCTGCCATGTGACTCTGGCGTTTTTCTCCCCAACACTTGATAGAAGCTAGGCAGCCAACATTTTTATTTCATATTAGATATCTGGATTTCTCCAGCCTTTTGAAGTCTCCTGCCTTTTTGGTAATTAGCTTACTAAGGCCAAGTTATTCTTTTTCTCACTGTCCATATTTCATTATGATTTTTACCAATCCTTGTTGACTAGGCCATGAGAGGCCTTTTAACATCTTAGGGGTCAGACCTCTTGCAGGTGTCACTGAAAGGGTTGGCTGAAGGCCCAGAGTTTACGGTGCTTCCTTACCTGCAGGGAGGAGACCTCTGACTGGTGAGATAGATGAGGGTTCCAGGAAGTGTGTTAATTACATTCCTGAACAGCCACTTAGTTTTCAGTGAAACACTCTTCGCTGGCTCGCAGGCTCTATGAAGAGAACACCTTTTCTCTGACACAGTGCATTTCACTCACAGGGGCCACAGAGCCCGTGGTGTGTGTGGTCAAGGAGGGGCTGCGAGGGACAGCAGTGGCTCTGCAAGGCCGTGTCTGTCCAGGCACGGGGTGTGTGTGTGGGAGGAGTACAGGAATGCCTCCTGGAGTTTGTGCTCTACATTGTCCCTGCTCCTTGAAGTTACTATTGGTTTATCTCCCGCCTGACATCTTCCCCAGATGTCACCAGTAGGCTGTATCAGTGAGAAGTGCTGCCTGTGGGCAGTCCAGGTTCTTTGTGTGGTTAATTTCAGAACCAGCTGTGAGCTCTGCAGGAAAACCAGCTCAGCTTTGCGAGCAAACCAGGGTGATCGCAGTCTCCTGCCTTTCTATAGAGCAGACTCGCATCTGGGCCTGCAGATCTAATCTTCCCACAAGCTCTCATCTTCCGAAGAACTTGTCTGGGATAGAGCACAGCCCTGTATTTTCCGAAGATGCTTCTAGAAGTGTTTCCACAAACTGTCTTAAAACAATGGCAGCATTTTAGAACTAAGTGTGGAGAGGGAGCTAAAAAGCTTGAACCATGCCATGTTCAGGTGGTGCTCTGCTTGTCTCTCTCCCATATCCCGGAAACTTCTGGACAGCATGGATGGTGTCTTCAGCTCTGTGTTCCTGAGGCCCAGCACACAGAAGGCAAATGCTCACTTTCTGGGTCATGGTCCTACCTTGTTTCCTGTTAACAGTCCTTCAGAGTATAACTGTGCATTTTGGTGGCCTGACCCCTTCTTCATGTAAGGAACTGGCTTAGTGCCAACTGGAAAAACATGTTCAAACATGATGGGGTTTCTAAACAGTTTCCACTCAAAGCTTTAGTAATTCTAGATAGGAAAGTTATCATGAAGGATCTTATAAGATTATTTTAGGACATTGGTTTAACAGTTAATTGTCTTGATGAGGGAAGTACATTTTGAAGACAAATTCAAGATAATGTTCAAATTCCTAAGTTTAGAGTCCTCAGCATTTCCAGATATTAACAAAAGTTAATCAAGTTTCTGAAATATCTGTAACAGGTGGGGCCTGTGAACTAACATATATTATTTCCAGGTGGTAGAGCTTCCAGCCACAGCGTGCTTCACATCCACCGAGCTGGCCTAGTATTGAGTTATAAATCGGTAGATGGTGCTAGGAACAGCATCTCTTCTGGAAAGGTATTTTTAGGGTTTTACCCTAATTCTATGTACATTAAAAACTCTCCTATAACTAAGTAACGTGCTTATTTGGCCTCTTCAATAAGAAAAAAGCAGATAAGCAAACATACAAATGGACAAAAGAGATAACCGGGCTATTCACAGAAGAAACACAAGCTTCATAAACTTGGAAGAGGTTCTCAACCTCCGTAGTAATCAGGGAAATGCAAATTATAACCATAGTAAATGCCTTTTCATTCCATCTCATTGAACAAAATCAGTCTGACAGTTCCAAGTTTTGGATTGGATGTGAAGCCACAGTGAAGCTTACACCTGTTCATTGTGCTGGGGCAGGGTACCTGGGGACAGCGGGGCAGTGTCTGTGGAGGTTGTGGGTGCACATGCCTGGGGGCACACGTGTACTCCAGAGGTTTTACATAGGAGTACCAGGATGCTTGTACAGAAAACAGGACAGCACAAACTAGGAAATTACCTAACTGTCTATAAGGTGGAGAATAGATAAAAAAAATTGATCAATTAAAAAGGTAGGACATTTCAGTGGAAATAAGTTAGAACTGTACAAATCAACATAGACAAATCTCAGCATGGTGTGGAAGATTACATACAGTATGCTGCTGTTGATACGGACATGCAAAGCAAAATTAAAAGTTTCCATGCGTAGTGTAGTTAAAGTATTAGACATGTCGGGCTGTCTCACGTAACAGGTGTGGCTGTTGGTTAGCACTTCCCTGAAGTGTGTGTGCAGGTTGTTTCACAAAGGGGACTCAGCCGCAGTGGGGAGTTTTCTTTCTAAACCAGGGAGGCGGGCGTAGCGTTGTTCTTTATATCTTTTCCTATGCCTTCAATGTTACGTGATAGATAAAAACTAACATGTAGATATTTGATTAGGGTTATATGTTATAGGCCACAAATTTTCAGGTTGTTACTTGACTGAGTACAGGGGCGCAGAGTCTACAGGTATGTTAAGTAGTTAATTACCATACTCCTCCTAATTGGTAGGCCGCTAACTCTTAAGTTTCTGCCAGGAATCATTTGGTTTGATAACATCTTGTATTGCTGTGCCAGTCCCTTCTTTCTGAAATTATGTGCGGTCTTTTGTAAAAATTGTATTGCATATTGTACTTCAGGATTATCTTATAGTTCTAAGTTGGCTGCGTTAGATTTTGGTCAATTTAGGATGACTGACTTGTGGTTTTGTTTCTGGGCATCACATTCATTCCTTTTTCTTATTTATTTTTATTGCTAGTTTGCTTTGAAGTCCTGGGTGTGTTTATTCTTTGTTATTTCTAGGCTACAAGTTATGTTTCCTTTTAAGATCAAGAATAAGGTAGTTCAGTTGTAGCTATTTTACTTTGAGCGACTCACATTGTGTCAGGAGGTCAAGGAGTGCTTGCTTTCTTCTCAGGGGAGAGCTTGCTCCGCCCCAGGGCTGCACAGTGAAGGAAGCAGAGCTTCCTTCTTCCTGGAAGTGAGCCCTGTGGCTTGTGCGGCATTTCGCGTTCCCCTGCACCCTTAGCTCAGTCTTGCTTTCAGCCCTTTTACTGTGGACGGCATATGTGTCTAAAATTATCAAGACTGCAGAGACTGGGGAAGTTGCTTTTGCTCTTTTGGAGCCCATTAATTCCATTTATAACAGATTTTTCCGCTTAGGTTTGTGGTAGGAAGCAGAATTTGCCTACCTTTTTTTGTCATTGGAAGAAAAAAATCTGATTCCTAGAACACTAGTGTGAGAAATGACATTTACTTTGAATAGCAATACTAGAAGAGTAAATTGAATGGGCAGTTGGAAACTTGATTCATTATTTACAAATATTTTTGGTTGGAATAGAAATGTTATATTAGAGAAAACATTTGCATAAGAAATAGAAAGTGATTTTGGGTTTGTTTTTTGCTAACTCCTGTGTGACCTAGAAATCTTTGGTCTTCTGTAAGATGTAGTCTGGCAGTGACATGAGGTCTCAGGTGACACTGTTGTTGTCATAGTTACATTTGTTTCATTTTAGCTTCTTAAGGATAATGGATTTTGAAAAAATATGAACTTTTAAAGACATTTGTCAGTTTGTGAGTTGTTTTTGCCACTTTAAATCTAAATGACAGTTGATAAAGAATTTCATCCGGATGTATTTTCTGAAGTTTGCTCCATATTACGGTTATTACTAGATGTTAGCTTTGCCTTTTAAGATCTAGAGAAGATTGGTTTATCTTACTTTTATGCTGTAAAGCAGAGGTTGCAAACTTTCTCTGTGAAGGTCAGGTAGGAAATATTTTAGGACCATAGCGTTCCTGTTGCAGTGACTCTTACAGTATCTGTGTTGCCGTAGGAAAGTGGCCATGGACAATACATTTAATTTTAAGAAATTCCAACTATGTTCGTGATCTGAAGTAGGAACTTTTCTCTTCTTGGAAGTGTGGATTAGAGACCTCACTAAATTTTAGTGAAAGTGCTGAATTTTCCTCATGAACACTACATCTGAGTAGCTCTTAATACCTCACTAAGTTAGGTTACTAGTGAGTAGCTTTGTAATATGTGTAAAAATCGTCAGTGAGACTTGAAAAGACTTGTAGTTTGGCTCATTTCGTAGCCTGTTGGGAGGCTGAGGATCCTGGTTTGAGGTTTGAGAACCCCTGTTCTGGAGCGTGCTCGCACAGCTTTATCTGCCCTGAGTCCCTGGCACTGCCATCGACTTTGAAAGTGCCCCCAGGAGTGTGGGGGAAGGGAGACCTTGGCCTCTGCTGTCTGGCTCTGCGGAGGCCGTGGATCCCGGTCCTGATGGGGAGTTGGCTCACTTTCCCAGTGTACTAGTCTGTGACATGGTCAAGACAGACCAGCCATGGAGCTTACTTTTGGCAAACTAAGTTTAGTGAGGAAAGCAGATATTTTAACAGAAAACTATAATAAAAATTTTCCAGGGCATACGCGTATGTCATGTACCATGATTTACTGAGTTAGTGCCTTGTTAGTGGACTGGGTCAGTGGGACTGGTTTTCCTTTTGCCTCGGGTTCCAATATGTCTTGTCATGGCACTGTTACCAATTCCATCTTTATTTAAAATTCTGCTGTATTATTATGGAATTTTTGCATTAATTTCGATTTTTAAAAATAGTGAATTATAACATTAAAAAAAAATCTTGGCCACTAAGCATTTTGGCACCCCGTTAATTTGCAGCTGAAACAAGGGCCTTACTCTCCTCATCCTAGCCAGCCCTGCTGGTTAGGCAGACTGGCAGTTGCAGAAGGTATGTTGTGTGGTCTCTGGCCTCTGTTATCTTTTCCTGACGAGAAGGGTGTTTATTCTAACAGGTCCTCAGCTTTGCCTGACTCAAACCTGCACTGGCTCCCCCTTGGTGGTTGATGTCCCAGATCTGTGCCTGATTCCTCCCGTTTGCAGCTCCGCGCTCCTCTGGCGGGCTCCTCAGTGTCTGCCTCACGCCTGTGCGATTCAGAGGCCAGCCAAGGACCCAGGAAGGTTTTTCAGGCACATCTGAGTGCTTCTCCTGTTCTGAACCCTCCTTTCTGGATTTCCTCTTCCCTTGCTGCCCACTCTGGGAACCCTGGACTCCAGTTTGGTCTCAGGTCAGTCACCCACAGGTATCTGATGAGGCAGCCACCCTCTGCTGTGCACTTGTGCCCAGATCTCCACATATTTGCCCCCTTTGTCTCAAAAAATGTCCTCTTCTTTCAAGGGGGCGCTTCTTTCCAGTTTCTGGCTGCTTTGGGCTGCTTTCCAGTCCCCTTAAATGTTTCTTCTGTTTTGTTCAGAATTTGTGATTCTTCTTGGCAGGAGGGTTAGTCCAAGGCAAATTGCTCTGCTGTTGCTGCGGCTCATTCATTTTTAGATTCGTTTCCTAGAATAAGC
>NW_012154841.1:324485-325884 GCF_000956105.1 Propithecus coquereli
GATATGTGGGAAAAATGTTTTCTCCCAGTTTGTGGCGTGTTTTTCATTCCCTTGAGAACGTCCTCTGAACAGCAGAAGATCTTAATTTTGGTAAAATTTACTTTCTTTTTCTTCTTTGAATCATGCTTTTGGTGTAGAAATTTTTGCCTAAATCAAGGTTACAAAGGTTTTCTTCTAATAGTTTTATAGTTTCGAGTACATATGATCTGGTTTGAGTTAATATTTCTATGTGATGAGAGGTGGATTTTTTTGAGGGGGGGATTGTCTTTTGCATAAACCTATCTAGTTGATTTAGCAGCATTTGTTTTGAAGACTCCTTTCTCTAAAGAATTCCCTTTGCACCTTGGTTGAAAATCAATTGGCAGTATATGTGAAGCTCTAGTTTTGGACTCTGTTCTATTAATCCATTTTTATATCATTCTGCCAATACTACATTTGATAATAAATCTTGATAGCTTTATAATAAATATTAAAGTCAGGTAGTGTAAGTCCTCCAACTTTGTTCTTCTTTTTCAAAGTCATTTTGGATGTTTCTGAGTCCTTTGCCACTCCATATGAATTTGAGAATTAGCTTGTCACCTTCTACAAAAAAAAAAAACAATCCTGTTGATATTTTTATTGGGATTGTGTTGAATCATCAGTTCAATTTGGGGTGAATCGACATTTTAGCAGTATTAAGTCTTCCAATCCATTAATACAAGTATACATTTTTATTTATTTAGATATTGTTGGGACATAGGGGTCTGTCCTGTTTCTTCATGTATTATGAGCAGACGACCTGACGTGCTTTGTTTGGCTGTCTTTTTGTGGTTGTGTGTTTTGTGAACATCTTTAGAAGATAGAGATACCATCTCCCTCCAGAGCAAAGGGTGGGTTTGTTTATACCCCTGTAATAAAGATAATGTTTTCCTCTAGGGCAAAGGTTAGGCAGACTACCTGCTATAAAAGATGTGGGTTCCCTAAGCTTGGGGTTCCTCTCATATGACACAGCCTGTGGCATGTGTGTGGCCCTGTGGATTTGAGTCTTCAGCCAGCATATGCTGATACTCTGGCTATGGCTATTGCTGTAACGAAGTTCTTTGTCTTGCACTCAAGCGTCTGTGTTTCTGCTAGCGTCCATGAAACTATAGCATGCTGACTTGTTAGCTTGTGAGTCGGGTAAAGCCCTAGACCTTCCACAGTTTGAGGGAAGGTTAAGGAGCTACGTGTGTGCTCCACAATAACGCTTGCCCACCAGGGGTTGCATACTTGACCAAACAGCTTTGTTTTCTCTACAGAATCATAGAATCACAGATGGTTCCTGGACCTGACCTATAAGGTAACTCATAGACTTGTTGTTACGGGCCAAGTACAAGGAGACATTTCAGGGGGAGAGTGGTGTGAGGGAGAGAATAATTAA
>NW_012154841.1:325934-328416 GCF_000956105.1 Propithecus coquereli
CTGTGTGTCTGTCTGAGGCTTTTTCTTCTGTTCCTCTGCATGAAGCCTGTATAACTGAAGCCCTGTGCTTCTGTAATCTATCATCTTTTTGCACTTATCTCTCAGAATTTGTGCTCTGACCTTGTTCCTGATTAGAGATGTTTTTCCTTCGTTTCTTGCAAGTTCATTCATTGTTTTAAAGGCTTTGCAAAATATCTGCCTAGCCTCTTTTATTGCTTTGCTGTGTGAAGTGTTTGGGATCTCTATATTCTGCTGTATTTTTAGAAACCATAGTCCTGTAGTTTCCAACTTTCATTAGACTCTAAATTGTCATTTGTGGTTCAGTTCCAGAAAGAGCTTGTAAAATTTTACTCAGTAAATTGCTTTGGTCGTTAGGGATGACTGAGGTTGTAGTATTCTTCATTCCTCAGGTTGTGGATTTAGCAGTCTTGTATTGCCAGACCGGGCTACCCAGCCATCATGTGTAATGTTCATTGAATAAAAAGATACCATTAGATTTTAGGCGGCTGAATTGAACTTTGAGAACACAGTACACTTATGAATTGAGGATTACCTGTATATCAATGCAGGATTGGTAATAAAAGGGATGAATCAATAAATATGGTTTGTGAGGTTTCCTGTGGAATGTCTCTGCATTCGTGTGTCTTGATTATGTGAGTGTATAGATGGTGGTATCACATAATCATTGCTAAAGCTTTTCATTTTCCCTGTAGCCTCACGTAGACGAGTATCACTTCACATACCTTATACTTACATACTTATTGTCCATATTGTGGAATTGGACATCTGAAATTTAAGGAAAGCTTTAACTGTGTTAAGGTCTTCTTCACCAGGAGATGTATTTAGGATCAAATACAGTGTGAACGGACCAACATCTCAACACCATTTTCTTTCACATTCCAGGTTGATGCTGATGTCCCTGTATAATGTGAGCATCAATTTGAAAGGCTTGAAATACATCAGCGAGAGTCCAGGATTCATCCCTTTGCTCTGGTGGCTTTTGAGTGGTAAGTGGGGGTGGTTAGTTGTACAGCTCCTTGTACAGTTTATATAGCAGTCCCCCCCCCAATCCACAGGGGATGCACTCCAAGACCCCCAGTGGATGCCTGAAACTGGATAGTGCCAAACCCTATATAGCCTATGTTTTCTCCTATACATAAATACAGTGATACAGGGTAATTTATAATTAGGCACAGTAAGAGATTGACAACAGTACGTAATAATAAAATAGGACAGTTACAACAATAATTGTGCTTTGGGGACATTGTTAAGTAAAATAAGGGTGACTTAAAACACTGTAATACTGCAGCAGTTGATGTGATAACCTAGACAGCCACTAAGTGATTAACGGGTGCTTAGCATGGGCCCTGTGGACACACTGAGCAAAGGGATGCTGCACATCCCTGGTGGGACGGGGCAGGACAGCTTGAGATTTCATCACACTACTCAGAATGGTGTGCAATTTAAAACTGATGATTGTTTATTTCTAGAACTTTCCATTTAGTATTTCCAGGCAGTGGTTGACTGCGTGTAACTGAAACTGGAAAGTAAAACCACAGATAAGAGGGAGCTCTACTGTATACCTGTTCCTCTGTAGATGAAGGAAGTTTTAAGTGTTAGAAAGTAGGATTGATCATCCCAGGATGTTATTTTTTTAAAGATTTCAAATTATAGAGAATTCATTGGTGTGCTAAATTGCTTCAGTTCTACTTCTGAAGTATTGTTTTCAATTTGGTTATGATTTACTGGTGACTCCATAACACAAAGAAAAATTATCTTACGAAACAGCTGGTAAATGGCATCAACCTGTCCCATTCTCTGTGGACAGCGTAGTACTGTACCTGGGGTACGTGGCTCTGAATATCAGATAAAGGACAAGTCCCATTATTGAAGAATTTGGGTAAAAAGAAATTGGAGAGACTGCAGCACTGAAGAGGGAGATGTATGTGCACGTGTAGGGTATGTGTGTGTTTTAAAATTTTCTCTAAAATAAAAAGCCCTCTTTACTGCTTACCTTCCTCTTCACATTCAGCCACCAGTTTTACCTAAGGTTTTGTCCCAATTTCATTATAATTTTTAACACTGTGTTTTTAATGGGTATGTGTTTTACTCAAGCATGCAAAGATACTTTCCTTTTTCATAATACAATTAATCTCTGTTTTTGAGCTCTGTTTCTACTTGGTGGTGAATGCTTATTTTTTTAAATAAGTTTATTGAGGTATAATTGACATGCAATAAACTGCATATACTTAAAGTGAACAGCTGATAAATATCCCCCCGTAAAATGATTACCACAGTGAAGAGAATGAGTAAACCCACCACCCCTATGTGGACCCTCCTTCCTGCCCCTCTACTCCCTGCTTTCCAGAGAGCCACTTGCCTCCTTTCTGCACTGTGCTTTAGTTTTCTTTTTCTCCAGTTTCATATAAATGGAATCATACAATTTGTATTTCTTTTTGCCTAGCTTCTTTCACTCATAATT
>NW_012154841.1:328466-329435 GCF_000956105.1 Propithecus coquereli
TTAGTAAAATACTTGGATTTATTTTTTCCATCATGATTTTTTGTTTCTATTTAGTATGATTTTTCTGAGTTCTCTTTCTAGTCAATCCTCCCTCTATCCTTTTCTCCCTCTGTCTCTCTTGCTCCCTCCTTCCCTCCCTCCTCCTTTTGAATTCACTAATATATTTTCTGAGTTGGTATTTTTCCTCTAGTGTCTCAAGAGTTTACCTCCATTTCTGTCTTCCAGCTATGAGCCCTATTAAAGCTTTGATATATTTGGCATATATTGGAAATCAATGTCTTCCTCTCCTGAACAGTGGAAGGATCTTAGAATGCTTTAACATCTAACCCTGGATCACATGCATTCATGGACTGTATCTTAGCTCTGTTGAAAAATTTCAGAAATCCCTTACATTAGACATTTTAATTACTGCTTTACTTTAATTACTGCTTTTAATTACCACCAGTGTTTACTTCTCTGTACCCACATCTCCCTTTATTTACTATTTCTCCTGTATCTCAGAACATTCTTCTGAGATCATTTTCCTTTCTTTTTGAAGCCTATCCTTCAAATTCTTTTAGTTCATGTATGTTTGTGGTAAAATCTCTGAGGTTTTCTTGGCAATATTTTTACTTTACCCCCTTTGATGAGAATATTTTTTATTGGGTTTACAATTCTCAGTTTATTATTATTTTCTCTCTATACTTGGGGGATATAATTTCCTTATCTTGTGGTTTCCACTTCTATTGTTGAGAGCCCAGCTTTCAGTGTAATTCTCTTTTGTAGGTAATGTGTCTTTTCTCTCTGGCTACTTGCACAATCTTTCTTTTTGTCTTTGGTTTCCTATAGTGTGACTGTGATATGTGTAGGTTTTTATTTATTTTTATTTGTCTTTCTTGAGATTTTTTTTATGCCTTTTGGATCTGAGGGTTTATATTTACTTATTTCTAGAAAAGTCTCAGCCATTACCTTTTTGAAATATTTTTTTTT
>NW_012154841.1:342800-346414 GCF_000956105.1 Propithecus coquereli
GCTCATCTTACTTGATATCTTTAGAAACATTTGTTCTAAAGTCAAACAAAACAAGGTCTACTGAAGGCCAGGATGTTTGAACCCTGAGTTATGTATGACATTAATTTAACTGTAAATTTGTTAATAGAATTTGGTATATATTTTGGGAAGGTAAATATGTATTTTATTATAGAATAGGAAAATAGAAACACAAATAGTTCTCTGAAAAATAACATGTGCTTCTTGGTGCTTGGTGGTGGTGGTGATAGTGTTTTCAGAATCTAGACCCGGGGGTGGGGACCTTTTCATGTTGGAAGGCCACATTAATTTAGCTGTTATCACATAATGCCGCATTCTAGAAACTTCAATTAGATATACTTAAAATGTACATTATTTTGTAAAAATGTGTACTTAATAATTTCAAAAGATGAAAACTGTTAATTTTGAAGTTAACTAACCTTTTAATGACTTTGTTCTGTCTGCTTTTTGTTGGAAAGCATTTGAATATTTGGTTACAGCATGGAGGTTGCAGTTTAGATTGACCGTCTAGATGGGTATCAGTCATTTGTGACTTTATGGGCGTCTTGATTTGGGTTAGGTAGGAGAAATGTAGATTTGCAGCAATAAGTGGTTGAAAAGCAGGGATGCCTTTTTTGGGCATGAAGGTGTGGGTATTCTGCGTTTTTCCATATTTCAATTGGATCTTTCTTAGCATCAAACAATGGCTTTAAAGTGTCATCTCCTGAGAGCTTAATCAGTTCTGCCTGTAGTTCTTTAGGTGCCTTGGTGATATGCTGACATGCTAATTTGAGTATGTCGTCATGACTCTCAAAGTCAGTGAAACTTTCATTGTGTTCTCCAATTAATAAGTCTGTAACAGCTGCGTATTCTTCAGATGATTTGCATATATTGTTCTGTTCATCAGTGCCCTTTGCTGACTGGGGAAATGTTCATCCAAAATTTCCTTTTCAAGGAGTGTTTTGAAAAAAGATAGCTTTTTCGAAATGCTTGGATTTTTTGCCACATATCATATATAGACTTAGTTATTTTAAAGAACATGAGCTTTGCTTTGGACCCACTAGACTCAGATTTCGATTGCAGCTTTCCTGCTTGTGAACTTACCTAACCTTTTAGAATCCTGCTTTTCTGATCTATAAAATTCTACTCGAAGGATCTTAATGTGTATTAAAATGCAGGAACGTCTGGGCCAGTACCTAATGTAGTAGGTGTTAAATAGATATTACTTTCCCCTTTTATTTCTAATCTAAATATCTCATGCTGCAATGAAAGCTCAAGAATCTAGACTTCTCTCATCCAGAGTGTGGGATCAGTTGCAATTAATCATCCCTGACTAAATCATCTTACTTCCTTTAACCTTTGCTGGATTTCATTTTTCTTCCTTTTATTTAACTATGTGGCTGGCTTTTTCCCAGGCTTTGTCCACATTCTTCACATTCCTCTTATGCCACAGAACTGGCATAGAACTTTAGCAAACAGCTGATGAGGACAGAGTGTATCGGGATGCTGACCACGTGTTATATGACTGTTAGTACAAACTAGTATCATGATCACACGTGGCACAGTCATGCTGCCTTTCCTGCCATATTTACAGTGCTGACTGGACAGATAGGCATTTACTCCCCATCTTACATTTGTTTGGCTTGTCTGTGTAATAGGAAACATTGATCAAGTGCCAGCAGATTTGTGCCTTCAGCCCAGACCTCTCTCCCAGGCTCTACATTCAAAGATCCAACTGTCTACTTGACATCGCCACATGGACATCTGGTAGACATTGACATTCATTGTGTTCAGACTGAACCCCTAATCGTCCCTCACACCAAACTCTTCCCATAGCTTTCTAATCTCAGTTGATCACAACTCTATTTTTCTAGTTTCTCAGGCTTTTAAAAATCTTTGAGTGATTCTTGACTCCTTTTTATCTCTTACACCCACATCTAGTCTTTTAGGAAATCCTGATGGCTCTGCTTCAAAACATATCCAGAATCTGATCGCCATCTACCATTACCACCCAGTTTTGAGCCACCACTGTCTTGTGTTGAGAGCTTCCTACAGGTCTCCCTATGGTCCATCCTTCCAGGCTGTGGATTGGGAGCCAGGGATATGGTGGAATAGATCCCTGACCAACACTTCTTACTGAACAGTCAAAATGCTGGGTGAGGCCTGGTGCAGTGGCTCATGCCTATAAACCCAGCACTTTGGAAGGCCGAGGCAGGAGGCTTGCTTGAGGCCAGGAGTTCAAGACTAGCTTGGGCAATATAGCAAGACTGACCTTGTCACTACAAAAAATAGAAAAATTAGCTGGGCACAGTCGTGGGTGCCTGTAGTCCCACCTACTTGGGAGGGTGAGGCAGGAGGATTGCTTGAGCCCAGGAGTTTGAGGCTGCAGTGAGCTATGATGACGCCACTACACTCTAGCCTTGGTGACAGAGTGACCCTGTCTCTAAGAAAAAAAAAAAAATTTTTTTTAAATGCTGGGTGAGATGAAAAAAAAATTTTTAAAAGTGCTCCTTTGAGCTAGAAAAAAGGTAATTATACCCAGAGCACAAAAGTCAAATGAAAGTGGGAAGACAGATAGTTCAACAGAGAACTGAGGTTCTTGCTTTGAGGGCATTTTGCAAACTTGACCTTCAATTTTCATGGCTCACAGAGTGTGGGGGACAGGAGACAAAGCCCAGGTCCCCCCCTGCCCAGGTGAGTAACCTAGAAATGAACGCCTAATTGTATTTATCAATAATGTAAGGGTAAGCTAACGGTACTCCCCCAGTCCTTGACGTCTTTAGGAAAATTTTCTGTTTTGACCTTTGGCGTTGAACATAGTGAGGAAAAATCTCTTCTGAGAATTAATAGGCTGGTTTCCATTGCAGACTTGAAGCTTTAATTCAGACCACCTGGTGGTCCTTATGATGGTTAATTTTATATGTCAACTTGACTGGTTCACAAAGTGCCCAGACATTTGGTCAGACATCATTCAGGGTGTTTCTTTCTGTGAGGGAATTTCTGGATGAGATTAATACTTAAATCAGTAGACTGAGTAAAGCAGAATGTCCTCCCTAGTATGGGTGGGCCTCATCCAATCAGTTAGAGGCCCAATAAACAAAAAGGTCAAGTGAAAGGGAACTCCTTCACTGCTTGAATTGGGTGGGACATGAATATCTTCCTGCCTTTGGACTCGAACTGAACATGAGCTCTTCTTGGGTCTCGAGCCTGCTGGCTTTCTGACTGGAACTGCACATCGGCTCTCCTGGGTCTCCAACTTTCTCACTTCAGATCTTGGGACTTCTCAGCCTCCATAATGGTGTGAACCAATTCCTTATATTATAATAATTCTCTTTATCTGTGTACTTATCTATCTGTTCATTCATCCACCCTTACATACTATTGGTTCTGTTTCTCTGGAGAACCCTGAATGATACAGTCTCCATTTAGAGAAAAATGCAAATCCTTTCTATAGGATGCTTCGACTTCAACCAAGTTCTTAAAGAATTCTTAAAGACAGAGTTCCAAGATCCGAGCTCGCATCTTAAAAATCACAAAAAGCTTAGGGAAACATTTATTAGTGAAAGGCAATAGAAATAACAGGTTTGTATCATCAGACCTACAGAAGGTTTCAGATA